>NW_006442597.1:1411241-1414983 GCF_000325575.1 Pteropus alecto | reverse complement strand
AAAGACATAGAATAGAGCATGATTTCTGAGTATTCTTTTCACTCCCATATCACCAAGCCCTTTCTAATTCATGTATTTATGCATTTCTCATGGATTCAATAACTAGGCCAGGGCTTATGTATATACCCTTTGTTTCACTCCACTAGAGGTGAATAGAGTGTGACAAGTTTCACTATAGAAAAGTAGTGGCCTCTGCCATGCAGTGCTGAAAGTGGAGGCCCTTCATGAGGGTAGCTCCATGAGTATGTTTAACAGGGAGAATTAGTGATAAGGAAAGGAGATCTAAAATATGTATTTAAAAGATATGATGTACAGAATGAGAAGGGCGAACAGATATCTAATCATATTTCCTGGGATAAAAGTATGAAAAATAACTATAGCTAAAATAATCTGTTAATAAATACACAACATAAGGAAAGGTTAACTGTGACATCAAAAGCATGAAAATTGTGGGAGTAATTGCAATTGAAGTTAACTTGTTATTACTCTAAATAGACTGTTATATCTATAAGATGCATTATGTAAGCTTCATGGTAACTTCAAAGCAAAAACATATTGTAGATATACCAAAGTTAAAGAGAAGGGAATCAAAGCATACCACAATAGAAAATCATCAGTTCACAAAGGAAGACAGAAAGGGAGGAAAAAAGGAACAAGAGAAGTACAAAACAGGCAAAAAACAATAAAATTTCATTAGTAAATCGTTACCCAACCATAATTACTTTAAATGTAAATAGATTAAATTTTCCAATCACTTAGCAAAAAATGGGTGAATAGATTTTTTAAAAGCAGGATTTAACTATATGCTGCCTACAAGAAATTTCAACTTTAAGGACACATATTCTCAAAGTGAAGGGATGAAAAAATATTGCATGCAAATGGAAACCAAAATAGAGCAGGGGCATCTGTATTTATAACAAACAAAATAGACTTTAAGTCAAAAACTGTAACAAGAGACAAATAAGTTCATTTCACAAAGATAAGGGGTCAATTCATTATGAGATTTTCACAATTGTAAATACAAATACTAACAGATCTGAAGGGAGACACATATAACTATACAATAATAATAGAGAACTTCAACACCTCACTTTCAGAAAGAGATAGATCATCTGAACAGAAAATTAATAAGAAAACATTGTGTTTGAACTATACATCAAATAAACCTAACAAATATTAATAGAACATTCTATCCAACAGCAGCAGAATATGCATTCTTCTCAAGAATACATGGAACATTACCAAGAGTAAATCATACATTAAGTCACAAAAGAAGTCTTAGCAAATTTAAGAAGACTGAAATATTACCAAGTGTCTTTTCTGAACACAGTGATATAAAACTAAAAATTAACAGCAGAAGAAAAGCTGGAAATTTCACAAATATGTAAAAATTGAACAACATATTCTTGAACAACAATGGATCAAAGAAATCAAAAGAAAATCAAAATATATCTTGAAAAAAATGAAAATAGAAACACAACATACCAAAACTTATCAGATGCAGCAAATGCAATTCTAACAAGGAAGTTTATTGCAATAAATGACTATATTGAAAAAAGAAAAATCTCTAATAAACGATGTAACTTTATACCTCAAGGAACTAGAAAAAGAACAAACTAAGTACAAGGTTAGCAAAAGGAAGGAAATATCAAAGATCAGAACAGAAATAAATGAAATAGAATCAGAAAAATAATAGAATAATCAACAAAATAAAAGCTTGTTTTTTGAAAAGATAAACAAAATTGACATACCTTTAGCTAGATTAAGAAAAAAAGAGAGAAATTTCAAATAAATAAAATCAGAAATGAAACAGAAAACGTTACAACTGATACCACAGAAATGTAAAGTTTCATAAGAGACTACTTTGAATAATTATACACTATCAAATTGTATAACACAAAATAAATGGATACATTCCCAGAAATATATACCTACCAAGACTGAATAAAAAAGAAACAGAAAATGTGAATAGATCAATAAAGAATAAAGAAGTTGAATTAGTAACGAAACCTCCCAACAAAGAAAAGCACAGACCTGGGGTTTCATTGGTGAACTCTATAAAATATTTAAAGAACAATTAAAATCAATTGTTCTCAGACTCTCCCAAAAACTTAAAGAGGATGAGAAACTTCTAAATTCACTTTAGGAGACCAACATTACACTGATACCAAAGCCAGGTGAGGACAAGAAAAGAAAACTACAAGCCAATATCCTTGATGAATATAGTTGCAAAAATTCTCAACATTGCACACTGTTTGTGGAGATGTAAATTGGTACAGCCACTATGGATAACAGTATGGAGATTCCTCAAAAATTAAAAATAAGACTTCTGGGTGTATATAGCCGAAGGAAATGAAATCACTATTTTGAAGAGTTATCTGCACCCCTATGTTCATGAAGCATTATATTCAGTAGCCAAGACATGGAAACAACCTACTGATGGAAGAATAAATGAAGAATATGTGATATATATATAATCTATACATCACATGTTGTCACATGTGGCAGGATTTCACTTTTTATGGCTAAATAATAATATTGTTATACTATTAATAATAATATAATTAATTATAATAATATTCAGCCATAAAACATAATTAATAATATTATTATTCAGTCATAAAAAAAATCCTGCCATTTGTGACTACATGGATAGATCTTGAGGGCATTAAATTCAGTAAACTAAGTCAGACAGAGAAAGACAAGTACTATATGACCTCACATGTGTAATCTAGAAAAGCTAAATATATAGAAACAGAGAGTAGAATGATGGTTGCCATGGAATGAGGCTGGGGGGATAGGATATTCATCAAAAAGTACACTCTTTAAGACAAATAAGTCCTGGGGAGTCCTGGAAATCTAATGTACAGTGTGGTGACTATAGTTAACAATATTGTATTATATACTTAAAAATTGCTAATAGAATAGATCTTAAATGTTCTCACTAAGAAAGTATAATTATGTGATGTGATGGAAGTATTGACTAAACTTATTGTGATAATTCTTCAAAATATATACATGTATTATATTCATCATGCTATACATCTTAAAAACATACAATGTTTTATGTAAATTATATCCCAATAAATCTGAGCAATAAAAATAAATAGAATTATTGAAATCCAATCTAAAGGTTAAAGTGTTTACACACAATTTGGAGTTTTTTTCTACCTCATGGAGTTGTTTTTCTATTTACCCTACTTGTAATTTGCTTTATTTTCCTCTCTTCTCATTTTTTTTAATTTGGTTGGATTTTTTGGGGTGGGGGGCGTCTTTTTGTTTGTTTGTTTTGGTTAATGTTCTTCTTAATTAAACCTTTAAATTATAATGGCAGTGGTCAAAGACTAATCATTATATCTAACCTGGTCTAGATCAAGACAAGAATTATAGAATTCTTCAAACTCAAAGCAGTTTATAATTTGCCGCAGTCCAGCCATGACAGGATCCAGGGGGCCCCGAAGGTGGGCAAGGCATCGGCGCGGGAGACAGTCAACTACACAACTCAGAGGCGGTGTGACACTGTTCCGTTTTATTGTGATTTGAGTACAACTTTTATACTTTTTATTTTGGCATTCGATTATACTTTGTAGTTAAGGTAGTAGGGAGTTAAATTTCTGTGGTTAGGCGAAGCAGAAAATCTTATAGAGTATATTATTATTAATATTCATGATTAACTAGTACATTCTTCTCTCAATCATTAGAACGGAACTACCTGATGGAACAATCTACACTTTTAATTCTT
>NW_006442597.1:1403841-1411219 GCF_000325575.1 Pteropus alecto | reverse complement strand
TTCTTTCTGCCTGAAGAAATCTTTTAAATGCTATTTGATTTATGCTATATCTAAAGTTCAAGCTGAACCTTTCTCATAGCTGTTCAAAAGTTTCCATGGTGCAGTATTAAGGAAAATATTTATAAAAATCAGTTTTACAAAGCTGCTTTCATAAGCTAAGTTTCTGTTCCTTTGTTTTTTAAACACCAAGGAGATCCTGACCTAGCCAGCCTTTCTATGAAACTTAAACTACTATAAGGCACATGAATTCTATCTTTATTCACTATACATATGCTATCTTTATTATAAGCTCCTGTATAAGGCAAAGGAAGATCAGGTAATCTTTTCATACTATTAGCCCCGCTAGGTGGATACCAGAGTTTTCCATTTATCCAGTAGGCCACAAAAGGAGGCCCTTCTATAGTAGGCACAGGCTTATGAGTAAATTTCTTATCCTTTACTAATTTTTCTACTAACTGCGTGGGAACAGGAGTATAAGCTGATTCTAGTAATTTAGCTTGTTGTAATTTATTCATAACATCTTTAAGAGGCACGTCAAAAGGAATTTCTCTTAATAATTGTTCAAATAAAGGGTTTACGCATTCTGGACACGTCAGGGTGACTAGAGCTGATTCCATACGCGGGGAATTTACTATTTTTTCCTCAGAGCCAATTTTGAGGAAATCCATTTGTACAGAGTTTACACTTACTAGAATTTGTGCTACCCAAATTCCCCCTATTAATAGGATCGTTTCTAAGAAACCAATTATCCCTAAACATATGCCACGTCCTCATTCTTGACGATGCATTCCTTGAAGCCTCTGTCCCCATCTCCGGATCTTGTCACGCAGTAGGGTAGAAAGAGGACACAGCAATAATTCCTTTTTCTTTTACAATATTAATTCTTTTATAAATCAGTCTATTATTTTAGAATAAACATAGCTTCTCTTGATCAAATTAAAAGTTCCTGTTCATTGTGAATAGCAATATTTAAGCAATAAAGAAAATACATTGAAGGAAGTAAAAGTCCCATCCTCTGGAAGAAACTGTTTTCAATACCTCATGACTATGTTTTCTCTTCATGTATATGTGTAGGAACAAACATATTGACACATAATTATACATGAAAGAAAGAATTCTTCACATGCTATTGGGGCATAGAGGTGAAATTTTAGTGATGAGATCAGGACTCCAAAATAGTAATGAGATGAATGTAGTATCTGTTGAGTAACATGAACCTGCACAACTCTAACAAATGGATATGACAACAAGGCCCATTTGGAGCCAATTATAAGGGTAAAGGAAAGGGCACATTCAATAGGACAGGAGGAGACTTTCAGCTGGGAGACATAGGATTAGTCTGGATGAGTTTGTAGAATGGGGTCATATTTACCTTTCTCCCTGTTTTCTTTAGCAAAAGATAAGACACTTGCCCTAGGATAAAAGTTGCGAAGTGTTATAAGGCATAATGTGTTATAAACATTATTAAAAAAAAAAAAGATTCTCAATTTTTTTCATAGCATCAGTTTAAATCTTAGAAGTAGGCTTCTGTCCTCCATTACCAAAGGCAAATTGTGCACATGAATCTTAGATACCTTGTAACAATGGCCTTAGAAATGACAGGCTTCAAATTTCTGAGGGAGAGCCTATTGAGCCCTGGAACAGTAGAAACCAGGAAAGCAGCCATCCCCCTTATTCTGAGCTCTATCTACCTTTGCAAGCCTAAGAGCATGGACAGTCACCCACCAAACATAGGACATTTGTACCAGAGTGTTAGATTCCCGCAACTCAGTGGAGGAGAGGAATTCTGAAGCATGAAATGGAAGTCACCAATGTTTTTGCTGTGAATGCCAATGACATCTAAAGCCATGCTCACTGCCTCCTAACGCAGTTAAACTCAAATACATACACATAGTTGTTGGGGTTTTTTTTTCTCTATTCTCTATAAAAGTTTAACATCTGCAATTAGATATTCCCTGGATGGCCCATCTAACCTATAGTTTGCCCTAGTATAAGTGAAATTTTAAATGCAGTTCTTAATCCAAACAAATGTTAGAATAGTGGCCCAGAATACAAACAAAAGAACAGATTGTTCTCTTGGACAGCTTAATTCCCTTGTATTGTTTGTAATATCAGCCAGGGTTGGTATGGCCACAACCAATCATAGATTTTGCTGTTACTAGAGATTTTATCAATATATGACTAACCCTCTACTTTTCTCTTTGCTAGAAAATGAAGAATAACCATAAGGCATTCTGGAACACATGAAGTCTTCTCCTTAGGTTTGCAGTTTTCAGCCCTGGATTGGGAAGTGGGAGAATTCATGCAAATAAATTAAATATTTGATGGATCCCAATAAATTAAATATTTGTTGGATCCCAATGCTTATACCCAAAGACTTCATTACTGTTTTTAGAGCTTAGTTAGTCCTGAAACAGAGTCAAGATTGGGGAGAGAGAGGTGAAGTTGCTGTGGTTCTCTTGACTCTTCCTCTGAAGATTTTGAGGAGAAGCTAGAGTACTTACTTGATGTCACATAAATAACATGTCAGGCCATTTGTATTAGAGAGCCAGAATAAAGTCACCATGGGATAACTGACATCACAGACTTAAACTACTAAACAAATAATAGCCTATGACCAACAACACACATATAACCAAGGTTCTTTAGAGAATGAGAATGACAAGACTCAGTCTGTGTCCTGGAACTCTGCTCCAATAGGAAATGTACTAGATGGGAGTTATATGAAGGCATCTTGTCAACTTCAGTATCTCTCCGCCTTTCCCATAATTTCTTCAATTTCTCCCTCTTCTTTATGATATTGTCAACCTAAGGAAATCCATGGTTCTTCCCTAGTAACTTTGTTTTATTATTTTTTTAATTTTTCGATTAGAGTTGGCATACAATATTATATTAGTTTCAGGTGTACAACATAGTGGTTAGACATCTATATAACTCGCAAGTTGATCACCCCAATAAATCTAGTACCCCTCTGACACTGTAAAATAGTTATTATAATATTATTGACTATATTCTTTATGCTATACTTTATACTTCAATGACTATTTGTAACTACCAATTTGTACTTCTTAATCCTTTCCCCATTTTTCACTGACCTCACCACCCCCCCCCCGCGCCCATCCTCCCTTCTGGTAACCCTCAAAATGTTCTTTTTATGAGTTTATTTCTTTGTTGTTGTTGTTGCTGTTGTTGCTGTTGTTGTTTATGTTCTTTAGATTCCACATGTAAAATGAAATGGCATTTGTTTTTCTCTATCTGACTTACTCCTCTCAGCACAATACCCTCTAGCTCCAACATGAAATATTTTTTTTCCATCCCTTTACTTTCAGTCCGTATATGTTTTTTAAACTGAAGTGAGTCTCTTGTAAGCAAGCTATGTAAGGGTGTTGTTTGCTTATTCATTTACCCACCTTATTTGGATTGAAGCATTTAATCCCTTTTCATTTGAAGTACTTGTTGATAGATATGTAGTTATTGCTGTTCTTTATTAATATTTTTTATATATATTTTTTCTTCTTCTTAAAGAAGTCCCTCCAACATTTCATGTAATACTGGCTGGGTAGTGATGAACTCCTCTAGCTTTTTCTTGTCTAGGAAATTCTTTATCTGTCTTCAGATTCTAAATGATAGCTTTACTGGGTAGAGTAACCTTGATTATAGGTCCTGGCTTTTCATCACTTTGAATATTTTTTGCCAAACCCTTCTGGCCTGCAAAGTTTCTTTTCAGAAATCAACTGAGAGTCTTATAGGCCTCCCTTGTAGATAACTAATTGCTTTTCTCTCGCTGCTTTTAAGATTCTATTTGTCTTTAACCTTTGGCATTTTAATGATGATGTGTCTTAGTGTGGGCCTCTTTGTGTTCATCTTGTTTGGGACTCTCTGAACTTCCTGGGGTTGTATGTCTATTTCCTTTGCAAGCTAGAGAAGTTTTTTGTCATTATTTGTTCAAATAGGTTTTCAATTCCTTGCTCTTTTTCTTCTCCTTCTGGTATCTATACGATGCAAATTTTGTTATGCTTGATGTTGTTCCAAAGGTTCCTTAAACTATTTTCACTTTTTTGGATTCTTTTTTCTTGTTGCTGATCTTATTGGTTGTCTTCCACTACCCCGACCTCTATGTTGGTGATTCAATTCTCCACTTACTCTAATCTGTTGATTCCCTCTAATGTACTCTTCATCTCAGATATTGTATTCTTCATTTCTGACTGGTCCCTTTTATGTGTTCATCTCCATTTTTATGTTTTCTATCTCTTTGTTAAAGTTCTCACTGAGTTCATCTACTCTTCCTCTAAGTTCATTGAGCATCTTTATAACCAGTGTTTTGAATTCTGTATCTGGTAGACTGCTTGTCTCCATTTTGCTGAGTCCTTTTTTTGAAGCTTTGTTCTGTTCTTTCATGTGGGACAGGCTTCTTTGTCTCCCCATATTGGCTGTTTCTATGTATTAGTAGGGCTACTAAATCATTTGGTCTTAGTAGAGTGGCCTTATGTAGTAGGTGTCCTGTAGGGCCTAATGGCACAGTCCTGAGAGGGGTCCAGCTGCAGGCCAAGTTAAGCCACAGCTTATGCACCTCCAGGGCCACATGATAAGAGTCATCAAGCAATCCACAGATGGCTACCACCTATACTGGGCTTATAGGTGCCTTAAGAAGCCAAGCCAGAAACCAAAGCTGGCTGCCACTCTAATGCAGGGCTTGGGGCTGCTCAGCGAGAGATACAGAACATGCCAAGGCCAGATGCTGTCTTGTGAGCCTTTGAGAGATTTTAGGAAAGTCTGCAGCAAGAGCCAAGTCATGCCATTTGCATAGAATAAGCCACTGACAGCAACATGTGTTGTCCCACAAGATGGGAGAGGCAGAGTCTCAGGGGATCACCTGGGCAGAGCGACCTGTGTTATTCAGTTTGATGGTGACTCAGCTATGGCACCTGTATCTGCACACTGGGAGTGGGTAGGGCTCAACGAAGGTTTCATTCGTTTTATGGCTAAGTAATAGTCCATTCTATACATATACCACTTCTATTTTATCTATTCATCTATCAATGAAGTTGCTTCCATATCTTGGCTATTGTAAATAATGCTGCAATGAACATAGGAATGCATATATCTTTTCGAATTTCTTCGGGATTTCTTCAGATAAACACCCAGAAGTTAAATTGCTGAGTCCTAAAGTAGTTTTATTTCTAATTTTTTGAGGAATTCCCATACAGTTTTTCATAGTGGCTGCATCAATTTGCAATCCTACCAACAATGCATGAGGATTCTCTGTCCTCCAAATTCTCACACTTGTTTGTTGATTTCTTGATGATAGCCATTCTGACAGGTATTAAACCATATCTTGTGATTTTAATTTGCATTTCCTGGCTGATTAGTGATGTTGAGCATCTTTTCAAATATCTATTGGCCACCTATATGTCCCCTTTGGAGAAATATCTATTCGGGTCCTCTGACCATTTTAATCAGATTGCTTGTTTTCTTGGTTTAAACCTGAAACTGTAAATCTCCTAGAAGAAAACATAAGCAGTAAACTCTTTGGCATCACTCTTAGTAATATTTTTTTGAATATGTCTTCTCCGGCAAGGAAAACAAAAGAATAAATAAACAAATGAGACTACATTTAACTAAAGAGTTTTGCACAGTGAAGGAAACCATTAACAAAATAAAGACAATCTACTGAATGGGAGAAGATATTCACCAATGATACATCTGATAAGAAGTTAATGGCCAAAATATATGAGGAATTCATAAAACTTAATACCTATTGTTTTTTATGACCTAAGTACCTAAGCTTATTTATATAATTTGTGCAGGCCCTTATATAATTTGTGCTAGGACCTTTTTCAAAATGCATCATTTCCATTGCAGAATGGATGGCCACTGCACCCACCTGGACTTATGACTTGATGCATCTAAAAATATACAACATATGATCACAATTCCAGGTCATCAAATGCTCAGTCTTCATTAGTAACCAGTAGCATACCAGGAATAGGGAGCTGTCTTCTTTTCATTGCAGAAGGCACAGCCTTGTTATAGAGCCATAATTTTTACACTTTAATCCTCCTATTAAGGATTGCCTAAAAATCCACTCAATATCCTCATCTAACATGAATATTTCTAACATTGTTGAACCATATAGACCAAATATTAGAGAAACTTACACAGCAGTCTGGATCTGCTATAAAGCTCTATTTGTTTGGGATTCATTCAAAACTGGTAGTCTTCAAAGTCATTTGATAAATGAATCATAACAGACTTCTTTTTTTTTCACTTCTATTCAACATTTTTTATTTATTTATTTTTTAATTAAGTTTATTGGGGTAACATTGGTCAATACAATTATGTAATTTGAGGTGTACATTATCATTGAGATCTATATATTCAATTGTGTGTTTACCACCCAAAGTCCAGTTTCCTTCAGCTACCATATTTTTGATCCCCTTTGCCCACTTCACCATCACCCTGAACCCTATATTTGACCCCCTTTACCCTGTCTACCTACCTCCTGCCTCCGACCTCACTACTAACCACTAGTCTATAGTCCTCTGGTAACCACTAGTCTATAGTCCATGTCCATGAGTCTCTGTTTGTCCTGTTCATTTGTTGCTATTAGGTTTATATCCCACATATAAGTGATATTATGTGACTTTCAACTTTTTTGGTCTGGCTTATTTTGCTTAACATGATTATCTCAAGGTCCATCCAGGTTGTCGCAAATGGCAGTATTTCATCTCTTCTTACGACTGAGTAATATTCCATTGTATATATGTACCACTGCTTCTTTAGCCAATCATCTATCATAGGACACTTCGGTCGCTTATATGTCCTGGCCACTGTGAATAATGTTGCTATGAACATCGGTGTGCAAATATCCTTTTGGATATGGGTTTTCAAGTCTTTGGAGTAAATATCCAGAGGGATTGCTGGATCGTATGGTAGATCGCTTCTTAGTTTTTTGAGAAACCTCCATACTGTGGTGTACCAATTTGCAGTTCCACCAGCAGTGTATGATGGTTCCTTTTTCTCCGCATCCTCTCCAACATTTGTTATTAATTGTCCTGTTGATTATAGCTATTCTAACAGGTGTGAGATGGTATCTCATTTGTGGTTTTGATTTGCATTTCCCTAATAGCTAGTAAAGTTGAGCATCTTTTCATATATTTGTTGGTCATTTGTATGTCCTCTAGGGAGAAGTATCTGTTCAATTCCTCTACCCATTTTTTGATTGGATTGTTTGTTTTTGTTGTTGTTGTTGAGTTGTATGAGTTCTTTGTATATTTTGGATATTAGGCCCTTCTCGGAGGTGTTGCTTGCAAATATATTTTCCCATTTGGATGGTTCTCTCTTTACCTTGTTGACGCTTTCTTTTGCTTAGCTGAAG
>NW_006442597.1:1393917-1402303 GCF_000325575.1 Pteropus alecto | reverse complement strand
TCAATTTCCATACTGCTGATTGGTCTATTTAGATTTTCCAGTTCTTGATTCAGCCTAGAAAGGTTATATCTTTCTAAATACTGGTCCATTTCTTCTAGGTTATTAAATTTGGCGTTATATACTTTTTCATAGTATTCTAGTATGATCCTTTGTATTTCTGCAGTGTCTGTCATAATTTCCCCTCTTTCATCCCAGATTTTGTTTATTTGTGTCCTTTCTCTTTTTTCTTTAGTGAATCTAGCCAGGGGTTTGTCAATTTTATTAACCTTCTTAACGAACCAGCTCTTTATTGCATTTATTTTTTCTATCATTTTTTTGTTTTCAATTTCATTTATTTCTACTCTGTTTTTGATTATTTCTTTCCTTCTGCTGACTTTAGGCTTCATTTGTTCTTCCTTTTTTAGTTTTTTAAGATGAAGCACTAGGTTGTTTATTTGGGCTAGTTCTTGTTTTTGGAGGTAGGCTGTAATGATATTAACTTTCCTCTTATGACCGCTTTTGCCGTGTCTCAAAAGTTTTGATATGTTGTACTATCATAATCATTCATTTCTATGTATCTCTTGATCTCTCTTTTTATTTCTTCTCTGACCCAATTATTCTTTAGTAGCCAGTTGTTTAATCTCCATGTTTTTGGGGTTCTTCCTGATTTCTTTCTGCAGTTGATCTCTAGTTTCAAAGCATTATGTTCATAGAATATGATTGGTATGATTTCAACCCTCTTATATTTGTTGAGGCTATCTCTGTGTCCCAGTATGTCATCAATTCTTGAGAATATTCCATATGCATTAGAGAAGAATGTATAAGCAGTTTTGGGGGATTGAAGACTCTATAAATGTCTATTATGCCCAGTTGATCTAATGTGTCATTTAAGGATGATATTTTCTTATTGATTTTCTGTTTAGATGATCTGTCCATCCCTGACAGTGGGGTATTTAGGTCCCCTACTATGAGTGTTTTGGCCTATCTTTCCCTTTAGTTCTGTTAGTAATTGTCATATATTTTGGGGCTCTCAGATTGAGAGCATAGATATTAATCAGTGTTATGTCTTCTTGGCGCATGATTCCCTTTATCATTATGAAGTGTCCCTCAGTATCTTTCTTTACTTTTTTTATTTTGAAGTCTATCTCATCTGATATTAGTACCACTACTCTCACTTTTCTCTGAAAGCCATTTGTTTAAAATATCATTGTCCATCCTTTCACTTTGAGTCTATATTTGTCTTTGGAGCTGAGACATGTCTTCTGAAGGCAGCATATGGTTAGGTTTTGTTTTTGATCCATTCTGCAACTCTGTTCCTTTTTATTGGTGAGTTCGATCCATTTATATTTACAGTGATTATTGAAATATGAGGTCTTCTTATAGCCATTTTATCTTTTGCTTTTTTTTAGCTCGATGTTTCCATTGCTTCCTTGTCCTTTGTTCTTATATTTCCTCTCCTAATGGTATCACTAGTTCTTGAATTTCTCTTTCATTATTTTTCATTCTTCAGTTTCTCTCTTCTTTCTTCTGATTTATTTCTAGATTTCTGTCTTCGATATCACTGATTCTTTGCTCCATTTGGTCGACTCTATTTCCCAAGCTTGTTATTTCATTTTTCAACTCTTGCAGTGTGTTCTTCATCTCAAGGTGTTCTATTTGGTTCTTTTTGAAGGTTTCAATCTCCTTTCTCTGCTCATCTAGTTGCTTTTTTCAATTCCTGAAATTGTTGATTTGAATTCGTTTGGATCTCATTGAGTTTTTTCAGAAGTACCATCCTAAATTCTGTCATTTAAGTTCCGTATTTCTATGTCTGTAAGCTTATTTTTTGGAGATTTTTTTTCTCTTTATTTCTGAGATGCCTTGTCACCTTGGTTGTTCACGGTGTTTAATGGACTATTTCTCTGCCTGGGCATTAATGGAATTGTATTCTGCTGTTTTTCCTAAAAGAAGATTTGTTATATGAAGGTCTCTCTTTAGCCTGCTGCAAAGAAGGTGCTTTTCTTTTGGTTTCCAGTAGGTGGCATCTACGCCTCTTGGATCCTTGCTTTATATAAAGTCTCAATAACGCTTTTTAAATTTTCTTGTGGATATTTAATCACGCTTGCTACCCTCAGTTTCAGTCTCTGTCAGTGTTAGCGACAGTCTCCGCAGTGTTTGCTCAGATTCCCCTGGGGCTCCATGGTGATCAGTCTCAGGAGGGTATGGGGAGAGGGGCCCTCTCGGTTCAGGGTTGTGGGGTGCAGCTCAGCCTTGGTTTTGCAACCGCAGCTGGAAAAAATCAGCTTTTGTTCCTCTGCGGTCCCATCCCGCTTCTCTGCTTTCTGCCCTGATGACTGGGCCCTGCAGTCAGCCGGCCACAGGAAGCTAGCTCACTGCTATCCCAGGCGGGAATGTTCAGGGAAATCACCTGACAGACTCACCCCTCCTTCTCCTCTCCCCACCTTCCTGCAGGGAGCTCCAGCAGCTACAAGAGGCAGCTTCTTTATTTCTCCCAGTCCAACACTTACAATAACTTGTCCTTGCCTTAGAAGAAATGGTCTACTATGTCCCAAAAATGTTCACCAATGCATCAAGACCCTAATCTTTACAGCATTTGGTTCCTAATTTTTGACACATGTATTTTATTAAAATATCCAGGGTATTTTTCATGTCTATCTACCAGGTCAAACTTGTATTATTTTATCTATATAGTGAGCCAGAATAATGTTCTCTGAAATGTCAAGATAGAAATGATATTTTAATAGAAAGATAGTAAAGTTATTACAGCCTTTGGCAAAACAGAATATGATTAATGTTATTCTTTCCTTGCAAAAGTGACCTGCTTATTTTGAATAATATTAATGAATTACATACACACTGAAATATTCACGTGCCCTTAGTGACTTAGTCTATTCCATATGGTATAACATAATACCATAGACTGAGCAGCTTATAAACAACAAAAATTTATTTCTCATAGTTCTGGAAGCTAGTAATTCCAAGGTCAAGGCACCAGCATATTCAGTGTCTAGTGAGAGTCCACTTTCTGGTTCATAGACAACTCCTTCTAGCTGGAATTTCACATGTTGAAAGGGGCAGGGGATCTCTCTGAGGTCTCTTATATAAAAGCACTAATCCCATTTATGAGGACTATGCCCTAAAGACCTAAACACCTTCCAGTACAACCGTCTAAGACCATCACCTTGGGGGTTAAGATTTTAACATATGAATTTTGAGGAAATAAAACATTGCACTAAGTATGATGAATTTTCTTAAAATGGGCATAATTTAGACAGATCAAGAAAGAATATTACTAATTCCCTAGAATCTCCCTTCTTCCATCTCTTCTGTCATTATATCCACCCTCTCTCCAACTCCCAGGATAATTGATATCTTGATTTCTAATGGTATAGGTTAGATTTGTCTATTTCTGAAGTGGCATAATACATGTATCCCATGACTTCTTTTGCTCAATATTATCTTTGTGAAATATATTCATGTCATTGTGTAAAGTTTTAATTCAGTCTTTATCATTGTTTTATGGTATTACATTGTATGAAAATACCACAATTTATTTAAAAGATTTACTTTAAATTGATCTATGTGTTATTTCCTGTTTGAGCTTATTATAAATAGTGCTGCTAAGAACATTCTTGAATGTTTCTTGGGTAAACGTGTCTGAATTTATGTTTTATCTATGCTTTCAAATAGAACTGATGGGTAATATGCATATTTTCAGCCAGTGTTAAGACTGCCAAACATTTTTTCCAAAATGGTTATGCCAATTTATACTCCAACCAACAGTGTATTAGAATTCAGTTTGCTTCACAACTTCTCCCCTATAATTGATAAAATCTCAACTATACAATAGACCAGTTTTGTAAGTGGGTGACAAATTACAAATTTCTATGACAGGAGATACATTGCTTAAATCTTTAATAAGACATTGCTGGCATATCAGCATGAACAAGATATATACATATGTGTACATGCACACATGCCTACATTGCCCACAAATACATACATAGATAGATGCATGCATGTCCAAAATATTTCACTTGAAACAATTTGAATTTTTTGGTAGAAATTAACAAAGAATGTTTAAAATTTATGTAGAAATGCTAAGAAACTGAATACCCAAATAATTTTATAAAATAAGAACAAAGTTGGAGGATTTACATGACCTGAAATTAATATAAAATTATAGCAATCAAGACAATGTGGTATTGATATAAACTTGGACTATAGATCAAAGGAACAGATTAGAAATTCAATAAATTAATATAAAGATATAGCAATCAAGATAATGTGGTATTGGTGTAAACTTGGAATACAGGTCAACAGAACAGAGTAGTAAGACCGGAAATAAACACACACTGTTAAAAACTTGAAAATACTAGCCAAAGGCAGAGAAATATATTCTCAGTCCATAGATTTCTCATTATTGAGAACTTCCATAGAACTTCTTTAATGCAATAATGAGACAAACAATTTAAAAAGTGGACAGGTGACATCAGAAACATGGTGGAGTAAGATATGTCCCCAGATGTCTTTCTTTGAAACAACAATAAGCTGAATATCTAAAACTCACCACCAACAAAAAAAAAAACACCCAACCTGCACACCAGGACGTCTGAGTGAAGGATCTGTGAATAAGAGCTAGTATAGGCCAGAACACTAGGAGTGGGGCAGTAGACTGGGAGAAACAAAGAAACTGCTTCTGGCAACCAGAGCTCCCAGCTGGAGGAGGAGAGAGAGAAGGTGTGATGGGTTCCCTGAACAACACTGTCTGAGAGAGCTGTGAGCTCCACACAGCAGCAGCATCCAGGGATCAGGGCAGAAAGCAGAGGTGGGGATGGCAGAGAAGCAACAGTTGATTATTATCAGCCACAGCTGCAAAACATGAGGTTGACTGGAAGTATCAATCCCCCAACACAGACGGCACCACCCCCCATTATCCTATAAGACTGAACATCACAGAACCATAGGGGAATCTGAGCAAATGCTAACACTGACAGGGACTGAGACTGAGGATAGCGACTGTGATTAAACATCTACAAGAAAAGAAAAAAGACACTATTAAGGGTTGATATAAAACAGGGATCCAAGAGGCTTAGATGCCACCTACTGGAAACAAAAGAAAAAATGCCTTCTTAGGAACAGGCTAAAGAGAGACCTTTATATAATAAATCTCCTTTCTGTAAAAAAAAAAAAAAAAAAGCAGAATACACTTCCAGTAATGCCCAGGTGGAGAAATTGACAACTAAACACCATAAACAACCAAGGTGACAAGGCATCTCAGAAAGAAAGAGAAAAATCTCCAAAAAATAAGCTTACAGGCATAGAAATATGGAACTTAAATGACAGAGAATTCAGGATGGTACTTCTGAATAAAACTCAATGAAATCTAAAATAATTCAAATCAACAATTTCAGGAATTGAAAACACCAAGATCAGCAGAATGAGTATTTTAGTGAGAAGATTGAAACCCTCAAAAAGAACCAAATAGAACACCTCGAGATGAAGAACATACTGCAAGAGTTGGAAAATGAAATAACAAGCTTGGGAAATAGAGTCGACCAAATGGAGCAAAAGATCAGTGATATCAAAGACAGAAACTTAGAAATAAATCAGAAAGAAGAAGAGAGAAACTGAAGAATGAAAAATAATGAAAGAGAAATTCAAGAACTAGCTGATACCATCAGGAGAGGAAACATAAGAATAATAGGCGTTATCGAAGAGGAGGAAAGGAGCAGGGATCAGAAAGCGTTTTCAGACAAACAGCTGATGAGAATTTCCCAAATCTAAGGAATGAGCTGGAGCTTGGAATTCAAGAAGTCAAAAGAACATCCATTTATCTCAACCTCAAAATGGCCCTTACCAAGACACATTGTGTTAAAGTTATCAAAAATCAACGACAAAGAGAGCAGAATTCTCAAGGCAGCCAGGGAGAAGAAAAAAAAAATGATAACTTATAAAAGTAAACCTTGGACTTCTCAGCACAAACCTTACAAGCCAGAAAAGAATGGAATCAAATATTTAAACTATTAAGTGAAAGGAATTACCAGCCAAGAATAATGTATCTAGCAAAGTTCTCCTTTAAATATGAAGGAGAAATAAAGACTTTCCAGACATACAAAAATTGAGGGAATTCTCCACTACAGGGCCTGCATTATAGGAAATACTGAAAGAGGTCAACTCACCTAAAACAAAATGACAAAAAATTAATAATAATTAGGAGTAAGGTAGTTATCAGGCAAATAGAAGCAGAGGAGTACAACCCTTACTAAGAACAGAGCATTATAAGCTTAAACAATAAAAAGAGTTTGCTATTGCAAGATAGTAATGACGTTCAGCATACATAGGGACAAATTGAGACAACAATGACTGAAAAGGGGAGAATTCAAAGATCCAAATTCGCAAAGGATAATGGAAATAAGGCACACGCAGAAGAAAATAGACAATTGTATATGTATATGTGTATATGTATATGTATATGTATGTGTATGTATGTATGTACACACACACACACACACACACACACACACGCTATCCTCTACATATTCCTAATGGTAACCACATGCCAAAGATTCAGAACTAAAGTATATAACATAAAACAAGAAGGACCAGAGGAAAAATCCACAAAACCCAACCAAAATTTAAAATAAAATAAAAAATCCAGAAACACAAGGACAAGGAAGCAATGGAAACACCAAGCTACCAGAAAAGATACAATGGCTATAGAAAAACACTATCATCTCCCAGTATGTGTTCAATATAAGAGAACTGAAATCATACCAACCATATTTCCTAATCATAATGCTTTGATGTTGGAGATCAATTCTAAAAAGAAAGCGGAAGAACCACAAATACATGGAGATTAGCAACATGCTATTGAAGAATGACTGGATCATGGAAGAAATGAAAAGAGAAATTAAGAGACACATAGAAACAAATGACAATGATAGTACATATCAAAACTTTGGGGACGTGGAAAAAGTGGTAAAAATAGAAAAGTTTATATCGTTACAGGCCTATCTCAAAAAAAATAAAAAGAAATGCAAATAAACAACCTAACTCTTCATCTTAACTATAAAAAGAACAATGAAGCCTAAAATCAGCAGGAGAGAAATAATCTAATGAAAATTAGAGCCGAATTAAATGAAATCGAGAACAACAAAAAATAAAAATATAAATGCAACAAAGATCTGATTCTTTGAGAAGTTTAATAAAATTGAAAGCCCTTGGGTAGACTCACTAAAGAAAAAGGAGGACACAAATAAACAAAATCAGGGTTGAAAGAGGAGAAATTATGACAGATGCTGCAGAAATAAAAAGGACCATACAACAATACTATGAAAGTGTATATAACACCAAATTTAATAACCTAGAAGAAATGGACAAGTTCTTAGAAATGTACAACTTTCCTAGACTGAATCAAGGAGAACTGGAAAATATAAATAGACCGATCAGCAGTATGGAAATTGAAACAATCATCGAAAACCTACCAAAAAGCAAGTCCAAAACTAGATGGCTTCACTAGTGAATTCTACCAAATATTCGAAGATTTAATACCTATTTTCTTCAAAGTCTTCCAATCTCATATTATGAGGCCAATATAACTCTGATATGAAAACCTGGTAAAGATAACACAAAAAAAAGAAAACTACAAACCAATATCTCATGAACACAGATGCAAAAATCCTAAATAACATATTAGTGAACTGAATACAACAACATTTTAAGAAGATTATACACCATGATCATGTGGGTTTCACACAAGGGATGGTTTAAAATATGTAAACCAATAATTGTGATACACCACAAAAGCAAAAAAATGAATAAGAATCCTATGATCATACCAATAGATGCAAAAAAAAAAGCATTCAACAAGATACAGCATCCATTTATGATCAAAACACTTAACAAAATCAGTATAGAAGGAAAGTAGCTTACCCTAATAAAGGCCATATATGACAAGCCCTCAGCCAACATTACACTTAATTGTGAAAAACTGAAACCTTCCTCTAAGGTCTAACATTGGAGCTCCTAGAGAGTGCAATCATACTAGAGAAAGATATAAAAGGCATCCAAATAGGAAATGAAGTCAAACTGTCACTATTTGCGGATGACATGATCCTCTCTATAAAAAACCCTAAAGACTCCACAAGGACAGTACTAGAAACAATAAGCAAATACAGTAAAGTTTCTGGATACAAAATCAATGTTCAAAAATCTATGGCGTTCCTATACTCTAATGAAGTGTCAGAAAAAGAAGTGGAAAAAATAATCCCCTTTGCAATTGCAACAAAAAGAATAAAACATCTAGGAATAAATCTAATGAAACATGTGAAGAACCTACATAATGAAAACTATAAGACCCTATTGAAAGAAATTGAAGAAGATACAAAGAAATGGAAAGATATTC
>NW_006442597.1:1388691-1390630 GCF_000325575.1 Pteropus alecto | reverse complement strand
AAGGCTTTTTCTGTATCTATTGATATGATCATATGATTCTTATTTTTTAATTTGTTTATGTGGTGTATCACATTGATCGATTTGTGTATGTTGATCCATCCCTGTGCCCCTGGGATGAAGCCCACTTGATCGTGGTGTATAATCTTTTTAATATGTTGCTGTATTCGGTTTGCTAGTATGTTGAAGAGTTTTGTGTCTGTGTTAATGAGAGATATAAGTCTGTAGTTCTCTTTTTTTGTGTTATCTTTACCAGGTTTTAGTATCAGGGTAATATTGGTCTCATTAAATGAGTTGAGAAGTATTGCCTCCTCTTCAATTTTTGGCAAGAGTTTGAGAAGAATAGGTATTAAAACTTCTTTGAATGTTTCGGTAGAATTCACTGGTGAAGCCATCTGGTCCTGGATTTTTACTTTTTGGTAGGTTTTTAATGATTGTTTCAGTTTCCATACTGCTGATTGGTATCTGGGTTTTCCAGTTCTTCTTGATTCAGTCTAGGAAGGTTGTATTTTTCTAAGTAATGGTCCATTTCTTCTAGGTTATTAAATTTGGTGTTATATACTTTTTCATAGTATTCTTATATGATGCTTTGGGTTTCTGTGGTGTCTGTCATAATTTCCCCTCTTTCATCCCTGATTTTGTTTATTTATGTCCTTTCTCTTTTTTCTTTAGTGAGTCTAGCCAGGGGTTCTTCAATTTTATTAACCTTCTCAAAGAACTAGCTCTTTATTGCATTTATTTTTTCTTTTTTTTTTCAGTTTCATTTAATTCTGCTCTAATTTTGATTATTTCTTTTCTTATACTGACTTTAAGCTTCATTTGTTCTTCCTTTTCTAGATTTTGAAGATGAAGCACTAGGTTGTTTATTTGGGCTAGTTCTTGTTTTTGGAGGTAGGCCTGTAATGATATGAACTTTCCTCTTATGACCACTTTTGCCATGTCCAAAAGTTTTGATATGTTGTACTATCATTATCATTCATTTCTATGTATCTCTTGATCTCTGTTTTATTTCTTCTCTAACCCAGTTATTCTTCAGTAGTATGTTGTTTAATCTTCATATATTTGTGGTTATTCCCGCTTTCTTTTTGCAGTTGATCCCAGCCTCAAAGGATTATGATCAGAGAATATGGTTGTTATGGTTTTGATCCTCTTATATTCGTTGAGGCTATCTCTGTGTCCCAGTATGTGGTCATTCCTTAAAAATATTCCATGTGCACTAGAGAGTAATGTAGAAGTAGCTGTTTGAGAATGAAAGGCTCTGTAAATGTCAATTATGTCCAACTGGTCTAATGTGTCATCCTTATTGATTTTCTATTTGGATGATCTGTCCATATATGACAATGTGATATTTAGATCCCCTACTGTGATAGTGGTTTTTTTTCTGTTTCTCCTTTTAGTTCTGTTAGGAATTGCTTTATATAATTTTTGCTCTCTGATTGAGAACATAGATATTAATAAGTGTTATATCTTCTTGGTGTATGATTTCCTTTATCATTATGAAATGTCTCTCAGTTTCTTTCTTCACTTTTTATTTTGAAGTCTATTTCATCTTGTATTAGTACTGCTATTCCTGCTTTACTCTGAATGTCATTTGCTTGGAATATCTTTTTCCGTCCTTTCACTTTAAGTCTGTGTTTGTCTTCGGAACTGAGATGTGTCTCCTGGAGGGAGCATATGGTTGGGTTTTGTTTTTTGATCCAATCTGCAACTCTGTGCCTTTTAATTTGTGGGTTCAGTCCACTTATATTCTGGGTATTATTGAAATGTGAGGTCTTCTTATAGCCATTTTATCTTTTGCTTTCTGGTAGCTCGGTGTTTCCACTGTTTCCTTGTCCTTGTGTTTCCGTCTGTTTCCTTTATTTTGGTTGAGCTTTTGTGTGTTTTCCCTCTGGTTCTTCTTGTTTTATGTTGTATATTTCAGTTCTTTGGCGTTTGGTTACTA
>NW_006442597.1:1382175-1388663 GCF_000325575.1 Pteropus alecto | reverse complement strand
ACACACACACACACACACACACATACATACATACGGTAGTCCATTTTTTTCTGCATGTACCTTATTTCCATTCTCTTTTGTGAATTTGAATCTTTGATTCTTTCCCTTTTCTGTTATTTTGTCCCAAATTGTCCCTATGTATGCTGAATGTTCATTTCTATCTTGTGACAGCAATTCTCTTCTTATTGTGCAAGCTTATAACACCCTGTTGCACTACTCTGCTTCTGTCTGTCTGCTAGTTGTCTAACTCACAGTTACGTATTTTTTTGCCATTTTTTTTCAGGTGAGTTGACCCTTTTCAGTATTTCCTGTAATGCAGGCCTCATAGCGGAGAATTCCTTCAAGTTTTATATGTCTAGGTCTTTATTCCTCTTTTATATCTAAAGGAGAGCTTTGTTGGATACATTATTCTTGGCTGGTAGTTCTTTTCATTTAGTAGTTTAAATATTTGGTTCCACTTCTTTCTTGCTTGTACGGTTTGTGCTGAGAAGTCCAAAGAGAGTCTAATGGGTTTTCCTTTATAGATTACCATCTCCTTTTCCCTCACTGCCTTGAAATTTCTTTGTCATTAATTTTTGATAATTTTAATGTAATATGTCTTAGAGGTCTTTTCAGGTTGAGATAATTGAGTGTTCTGTTAGCTTCTTGGATACAAAGCTCCAGTTCATTTCTTAGACTTGGGGAATTCTCTTCAAATATTTCTCTAAAAATCCTTTCTAATCCCTGCTCCTATTCCTTCCCTTCGAGAATGCCCATTATTCTTATGTTTCCTTTCTTGATGGTATCGGCTAGTTCTTGTATTTTCCTTTCATTATTTTCCATTCTTCAGTCTCTCTCTTCTTCCTTCTGTATTATTTCTAGATTTCTGTCTTTGATATCATCGATCCTTTCCTCTATTTGGTTAGTTCTATTTCATTAGCTTGCTATTTCATTCTTCATCTCTTTTAGTGTGTTCTTCATCTTCAGAAGTTCTATTTGATTCTTTTTATAGACTTTCAATCTCCTTGTTAAAGAACTCATTCTGCTCATCTAGTTGCTTTTTCAATTCCTGAAATTGTTGATATGAATTATTTTGAATCTCACTGATTTTTTTTCTGAAGTACAATCCTGAGTTCTCTGTCATTTAAGTCACATATCTCTATGTCTTTAAGCTTATTTTCTGGAGATTTTTCTCTTTTCTGAGTTGCCTTGTCACATTGGTTGCTCATGGTGCTGATGGGCTATTTCTCTGCCTCGGCATTGATGGGAGTGTATTCTGCTTTTCTTTTCTTTTTCAGAAAGATTTATTATATAGAGGTCTCTCTTTAGCCTGTTACTTAGAAGGTGTTTTTCTTTTGATTTTCAGTAGGTGGTACCAGGCCTCTTGGATCCCTGCTTTGAGACTTAATAATGCCTCTTTTTTTTTCTTATAAATATTCAATCATGACTGCTATCCTCAGTCTCAGTCCCTGTTAGTGTTAGCGACAGTTTTGGTAGCATTTGCTCAAATTCCCCTGGGCCTCCACGGTGTTCAGTCTTGGAGAATATGGAGGGAGAGTTGTTCTCTGGGTTGGCAGGTGGGGTTTGCTGCTATATCTGTGTCTCAGCCTAGCGTTCCTCAACCAGACTGCTAAGAACCATCTGTTGCTGCCCTGAAGTTAGTCTTTGTATCACCTTCTGCCCGGATCACTGGGCTCCACTGTGTGGAGCTCATAGATCCTTCTGTCAGGGCTATTCAGGGAACTAATAGCAACTTCGCTCCTCCTCCACTGCCTGCAGGGAGACCTCTGCTGTGAGAGGCAGCTTCTTTGTTCCTCCTGGATTCCTGCAGTTCCGACCTCTGGAAACTCATGCACAGATCACTTGTTCAGATGTGCTTGTGTGCAGGCTGGGTGTTAATTGTTGAGTTTTAAATGTTCAGCTTATTGTTATTGCAAGGGGAGAGATCTGAGACATCTCTCACTCCGCAATGCTTCTGACATCACTCCTGTCCATTGTCTTTTGAGTTTCGTTTTGTTTTACATGATATAAATTTTAGAGACATCGTAATAACAGCTCGTGCTTAAACAATCTCTGTGACTGATGCTGTGTAAGCCACACAGAAAGTCTACCTGAGCACCTGATACTAACTAAATGTTATAAAATTTAACCCATAGAGTCATCTCAGCCATTTGGCCCATTTTGCTGCTGAAGCTCTAAGACTCAACACACCGTCTTAGGGTCCTTGGCACTTGGGTTCTTAGACAATAGGATTGCTTTAGATAATTCATTAGCTGAACAAGGAAGTGTTTGTGCTGTGGCCAGTTCATCATGATTTGCGTACCAGGGGACATAATTATGAAAGTTGCTTTTTATTCTTTGTCTAAATTGAACACTGGAATGCCCCCTTTAAGGCTCAGAAACCATCATGGAAGAGGAGGGCATGTGAGATTGTAAGAGCTGGATAAGAGGGTCACACAAATCTGACTCCATCTTAAAAGCTAAACCTCCCTATTAATTGAACCTGGACCAAGTTGCTCTATTTCCCTCAAGACTGAGGAACAAACAACAACAACAACAAAAGAGTGGGGCTGTAACAGACTGAAATGTTAGGTCTCTCTGACTCCATCTTGTTCAAGTTGCTTTGTTCTCATGGCATTCAGGCTAATAGCTTCTGCTTAGTTTCTCATAGCCATACTACTCATTAGATAAGATTGCTGCTTGACTTTTACAAAACAGCTATTCCTATTTCCTCTTGCCTAGACACAAAAGAAGCCTGAACCCAATACTTTGATAAGATAGATGTGAGGAACAATTAAGTCTCTCATCTTCTTGGTTGGTGCCTTCTAGATCAATAAACCTTTCCTAACTGCAACCTCTGAAGGTTTGACTTTCGGTCGAAGCATCAGGAACATGGACCTTGGACCGGTAACAGCCACAGTTCTCCATTTTGTTTAAAATCAGTTGATAATCACTATTTCCTGGGGTGTGCTCATTCGATCCTCTTCCCAATCCAAAGTTCCATGATATTTGTTGGTTACCAGCAGAGTTGGACTGGGTCCAACTTAAGAACTAGACTGGATCCAGGATCGAACTGGATCCAATTTGAGCTGGACTGTGTCCAATAGACTGCATGTGAATATTAAGAAATGAGATCACTTATATCCAAAAACTTGAGCATTCCACCTTCCAGCATACCTGCTTCTTTTATATTCAAGATCTATAGTTCTAGAAGCTAACGACATTTGCAAAGGAAGCAAAACTTTTCTGGAGACAGCCTAGAATTACTTGGCCATCATTGTTGTAAGATTCTCAAACGGGGAGACGGGACACCAAGACTATAAGCAGGAAACAGTGTTTATTGATGTCAGCACCAGCTCAGTGGATTCTTATCCAAAGGCTGAGCCCCCATTGTCACATGGCGGGCAGTTTTATACCATCTTGTACTTTTGCATTCCTACACTGCTATAGATATTCCATATAAAGAAAGAGAACATAAGGAGAACACTGATTGGCTGCCAAACTATAAGTAAACCGGCTTACTCGTTTAAGTGGGTTTTTGGACTGCCGTGTCAGCCAGAGAGTCCTGGGATTGGGGTTGCAGTCAGGAACTAACTCATTTGAGCAGGAAATGGTCAGGCAGGGTCAGGCTGCCACATGCCCCCCCTTTGATGCTCTATGATGACCCAGGACTGGGTCAGAGAGCATCATATCCTTCTAACTTTTGGGTTAGAGGCTGGTACCTCCATAGCATGAGGAGTTTTGCTGCAGTTTTTCTTTCTACTATAGCCTCCATGAGGGAGGTGGTTGACCAGATCACAAGAGCAGTAGGCATGGGAGGAGGGGATAGGTTCTGAGGAGGAGGAGTACTATCACAACTAAGGTCTTAAAGCCACCAAAAGTGGAGACCCAGCCTCCAAAGAGGTTACTAGGGTCCCATCCTGATGAGACATTGTCCTCAGGCTTCTGCTGTGCATAGATTGGTCAGCTTCCGGTGTGACCAAAGCAGGGCTGAGGTCTTACCCTTGGTCTGTCGGCACAGTCAGTGTTTTCTTCCAGAGGGTTGCCTTGAGGGGCTCAGAAGAGTCTGGAACACATTGCCACTCTGCAGCTGTAGGTTTAAGTTTGCTGTGATGTATCCAGGGTGTTATTTTAGCAAACTTAACTGCAGTGGGGGTAGACAAAAATGGCAGTAAAGGGGCCCCTCTACAGAGGTTTTAGGGGCTGAATGTTCCACTCCTTCACCCAGACAGAGTCTCCTGGCTTAAAAAAAAATGAACTTCAGTGGTTAAACTGACAGGGAGCCTTTCCCTAACCCATTGGCTGAGAGTCTGGAAGGTGGTCCCTAGGGCCTGAGGCTGTTGTCTCAGAGTCAATTCACCTATTGACTCTTAGTCCTTTGATGAGTGGTGGTGGCTGCCCATACAGGATTTCATAGAGGGAGAACCCAGTGTTCTTGGTTGTGGCTGACCTGATTCTTAATAGTGCCATGGGGAGGACTTCATCCCAATGTAGATAGTTTTACCAATTGAGTCTTGACATAGTTTTCCCATCTGAGTCTTAAGGGTCCTTTTTCCTCTTCACAAGTGTGGGGAATGAGTTACTGGTAATCCAGCAGAAACCTTTTCTTTGTTCTGCAGATATCTTCCTGGCCTGGCTGCAGGGCTGATCAGCACATTCCAGTCGCTGAATGTGGCTTGATTAACACTTTATTCTCTTGCCTCCTCCCTACCTTATTCCCTCTCAGAGATTTTGTTCCCTTAATCTTAAAGGGATGTTGAGGGAGGAAGGTCTGTCTTCTATAACTTCTTCAAAGCTGAGATAGGGCTGTAGTCCCTGCCTACTGGGAATACAAATCTCGGAAAGCCTATTCTAAGGGCCCGGGAGGCAGACAACGTGAGGTCATTCCAGCATGTAGAAGTGGTAGGAAGCCTTGCAACCTAGAAAATATAAACTTAGCAAAAATATAGAAAAGACAAGTCAAAATTAATAGTAGAGGTAATTGATAATGAAGCTACTTTTTCATGGCAGTTTGTTAATTCAAGGTAAAGATATCTAGTGAAAGGAAATTGAATCATTTTGAAGAGAGTCATGGCTTAGATACCAGGCTAAAAGAATAATTATTTACAAAAGTTCCCTGATTCCCTGGGACATATGGACTTATCTAGTCCTGTGGACTTACCTAGTCATGTGGACTTATCTAGTTCCCAGAACAAGAACTTAAGATCTTCCGCGGGTTCGCAGGACTAGGTCTAGGTCGCACTTGCTGGTTTATTTTATGGAGGAACCTGTGAGGACTCATAAAAAAAAAAACTGATTTAATTTGAGATAAATGTACCCAGCTGTTGATTCCTTGTAATTTGACAGCAGTTGGGAACTTAACAAAACTTGGTAGGGCCCTTTCTGTTTGCCTTGAGGGCTGACTTTCAATAGATCGCAGAGAGGGAGCTGCTGTGCTTGTAGGAAACTGACACAGAAGCGAATCATCTATGAATGGTCTTCGGTTCCTCACAAATGTGCATTATGTGATGAGCAAGGGGGCTGAGTTCAAGTTTCTTGAGACAAGTCACTCTCTTCACTGGACCCTGGTTCTTATGTGTGGCAGAGAATTTCAATGCTAGTCCTGGTCTCACAATGGGAAAAGAAAATTACATTAGGCTACTTATTCCTGTCACTGTGCAATTAGCATTGCAGAGAGGCCCATGGGATGGGTCAGGACAGAGTAGGTAGCTCTAGTATCTAGTAAAAGACTGTTGTGATTGTGGTATATTTCTCTAGGATTGGAGCTTGCAAGCGCTTGGGCCTCTGTTGTTGGAGGAGAGAGCAGCCCCTTCATGAGAGGCTTGCTATGTGGGGCGAGGGCTTATAAGGTCCACCTCTCCCCGACTTAACAGGATTAGATGGACACTTGCCCACCCAGTGCCCTTCCTTCTACAGTTTGCGCATTGATTATGCCCCAGTCCTGACAACGCCAATTGTGGCAACCAAGATCAAGGCCCTCCAGGACTGAAAGGTTTTTATTGCCTAGGGTCACCTCAAGATGGTCCTTGTATTATGGCAGCTAAAATTTGCGCCTTTTTGTACTCTGCTTCCTTCTCTGCCCTGTCCCATTTATTGGACACCTTAAAGACCTCTGGCACCAAGGCAGCCTGCAGGGTTTGGGGTCTAGGCTCCAACTTTTGGAGCTTCCTTTGGCTATCTGGCACAGCCTGAGTTATGAAATGTATAGCCAAGAGTGTCTGGCCCTCAGACTTTGGGCCAATGTTAGTATATTCTCTAAAAGGCTCAGAAAACTGGTAAAAGCAACATAAAACACAGGCAATTATTTTGATGAAGCACGGAATCCTTGTTTTCTACTCAGAAAACTTGTCCATAACATCAGTAGCAGACCGATACAGTAGTCTAAGGAACGTTAAAACACCACTCAATTTTGCATTAGCTTACTTTTGACATTTAAATTTCCAAACTTCTTTAGCTTAATCACATAAAATTTCCTCTCAGGATTCCTCTTCACAAACCTTCTGCAACCT
>NW_006442597.1:1376574-1382136 GCF_000325575.1 Pteropus alecto | reverse complement strand
CACTATTCAGAAATAACCAACTTTAAGAAAAATACTTTTCCTTCAATTTCCTTCAAAATATATCTCCATACTTTATGCTTTCTGTTACCAAAAACATACATTTTCCTTTCCATCATAATTAGAATTCTTAACTCAACCTCCATATTACATATAACAAGAGAGGAGAGGAGGCATCTGAAAAATGCAAAGAGAAGGGCTTGCAGAAATGATGGACTCTGCCAGGTTATAGATTAACCACACTTTATAGATCTCTAAATGGCTTTCTAGAAACTCTTGCCACACCTACAAGACAAATGATCTGTAAATAGATAGGACTAGTGTTCTGGGAATTCCTTCTCCCTTGCAGCCCCCAGCTGAAACTCCCTCTCCCCATCCTGAGTCATGAAGTGCATGTAGAACCTCAGACAAAGGAATCATGCACCCCTTGCATGGATACTGCATGGGTATGTATATGAGCTGTAAGAAATCTAACCTAGGGAAGCTCATGCTTGGTGCTATTAAGCCCACGTGCTCTGCTGGCAATAAATTCTTCTTCCTCTAACAAAGTTGTCTGAGCATCCAATCTCCTTCATCAGGTGTTACTTCCTGCAATAATGACACCAACAAATACGGATCAGAGGTTATGCACATACTCATCTTTTCCCATATGAGTATTTGTAACTTCCCTGAGGGTGCATATCTAGTTTCCTCAGGGAGTTCTCCCTAGAGAACTCGGACCCCCTCAAAGTGTGAGGGTGAAGATGGAGGAGAAAATTCCTGATTATTTTGAGATCTCCAGAAGGCGTTCCTATCATTGGGACCTCTAATAAGTCTGGGTCTTGGTAAAGGAGCATAGAAGCTTATACATAGGAGACTTCTTCCTATTTTCCTGTTTCTTTCAAAAAAGATCTAATTGGAGGATACTATTATAGTTTAGTGAACTGTTTACAGGCCAAACTTCTTGATCTCCCTCCCATCGTTAGTTTGGAAGGAGGAGGGTCTACAAGTCCCCATTGCTGCTGCTATATTTCACTGACAGCTGAGCCGTGGGGCTGAGATTCCTGCCTTCCCTTACCATGAGTTGAACTTGAGCATCCAGGGAAAAACACTGAACCTTAATGCCTAAGATACCAGGGAACACAATCCTAGCTACGTCTGAATCTGAAAGCATGTTACGTACACCGAGAGGATTGTGCGTGCTCCCTGTGGTAGGGAGCTGCTTTTCAGGTGGAACAGAAACTGCAGATGGGCAACAGCAGCACAGGTGTGGGCCTGCAGCTGCTACAAGGGGAAAAGGCACTAGGGATCTGGTCTGTCAAGTCAGATCAGCTAAAAAACACTTCATCAAGACTTCAGTGAAATCATGGTCTGGTTGGCCGGGCCTAAAGGGTAGCCAGTTTTTTGGCCTCTGACACAAGGAGGGCTGTGTCTATGAGTGCTCACAAGCAGGGTGGCTAGCCTGGGTGACAGAGTCAAGCTGTTTGGAGAGATAAGCCACGGGACAGTGCCAAGATCCTAGCAGTTGAGTTAAGACCCCCTACTGTGACACCTGTATGCTCGTGTACGTATAGAAAGAAAGGTTTGGTTAAGTCTAGGAGTCCTGGTCTGGGGGCGTTAGTGAGTGCCTGTTTGATTTCTTCAAAGGCCTTCTGTTGTGTAGATTCCCAGAGTAGGGGCTCTCGTTCTCTCCACTTTGTAGCTTCATAGAGGGGTTTGGCCACATGTGTCAAAGGTAATTTAAGCCTGTAGTTTACCTAAAAGATCTCGTCCTATCAGTGCCACAGGGAAGTCGGGCAGATACAGAAATTTATGGACGACTTTTCATCCTCCTAGGTTGCACTGGTGGGACTGCAGGAAGGGATGACGGACTCGTCCCCCGGTTGCTCCTATAATGGTAGCTTGTTTTTGAGAAAGGGGGCCCACGGGCCGTGTTACAACTGAGCATTCAGCTCTGGTGTCAACCACAAAGTCAATAGGTTGCCCCGCCGCCCCGCCGACTATCATTTGGACTATAGGCTCCTGGAAGCCTAGCAGAATGGAGACTGGTCTGGCCTAGTGCTGGTAACACAGGCTTCTTTTTTTTTTTCCCAACTGACCTTGGGAGGGTGCCAAGGCTCATGCTAGGAGGACTCTACAGTTCTCCTCTAGGCAGATTCTCAACCATGGGGATCAGGTGTGAACTATTGCCTCCCAAGAATCAATATAAGGGAATTGGTCTAGGTGGCCAGGTTGACCTGGAATGACTTGAGAGACCTTTGCAATGACTTTCCTATCAAGAGCTCCCTCCGCTGGCCATCCAATGCCAAAAGAGGGCCAGTTTATCTCCACAAAGAGTGCGGAGTTTCAGATTAGAAGGGCAGTTTTATACCATCTTGTACTTTCGCATTCCTACACTGCTATAGATATTCTATATAAGAAAGAAGAACATAAGGAGAACACTGATTGGCTGCCAAACTATAAGGAAACCGGCTTAATCATTTAAGTGGGTTTTCAGACTGCTGTGTCAGCCGGAGAGTCCTGGGATGTGGGGTGTAGTCAGGAACTAACTCATTCGAGCAGGAAATGATCAGGCAAGGTCAGGCTGCCACATCATGAGAAGCACTCTATTTAGATAAAAAATTTTTAAATTGTACTTGAAAATAAGGGGTCCCAAACTTAGCAAACAGAATGAGATATCTACTTTATTGGCATGCAGAAGCAAAAGTTTTCAGTGTTTCAAAGTAGCTTCATTGAAAGCTTTATTGCTTAGGGGTAATGAAAAATTAAAAATAATATATGCCTAAGATAAAAGATGATAGGATAGACATGACTACTAACATAACTTCTACAGCTCCCCTCTAGCCTTTGAGTACTCATTCTCGTCATCCTGTCTGAATTACCTTTCCACTACTATTGAACAATTACCTTTTTAAAATAAAACCACCTGAGGCTATAGGCAATCCTTCTCAGGTATCTTTCACTCTTAGGTCAAAGGCTGATCTAAAAGCCACAATTTTAGAACATTTCTTAAACCCAGGGAGGATCCTCAAGTTTTTCTAAATGGATTACCTCCAGATGCCAGTGAGAGGGGGAAATAAAATTTCATGTTGTCCCTTTCTTTCCAACTCCAGACCAATTGGGTACTGATTCTTTCTCTCCCAGCATAGCTATTACCTACTACTTTCTTGTCCCGTTCCTGGCTTTCTGCTTGCCTGGGACATGCAGGCTATTGGTTCATTCTTTAGCTATCTTTGGAAGTGACTTTTAAATCTTTCACAGGTAGTCATCTTTGCACCCTCTTGGGTCTATGCGATTATTTAATACTGCCAGAAATATTTACTGTTTGGTCTGGCTGAAATCTGACAAGATAACTGAAAAGATTTAATAACTTTTTAATCAGAAATTTGGCCAAACTGGAAGCTAATATCAGAGCCTGACAAAATATATCCAGAAGGAAAGAAACATTCCAAAAATAGGTGAATGGATTTGTCAGTCTGTGGCCGAAATGCTGTGAAACCAGATCGGTGAGAAACCAGGCACCACTCTGAGAGTTGGATAACTCAGGTTTATTACATCGGCGGTCCCAGAAAGAGCTAGCACTCTGAAGATCTGGGACTCGAGCTAAGGGGCAATTTTGCTTTTATATCCGCGCACTGTTACAGTTGGCATGGGCTGGTTGGTTGATTTGTCTTCAGGTGGTTATAGAGAGCAGGAGTTGCTATGGGCTACGGGCAGTTACAAAGCATGAGATTTTCAGACAGGAATTTAGGCAATACATCTGTTATCTAGACAGAATGACCAAAGGGGAGGGTCTTCAGTTGATCTTCACTCTGCCCTTCGCCTATGCAGCAAGCATGTCTACAGAAACAGAACAAAGAGCTGATTACAAGGTTAGCCATTTGAGTGGAAAATTCCTCTTCAAGTCTTTTGATGCCACTTAGCAACCCAGTTCTTTAAGATATTAAAAACAGGTGCCCTTTTTTACAAATCTAGTTTTCACAGGACCAAAAACAGTTCAAAGCCCATCAGTTATTTTTACCATCCCAAAACCTCTCCTAGTCTTCTCAAAAGGCTTGTAAATATTGTCCTTAGGAAACCAAAGTCCTTCTAGGAGAAGCTTGCATTTCTTTCCCTGTGCCTTTAAGATGTCAATACCTGGTCTTTTCCAGGAACTCTTATCTAGGCCATCTTTTTTAAATGCAAATTTCAGTAGGTAATTCTTATTAAAGGTAATTCTTATTCAAAGAAAAAAAGGGGTGGAGAAAGGCCATTTACATCTTGACTTGTCTAGGACAAACATAAATCTTAAGGGTCTTCTCCATGAATTTTAGTAAAAGCTTTAGCCATCTCGACAGATAAAGTTAACTTATTCCAACTGCCAAAACAAAATTTAGATCCAACCTCTTTTATAAACTAGTGAGTTTTGCATTATTGTGCCTGTCTCATGACTAAAAGATCTTTGTATCTGTCTGTGCGAGTCTATATATGTATGTTGTAAATGTTAGATAATTTTTACCACCAAGTGGTATTGTTAAAATTAATTTAATAAGTTAAAAAATTCATTGGTTTGAATGCAAGCACTTGTAAGGATTGGATATTCCAAAAGTCAGATAGATAGACACCAACCCAAGTATTTTTTCAAGTTCACATAATCATAGATTAATCTTTAGTAAATAAAAGCTAGTTTAGGTTTGTTTAATTAAACATGTCTTAAGAGTTAAAAAACTGAATATAATGAAGATAAACAACTTTATTCTACCTAGTGTGCTGGCTGGAAAATTACTGCTTGGCTATCGCCCATGGTAACGTAGGCTATCGCCCAGGGGAACATAGGCTATCACCTATAGGAACATAACATTCTAACAATAAGCTTTCTGCTTCTGTACACCCACTTGCACAACCAACCTGTGGGTTGACAGTTAGTAAATAGAAGAAAAATAGACTTTTGTGTTCAGACAGAATGAGGAATAGGGTTTAGGGCTTAAGAACCCTGTACCTATACATTTTGGGGCTGCTTAACTTGGGGTCTGCGTACCCCTGGCAGACCCAGCTGCTGAATAAAGAGTGTGTTTTCTATAACTCACTTATTTCTGGTGGTTCGTGTGTCTATCGGGGGCTGGTGGCTACAACACTAGGTTTACTAGTAAAATAAGTTTATATTATCTGTTACAAAATTTATCAGTAAGAAAAATAACGTGGTATTGAGATGGGACATCACTTGTAAAATTCTTAATCTTTTAGAAGGAAATGAAATGGAACATCTCTGGCTGAGTTAATCTTTTTAGTAAACCTAGTTTTCTTCTCTATTTTTTTTGGAAAAAAAGGCCCTCTCCCTCAAATTCTGGTAATTGCCCTGGCGACTCAGATCCTCTGGCTATTGATAAGGGTCATCAGCCCATTGTTAGCAGAAATAGTGTTAAGTCAGACAGGGCCCTTAGAGTCTGATGGGGGAAGGTGACTTTAGACCAAAGGTCTTATTTACTCTTTAAGAAATATATTAACGAAGCCTGTTTCCCTTTACTCACTTAATAGGCAAATCAATAATAGAAATTAATAGAGATATGATTTAAATAATAACTTTGTATCTTTTCCTTCTCTAGGGAC
>NW_006442597.1:1361459-1376514 GCF_000325575.1 Pteropus alecto | reverse complement strand
TGACTGAGGCAGAAAGGGAAAAAAGCTCCATGAAACCCCTACAGGGGTTCAGCCATTCTCAGGACTACAGCCATTCTCAGCAAGAAGCAGATATGGAAGAAGAGACCTCTCATCCCTCAGCATCCACACTAATAATAAGGGGGTTCATGACTCTTAGAAAAGAGTTAGGCAGGAAAGTTAGTTAGGGGGTTTCCAAGTCTGCCTGCAAAGACACTAAGTCATCCTATCCTAGAAAGAGTCTGCCCTAATCCACTCACAATTAAGCAAGCGAAAAGGCATATTTTTTATGCACACAAAGAAAGTGGTAGGCAGAGAATTAGGTACCAGTTTAAGCCAGTCACTCGCACCTGCACAATAAAGATCCCAACGACCTTAAACTCACCCAAGTTTCATTATACCATCATTATAATATGATGCATATATATGCCCAGAAGTTCATTAATATCATTATAGCAGACTGAATTCTGGAAACAAACATGCCCAGAAAGCAAAATGATGAACCACTGAGTCCTGTCAATAAGACTGACAATCAAGGAAGCCCACTCCTCTAAGAAAAGTAACCACTCACAGCAAAAACAAGGAATAAAACCCCGAAGGCTTTGTAACCAGACCTTTTGAGCCACACTTCTCTTGCTCAGGCCTGCTTCCATGTATGGAAGTGTACTTTCCCCTCTAATAAAAATTTTCTTTTCTACTGTATTTCTTGGTCTTGCTCAATTCTTTGTTCAAGACATCAAGAACCTGGACAACGTGCCGTGAGAGGATCCCCATTCTCCGGTAACTGTATGATGAAATTTTTATAAGTAATCTAGACATAATTATTAAGAGCAAGTAAATTAAATAAATATAATTAGGATAAAAGCTTTTAGGTAAACTTTTCAAATTAGTTTCCCAGATCTTTTTGGTAACCTGAAACCATGAAGTTTTGGTAAGTTAAGTTAAATGATGAAAACTTATTAAATATACAGATCATTTATAAATAATAAAAAAGACTGAAACATTAATTATTAAATGTAAGTTTATCTTTTGGCTTCCTATTGCAGAAAAACTAAAGATAAATTTGCTCTATTAGTAAATATGTTTTAATGCCACACTGAGAAATTTTTTATAAAACAGCACATTTCTAGGAACTATAAATTTATGAATTTGCCAAGCCACAGAATATATAAAACACAGTTCATAATTGTTTACTTCTTAGTTTTTACTGGAAATTCTGGCTTTTAAAAGTTAAAAATTCTAATACATGTAATTGAAGCTACTGTTACAGAACTTAAGCGGTTCTTTTCGCCTGCACGCGTCAATAGCCAAAAAAGACATGAATGAGAGTTTGCAGCAAAGAAAGTAGAGGTTTACTTAAGGAAATGGCACCAAGCCCAGAGACACAGGTGAGCTAGCACTCAAAGACCTGGCTCCCAATGGCTTCTAGTGAATAGGTTATAGAGGGGAAAACGTATCAGTAATAGTACCTAAGGGAGTTGGGGTCATGGGCTCTCCTGATTAGTCGGGCGGAGGTAGAGGCAGTTGATCATTGCATCAGGTCCTGAAGTCAGTCATGGTATCAGTCTGCCTGGGTCATTCTGCCTTCATGTGTGTGGACCTGCAAAGATGTTATCTTTAGTTTGATCGAAACTCTGTTTCTCTGGTCAACTGAACTGAGGCTTTGTTTCTAAGATGTTAGATGCTGACCTAAAGCCTTAATGATTAAGGCAGTGGTCGTGCAGTGTGCAGAAGAATAAGGAAAAAAAATAAACAAATGAGCCCAAGGCCAGTTTGAATTAAGGAGAAGAAGAGAAAGAGTCATTTTAAAGAAGTGAAGATTTGTACCGTTACACTATTGGAAATAATAAAAGGGGTGTCTTCATATGAGTACAGTAGGATGTTTCTGGCTAAGAAAAAGTATGAGGAATGAATATGCATTTTTGTTAAGGGAAATGAAAGCAATTTTATCCTGAGTGTTTCAGAATGAGAAAAGAGAATTTTGCTTCATGTAATTAAGGTGGCTAAAGTTGAATTATTATAGGGTTTTTTAAATTAAGCTTTAATATCAATGGTAGAATTATGTAAAGTTAAAACAATTTTCTTCCATCCGCTAAAAGCCTTTTCTTTTTGAGTGATCTGCTGAAAAAGATTCTGTTTTATCAAAATTGTTTTATGTTGTTTTAATCTGTTCTTTTACTTAAGAAAAAGGTATCTTATTAGTAAAAGCTAACCTTCTGTATTTGTCTTTGATCTCTTTTATTGTCACTTTGGTCAAATAGATAATTAAGCATTGTTTCATAATAAGCTGCGATCCTTAGCCAAATGTCCAAAACTTTTCATATTTTTGACAAACTTCCCAAAATCAAATTCTAAAAGAAGTCTTTTTGACTCCGATTAACTTTGTGAATTCCCAGACGGCCTCTGGATAATCTTGAAATGTTTACCTCTCTCCTCATAAGAAGAGAAACGTTGAACTAATTAGGCTTATTTGATATGTTAAACTATGGGAAGCATTGTCAAATAAGAAGTAATAGAGAACCTTCTTTATATTGCATTTCTATAAGGATATGTGTTCCAGAAATTATGTAAAATTCCTGTAAGTCTGATATGTCCTAGTATAAGATGTCTGTGATAAAAATTGAGGCTCACACTAAAAGGAATGAATCTGAGTATCAGGGAAATGCCCTAGTTGATTTTTCATGCATAGCTGGCAACAATAAAATATATAAATTGGGACACATGTGGATGAAGTCCATTTCGCTTCCACAAATATGATCCCTCATTGCCAGACATTAGCCATCCTGATGTCCTTGTAACATGGTAACAGTCATACAAATTAAGATGAGTAAACAATGGCTATAAATTAAACAAATAGTCTGGGCTTTGGGAAACCAAAAACAGCAACTTGGTTCTTACAGTTCTCTCACAAACAGCCGCCCCGCCCTTTTTTTTTTTTTTTTTTTTTGCATTCTTTCATCCACTATAGTGTATTTAAGCTGGACTTCATTCAACTGCCACTTGGTCTGGGTTATCAATATGTTGTTATATGTATGTTTTCTGGATGAGCTGAAGCCTTCCCCACCACAAGGCTAATGCCTTCACAGTGGCAAAGAAACTATTAAAAAATGTGTTTTCATGCTACACAAGATATTCAGCAATAGACCGATGTCTACTGGTATATAACATTTTGTTGGTCCCTTGTTGTCATGAGCTAGTATGACCAGCTACTTTAATGTCTTTAATGTCTTATGCTCAAGCCTGTCTTATGCTCAGACAAGTTAAGGAAAATTTCCCAGACCCCAATTCAAGGAATCATGTTGCTTATAGTCTAGAGCCTTGTGACTGGGTATTCTGGAAGCTTCATGAGAGAAGCACAGCTCTCGAGCCCCATTAAAAGGGACCTTACCAAGTACTCCTGACCACTGACACTGTTGTAAAACTAGAAGGCATTGAACCTTGAGTATATATTTCACAGTTGAAGAAGGCTCCATCTTCTTCACACCAGCTAGAGACAGCCAAATCAAATTGACTAGAAAAAGAAGGAGCTGATGTGGATGTAGACTTCTGCCCAAGATGCCAGACCAAGACTTCCTACCATAGCTAAACATAAAACCCTTCCTTCTTTTCTTTCTTTCCTTTACTTTGGCACTGGCCTAGAAAGATAATGCCATCATCCATATCTCCCAGGCCATTGCTAAGTGGGGAGCATCTTTTCATGTGTTTATTGACCATTCATATATATATTCTTTGAAGAAATATTATACCATTTTGGGGTCTGTGGTCTTTTCTTTAATCTCTGGATTTTAGAAAAACTTTTTTATTTCTGACTACGAGAAAATTTGACCCCTGCTTTGAGTGAGTAATTGTGCCTGACAGGATTTATTTTTGTCTGTGGTGGTCATTGTTCTCCTTGGGCCTATGAATATACCTATATTGCTGGCATACAGATGCGCAATGCCTCTTATATTATCTAACTGTGCCCCTAACTGTTCTAGAAAGGACCTACCAGGAAGCGTCCCATGATTCAGAGTTTGCTAACTTTGACAAAGCCATATTTTCCTGGTTAGGAAGAGATAACAATGAGAATACGATAAGAAACCCCTCCTTAACTCTTGGGAGACATTGCAGATTCCATTGCTAAGGCATTAACTGCCCAGCAAAGATCCTTAGACTCTGACCAAAGTTGATAATAGAATAGACCTTGATTTTCTTCAGCTGAGCAAGGAGGTGTCCGTGTGTGATCATCACCTGGATCAATACTTCTGGGGAAGTTGAAATTTAGTTACAAAAGATCATTAGCAAGCCATACCGAGAATCAACAGTGCTATAGAGCAGTAGCTGAGAGTAGCACTAATGCCTTAATTTTTTAACACATCTCTCAGTTAAGCTGAGAATATGATCAAAAGGAGGAAATTGTTAAAGAAAAAGCCACAGGTCCAAAAATGGCATCATATTTCTTCAAGAAACATATACAGATAGCCAATAAGCACATGAAAAAGATGCTCAACATTATTAGTCATTAGGGGGATGCAATCATAACCACAATGAGATATCACTTCACACCCACTAGAACGATTAAACTAAAAAAAAAAAAAAAAAAAAAGACAGACAATAACAAGTGTCGATGTAGATGTAGAGAAACTAAAACCCTTCATTCATTGCTGGTGGGGTTGCAAAATAGTGTCAGTGCTCTGGAAATATTGGAAAATGATTTGGCAGTTCCTAAAAATGTTAAACAGAGTTACCATATCACCTACTAATTCCACTCTAAATCTATACCCAGGAGAATTAAAAACTATGTCCACACAAAAATTTTTATGCAAATCCTGATAGCAGCATAATTCATAACAGTCAAAAGAGAAACAATCCACATATCCATCAACTGATGAACAGATAAACGAAATATGATATATCCATACAATCAAATATCACTTGGCCAGAAACTGAATTGGATTACTGATACATGTAACAATATGCATAAACCTAAAAAAGATCATGCTAAGTGAAAGAAGTCACTCACAAAAGTCTATATATTCTGTGATTCCATTTATATGAAACCCCAGAATAGACAAATCTATACAAATATAGAGGAGACCAATGATTGCTAGAGGCTGGGGAGCAAAAATTAGGAATGACTACAAATGGGTACAGAGTTTCTTTTAGGGGTGATAAAAATATTCTAAAATATTGGTGATGGTTCCATATCTCTGTGGACATATTAAAAACCACTGAAATGTACAAATTAAAAGACTGAAGTTTATGGTACACAAATTATCTCAAAGTTGTTATTTAAAAACAAACAAACAAAAAACCTCTGACAAAGAAAACTGCAGGTCCAGTTGCTTCTGTAGTAAATCTACTATGAACTTTTAAGGAAGAAATGATACTAATATTACAGTAGTAGGACAAGAAAGGAAAGTCCTCAGTCTGAAAAAAGCAACTAGCCTATGACTAACACTGTACTTAGTGGTGAATAATTGAATTCATTCTCATTAAATTATATCTTGTTCCAAAACAAATTAAAATGCATACAGATTACAAAAGTATAAAAATATTTACAAATCGCACTATTTAATATATAAAATATTCTAAGTAGTCTTCAAAACATCTAATTGAAGTAATACATGAAGTTAGCAAGGTGGAAGAATACAATATTGATTACTATAAATTATATTTCTATATAATTCCAACAAACAATTAGAAATTAAAAATTTTTAAATATCATTAAAGACAGCATCAAAGATTTAAGGATAAATCTCACAAAACAAGTTTAAGACAAGTATACTAAAAATTACAAAACTACAAAACATTGCAAAGGAATATTAAAGAGCTAACAAAATGGAGAGATAACACTTTTCATGGATCAGAAAACTCAATATTGTTAGATGTAAATTTTCTCCCAAATGATCCATAGATTAGAGGCAACCCTTATAAGCATCCCTCCAGGGTTTTAAGAAAAATTATTAAACTATTTTAAAACATATAGAGAAAGAAAAAGAATCTGTAATAGCCAAAAGAAAAAAAGAAAAAGTTATTACACAAGTATATTAATCAAAATAGTGCACTATTAGCATTAAGATACATACTTAGAGCAATAAACCAGAATGGTGTTCAAAAATAAACTTATGCATATATGGTCAATTTATTTTCAACATAGATGCCAAAGCAATTTAATAGGGAAAAGATAACCAGTACAGCAAAACAATGCTTTTAATACTAGATCTTCAGCTGCAAAAAATAAATCACAATCCATATTTCATATCATATATAGAAATCAATTGGAAAAAGTCAAAGATCTAAATGTAAAACCTAAAACAATAAAAGTTCTAGAAGAAAAATATAGGAGAAAATCTGAATGACTTTCACTTATGCAAAGAATTCTCAAATAGGAAGACAAATGGAATTTAAAAAGAAAGCAAATGATCAATTGGATTTCATCTAGATGAAAACTTTTGCCCTTCAAAAGACATTATTAAGCAAAAAAGACAAAACAAAACAAAAAAAACGGCCAACCTCAGTTTTGGAGAAAAAGTTAAAAATTTCCAAAACTTGTATCTTATAAAAGTCTTCTATTTAGATTGTATTCTCAACTGAATTATAAGATTAAAAAAAAAAAAAATCCAACAAAACAAATGGGCTAAGAATCTGAACAGACTTTTTATAAAAGATATATGAATGGCCAAAAAGCATACTGAAGTTGTTCACCATCATTAATAATCAGGGAAATGCTAATTAAAATCCAAGTAAATTCAACAAATATCCACTGAAAGTCAAAATTCATCAGCTTTACAAAACAAAATGCTGGTGAATATGTGGAACAACTAGAACTATTACGTATAGCAAATGGGCACGAAAATGGCACAGTCTCTTTGGAAATATTTGGCAGTATTTTATTCACAGTTGACCTTCGAACAACATGGGGTTAGGAGTGCCGACTTCTTGCACAGTTGAAAATCTGCATATAACTACAGAGTTATAATACTTGCCAGGAGACACGGGAAACCACTCCTAGGTCTTATACAAGACAAATGAAAATATGTGCACACAAAAACTTGTACTTACATAGCAGCTTTACTCATGAAAGCACCAAACTTGAAATGACATAAATGTCTTATCAATAATTGGTAATATATGGCATAGAATGGAATACTCTCATCAGTTAAAACAGACATAGTCCACAGCAATCAGACAAAAAAAAGAAATTGAAAAGGAAGAAAACTGTCATTATTTGCAGATGACATGATACTTTATATGAAGAACCCTAAAGATTTCACCAAAGAAAACTATTAGAACTGATAAGTGAATTAAGTAAAGACACAAAATTAATATTCAGAAATCAGTTGCATAAAAATACACCAATAACAAACTATCAAAAAGAGAAATTAAGAAAAAAATCCTATTTACAACAGCATCAAAAAAACAAAATAAAAAAAAAACCTAGGAATAACTTCAACCAAGGAGGTAAAAGATCTGTACTCACAATTTATAAGATATTAAATAAAGAAACTGAAGAAGATACAAACAAAATGCAAGCATATACCATGCTCACGGATAAGAATATCATTAAAATATTGATACGACACAAAGCAATCTATAGCCTAATTGTAATCCCTATCAAATACCAATAGCATTTTTCACAGACATAAAACAGATAATTCTAAAATTTATATGGAACTACGAAAGACCCCAAATAGGCAAAGCAATCTTGAGAAAGAGCAAAGTTGGAGGTATCACACTACCTGATATTAAACTATACTACAAAGTTATAGTAATCAAAACAGCATGGTACTGGCATAAATACAAACACATAGATCCATGGAACAGAACAGAGAGCCCAGAAATAAACCCAGGCGTATATGGTCAATTAATCTATGAGAAAAGAGGCAAGAATATACAATGGGATAAAGACAGTCTCTTTAGTAAATGGTATTGGAACTGGATAGATACATACAAAAAATAAAATTGTACTACTTTCTTACACCATATACAAGAATAAGGCCAAAATGGATTAAAGACTTAAATGTAAGACCCAAAACAGTAAAACTCCTAGAAGAAAACATAGGCAGTAAACTTTTTTTAAAGAATTTATTTATTTTAATTAGTTTCAAGTATACAGTACATCGATTAGACATCTATATAGTTCGTAAAACAACCCCCCCAATTGCTCCCTCCCTCCCGATCCTCCACCTAGCCAACATATTAATGCTAACTGCATTCCCTATGCTGTGCTCCCCATCTCCATAACCATCTATCAGCTACTAATTTGTACTTCTTTAACCCTTCACCCCATTCTCCCAGCTCCCCAAATCCACCTCCACTCTGTCCGTCACCAAACTGTCCACTATATTTGTGAGTCTGTTTTGATTAGTTTGTTCTTTTTATTCCTTAGATTCCACATATAAGTGAAATCATATAGTGTTCATCTTTCTCAGTCTGACTAAAATACCTTCTAGGTCCATCAAAGCAATATCTTTTTCCATCCCCTTTCTTTTAGTCTGTGTGTGTCTTTTAATCTGAAGTGAGTTCTTATAGGCAACATGTAGGGGTCTTGTTTTCCTTTTAGTTGGAGCACTTAATTCTTTTCCATTTGAGGTACTTATTGATAGGAATGTAGTTGTTACCATTCTTGATTCCTGTTTTTGATATGTTTTTTCTTCTTAAAGAAGTCCTTCCAACATTTCCTGTAATATTGGCTCGGTTGTGATAAATTCCTTCAGCTTATTTTTGTCTGGGAAGTTCTTTATCTGTCCTTCAACTCTAAATGATTTATCCAGCTTTGCTGGCTCAATTATTCTTGGTTGTAGATCCTGGGTCTTCATCGTGTTGAATATTTTTTGCCAAGCTCTTCTGTCCTGCATGGTTTCTTTTGAGAAATCAGCTGCCAGTCATATGGGTGATCCCTGATAAGTAACTGCATCTGTTAGATTACTTGACTCCATTATATCTGGATCTCTGTTCTGTTCTGTCATATGGATTCTGCTTCTTTGTCTTCCCATTTTGGCTGCTTTTCCATGTCTGTTTCTATGTACTAAGCAAAGTGTGGGGAGTCATTTATGGACATGTGAAATCGTATAACAAGGAACAAGGATATTTGTGTACTTGGCAACAATGTAAGAAGTTGAGATTGTAAAGCCTGGGAAAAACCGGGAGGTAACTGTTCACATAGCAATCACTGCAAATTCCTTGCAACAGTTTAGCAGAGTTCTGAGTTGTGAGAATCTCATTGTTCTACTGGATATAGTAATCTGGCTAACCTTGGTTCTTGACTACTGTCTTTCTTATTGTAATGTTATAAATAGTGTGTTCTAAATAAACTCGGGGACACAGCTTGAATCTGTGCTCCCTCCTGCAATTCTGTCTGTCTTCTTTCTTTTCCTCAGTCCATGCTCCCCCTTTCAGTTACCCTCAATTACTTTGTCGGCTGGCTTCCGACAGCAAAGCTCTTAAGTCTCCCGGTCTTATTAGTGTGGATTTCTGAAGTAGGTGTCCAGTGGCACAGTCCTGAGAAGGGTTCAGCTGCAGGCCAAATTTAGCCCAAGTCTCTGCCCCTCTGGGGCCACCTGTTGAGATTCAGCAAGCAATCCACAGATGCTGTGCTAACAGTTACCTCAAAAGGCCACACCAGAAACTGAGGCCAGCTTGCTCCAGTGTGAGTCTAGGCGCTGCTCAGCAAGGTGCACCTGACTCGCTGAAGAAACACCTAAATGTGGCTTGGGTGGAGCCACGAGTTGGAGGAGGTGGGGTTTCAGGGAATCTTCTCCGCGGAGCAACCTCTGTTATCCAGTTTGATGATGTCACTGCTATGGCAGTGCGGGGGATGCTCAACATGGAACAATGGATACTGCCTGAACTTCAGTTCAGAGCGAATCTCGCCTCGGCCCTCGCTCTGACATTGTCTCCCTGTAAGTCCCTGGTGCCCCCTGCGCACAGCCAAATTAGCACTGGTGCTCAGAGAGCAGGTCTGTCACCAGGAAAATCCGCTCGCAACTCCCAGCGGCCAGGATGGCCCCGCTTCTCCGGTCCGCTGCCGCTGCCGCTGCCGCTGCCGCTGCCGCACCCTCCATCTCACTCGGCCACTCAAGACTAGGCAGCCCTGCATCCTCGCCCCGTTCTACCTTCTGCGTTGCAGGGTTATTTCTTGGATTTCTCCCTAGTTGTATGGCTTGTTCATCTAGATCCCAGGCGATTTTTCCTTGCTGCTGCTCCTTGTTTCTGTCACAACTTTGATTTGGTTGCCAGAGGGATGAACAGAGCCTCTATCATCTACATCATTTTGGTTGTCTCAGGCAGTAAACTTTTTGACATCACCCTTAGTACATATTTGGGGATATAGCACCTCGGGCAAAGGAAACAAAAGAAAAAATAAACAAATGTGACTACATCAAACTAAAAATGTTTTGCACAGTAAAGAAAATCAACAAAACAAAAAGACAAACTTCCAAATAGGAGAAGACATTCGCCAGTGATACAGAAGATAAGGGATTAATATCCAAACTCATTTTTAAAAAAACTCATACAATTCAACACCAAAAATAAACAATCTGATTAAAAAATGGGTAGAGGACCTGAATGGACATTTCTCCAAGGAGGACATTCAGAGAGCCAACAGATATATGAAAAGATGCTCAACATCACTAATCGTCAGGGAAATGCAAATTAAAACCACAGTGAGATATCACCTCACACCTGTCAGAATTGCTATCATCAATAAATCAAAAAACAAGTGTTGGTAAGATTATGGAGAAAAGGGAACCCTTGTGCACTAATGGTGGGATTGCAAACTGGTACAGCCACTATGGAAAACCATATGGGGGTTCCTCAAAATATTAAAAATAGAACTACCTTAGGACCCAGAATTTCACTTCTGGGTATTTATGTGGCATCTAAAGAACAAAATAAACAAACAGAACAGAAACAGACTCATAGATGCAGAGAACAAACTGATGATTGCCAGATGGAAGGAGGTTGAGGGCCTGGATGGAAAAAGTGAAGGGATTAAGAAGTACAAATTGGTAGTTACAAAATAGTCACGGAGATGTGAAGTATAGTATAGGGAATATAGTCAATAATATTGTAATAACTATGTATAGTGCCAATTGAGTACTAGATTAATTAGAGAGATCACTTCGTAAATTATATAAATGTCTAACCACAACACTGTACACCTGAAACTAACATAAAATAATATTGAATGTCAACTCAAATTGAAAAATTAAAGAATAAAGTGAGAACAAAGTGAGAATATATGCAAACCACCCCCCATAATTTACATAATTTTTTTGAAAAAAAAAACAAGTCACAAATTAAGAATAAATATTTGCAGAAATACTGCAAAATAAAGGACTTGTATCTAAATATATAAATAACTATCAAATTTTAGCAATAAGTCAACAAATTCAATTGAAAAACATGGGGAAAAGATTTGAAAGTACATTTCATCAAAGTATAAAAGTCAAATAAGCAAACTAAAAACTAATATTAAATACAAATATATACATAGCAGAGTGACTCAAGTGAAAAAAAAAACACTGCAATACCAAATACTCAAGAGGATGAGGAGCAACTAGATCACCTATATTGATGGCGGGAACACAAAATGGAATGGTTACTTTGAAAAATGGTTTGCAGTTTCTTATGAAGTTAAACTTATACTTGTCATAAATCAGCAATTCTACTTTCTTTTCCCAGGAGAAATGAAATGCCTAACCAAAAAAAAACCCTAAAAATTAATTTTTGTTAATTTTATTCATAATCACCAAAATCTAAAAGACAATTTCTGAGCCAGAACACAAAAGAAAACCTAAAACTATCAACTGGTTAGTGGATAAACAAATTATATTACACCCATGAAATGAAATACTATGCAGTAATAAAAAGGGTTGAACTACCAATACATGCAATAACACAAAGGAAACTCCAAAGCTTTATGCTAAGTCATGCATTTCTAATAGAAGCAATACTGTCCCCAAAGGGGAGGAAAAAAAAAATCTGTTCTTAGGTGCCAAAAACTAGACATTGCAGTTCTCTGTGGTCCTCCAAAAAGCTACAGTCCATAAGCAGATATAAACAGTATCTGTGCTATTAAAATTTCATAAGGAAGTGATTAGGAAAAGCATGTCTAAAACGGCTGCAGGGTGAGAGGGGTGAGGAGTACGATAATAAGGTTAGGAAACACTGTCTTCAATGAAATAAGCCAGAGTCAAACACTACATTCTGAATGATTCCATTTACATGACATTCTGAAAAAAGAAAAATTCTAGGAACAGAAATCACATCAGTGGTTGTTAGGAACTGGGGACAGTAAAGGGGACTGACTACAAAGGAATGTTTTGTGGTGATAGAATTATTCTATATCTTGAGGATAGTGGTGGTGACATGGCTGTGTATGTTGCTTGAAATTCATAAAACTGTACACCTTTAAAAGGTACATTTTATTATGAGCAAATTGTATTTCAATAAGCACAAACTCTTCTATCAGACAGCTGTAGGAGATGATGAATAACAATTAGGCCCTGGAGCCAGGTGCAGCAATGAACTATAGAGCTAATTCTCTTGTAGCCACATAAGATTAACAAAGGTAACAAAGATTGTATCTAAGCAGCACCTGAAAGTCTCACTGTAGCATGGACTTATAGAGTGGGGCACAGGTGAACCTGAGGGGCAAGGGCCGAATCAGACTTACGTAGGTAGGTGCCCTGAAACATATGCCCAGGTCCCCAAGCCAGTATCCTTGAGGACTGCTGAGTGACTTTGTGCATTCTGTGCCAGGCCATCTCTGATGCCACCTCAGGAGTTTACATGGTGCAATGGAACTACTACTGATCAATCCAAAAGCAAGTGCACGAGGTTTAACACACCCTGGGGCAACTCACAACTAAGGATAGAAGCCTGTGGGTAAATGTTCCACCTTCTCTCCCTGGTGGACACTTCTGAAGGACATTCTCTATGGACTGAGCTCCATGACCCACTGAAGTGATGATATCAATAATTCATCTTTAGACTGGCTTTCCTCTCTTGGCTGCTTCACTCTTCCCTATATCCCCATTCCTCTTCCAACATTAACTACCTGCACACAAGCCATGTTCTCAGGGTCTGGGGGAACCCCCATAATGTCGCCCATGTCACCTCCACAATGGCTGGTTCAACACTTCCCTCCTTGCAATGTTCCTCAATGGCTCACGTGACCTGACTCCTTTATCACTCCAGCTAATCTCCAGCCACACTGACCTGCTTGCTGTTTGTAGAGCAACACTCTGCTTTGGGTATTTGCAATGGAGGTTTCCTCAGCCAGAAGTATTTCCTAGAAGATATTCCCAAGGCTTCTTCCCTCACTCCCTTCAAATCTTTTCTCAAATATTGTCATCTCAGGGGAGCCTACCACTGTATTTAAAATTAAAATTGGTCCTTCTCGACACTTTGTATGCTACTTATCCTGCTTTACATTTCCCACATCTATTATTAAATTCCAACAAACAATATAAAGTCCTTTATTAATTCCCCCCCCCCACCCAAATGTATGTTAGAGGAGAAATTGTTGTCCATTGTGCTCATTGCTGTTTAGTGACATTCTAGGCACTGTTCTAAGTGCCTGGTGCACAGGAGATGCTTAATACATGAATGAATAAACAAAATCTTGGCATACGGAAATGCAAAATGTTAAAACCATAAAAGACAATTGCATGATATGTAACAAAATGAAAAGTACGTGTAACTCTGACAAAGTATTCCCACTTCTATCATTTTACCCAACAGTTTCACCCAGAGATGAAATTTGGTGTCCTTCAACAGGAGACTGATTCAATGGTACTTTCACACAATGGACCACTACGCTTCTGTGAAAAGAATAAGGCAGCTCACTATATTAGTTTATTAGGACTGCCATAACGAAGTACCACAAACTGGGGGTGAGAGGAGCTTAAAACAACAGAAGTATATTATTTCACACTTCTGGAAGCTAGAAGTCTGAAATCAAGGCATTGGCAGAGCCAGGCTCCATCTAAAACCTATCAAGGAGAATCCTTCCTTGCCTCTTTCTAGCTTCTGTTGGTGGTTATCACTCTCTGGAATTCCTGAGGTTAAAACTGCCACCTTTAGTCTCTACCTCTGTCCTCACTTGGCATTCATCCTGTGTGTCTGTTTCAATTTCTTTCATCTTAAAAAGGACACCAGATTAGGGCCCACCCAAAGGACATCTTAACTTGATTACATTCACAGGAACCTAGAGTTAGGACTTCAACATATCTTTCCAGGGGACTCATAACACTCACTAAGTAACAATATGGCACAACATGGAAAATGCCATAAAAAAGAATATATGGTTATGTGGTATGTGGGATGAAGATGGGGATCAAGTATATACATGTGCTGATGGTTGAATAAGAATTGGGAGGAAATCAGAATGAATATATTCATATTTACTTTTCACAAATAAACAACTGAAAAATACCTATGACACTTATAATAAAAGTGGTTACCTGTAGGAGGCTGAGGACATTGGGACAAATGGGAAGAGAAATGTTAGGAAGACTTTTCAACATATTAACCTTTTTAAACTGCTTAGATTTTAGAGTCATATGAATATATTACCTGCCCAAAAAAGAAAAAAAGAAATTGACAGCTGGTATACTGAAGTGGAAAGCAGCAAAATGATTGAGTTTATGCTCCCTCAGCTCTCAGTATTTAAATACACTACCAGTACAAATTCCCAAACTCATCCTCAGAGCCTGAAATTCTAGATTTCTGATAGGGCCAACAAGAATACATTTGGTTGTTTTCTGATTAGCAGCTCCTACATTAAAAAAAAATTTTAAATGGATGGAAACAGGAATTACTGATATAAAAACAGATATGAGAATACTACCAACAAGCTTATGAAAATATATTTAAAAACAGGTTTTAAAAATGTACAATTTCCTCTGAAAATGTAGGGACAATAAAAAAATAGAGAACCAGACTAGACCTATGGTTTAGTAAAGTGATTCAATAATCTGTATCTATACACACACACACACACAACCCTCACAAAGTCCAATTTTAGAGGTGATTTTCATGAAATCTGTAACAGGTGCTTTTCTTA
>NW_006442597.1:1328535-1361435 GCF_000325575.1 Pteropus alecto | reverse complement strand
TTTTTAAATAAAAGAAGGAAAGAGCAGGAAAGTGCTCCCAGTGAGACTAGTATAACCATGATACCATAATTGGTCAGGAACACAATAAAATAAAATTAAAGGCTCGTCTAGTTTGTGAATACAGGAATAAAAATTCAAATATAATATTAGCAAAAAGATGTCAGAACAAGTGTGAAAACACAAAATACTCATTAGCAAGTAGAGTCTATACAAGAATTCGAGAATGAGTTAACATTTAAAAATCCATTTAAGCTACCGCTAATATTTGTAGATTACAGAAAATAAGCTATACTTTTACTCCAACAGATACAGAGAAGTATGCAATATAATTCAATGTACATTCATGACTCAAATAAAATCTTATTAAACTGGTTATAAAAGGAGAATAACTTGCATTGATAAAGGATGAATGTACATTCATGACTCAAATAAAATCTTATTAAACTGGTTATAAAAGGAGAATAACTTGCATTGATAACAGAAGCTGAGAGCAATCTAAAATCAAGAGGTAAATCCATTAACACACAGTATGGGATGAAAAAAAAGAGCTCACCTGAGGTGTGTTCATTTTCTGTAGGCTTTTGAGAGAGTGTGGAGGACTGTGAAGGAAGGTTCAGCTGTCAGGGAGTGGGGACAGAAAGCAAATGGGGGTCAGGAGACCTGGCCTGCCTTACAGTTCCCACGTTCATCTACCAATAATCTCAGCAGCCCAGCTGGGCAGCAGCCTCCCTATAGGAATAGGGCCCTTTGGCCCTTGAAAAAGCAAGGGAAGGACCTTGTAGAAGCAGCACTTACAAGTCCATATGCAACTTTGAAATGATCATGGGCTCACAACTACCAATTCTCATTAGGTAAAGATTGATTTGCTTTGAACAATACAAACAAAAAGCTAACAACAGATGATTAAAATACACCAAAAGATGACACTATTATTTCATTAAAATTAACATAGTAGAAGGACACAGGCCACATCCTTTATTTTCCTAGCAATGTTGTTTACCCCTTGAGTTAGAGAATCCACAGAAAGGCCAGTAAAAGGGATGAGGTGCTTTAGGGCAAGGATTTTTTTTTTTTTTTTTAATTTATTCTCTTTAAGTGGGTTGTAGTTTCTCAAAAGAACTCTTGATAAGTTGCTCTTGATGGTTTAACTGTGTGAACATACTGTCTCCTGGCTGTCAGAATCTGGGTGATCCTGGAAGTCACCGACCTTCTTAAGCTCAGTATCACCTCAGCGACCTGAGATTCGGATTTGTTTTGTTTTGTGCATATTTAATGCAGATGGTTATACCGACCTCACAAAATGATGTGACGCTTAGGTAAATCACCCAGTAAAAAAGACAAACAGCCTTCTAAATACAGTAGCAGTTAATACTCCGTGGTTAGTACCTGGCACTTTGCTAACTGCTTTACAAATGATGTATCCAACTCTCGGATCCACGCCTTTAAGTGGACGTTATTAACATCTTCATTTTCAGACGCGGGGCCCTGACTCGCATCCAGGTTATTTCTCTCGGTTTGGGTTGCAGGTGACGAGAAAATGTACTGGGCTTTTCCGCCTCCAGAGGTCGGGCTCCACCGCAGACCTACCGCCCGCACTTTCTGGCACGCTCGCCGTCAACGAATGCGCTTTCCCCTCCCGCGGCCGGCGAGGGCTTTACCCGAGTCCGGCTGCAGGCGGGGCTCGGCGCACCAATTCCCACACGCTCCGAGCGCCTGGCCCCCGAGACCGCGAGGCCAGCGCGGAGATCATCCCCCCGGCCTTCACCGGCCGAGATCGAAACCGGCCGGAGGCGGGCACTATGGGCCCCGCCTAAGCTGGGCCGTTTCCCGAGAACTGCCGCTCCTGCCGCCGGCACAAGGACACCACTCTGAGCAACGTGCCTGCGCCGCTCAAGGTCCCGGCGCCGTGCGCAGGCCCCGCACTCGCGTACACCCAGACGCTTGGGGCGCGTCTCCCCAGCGAGGACGGACGGAGAAGCCGGGCTCAGGTTGCACATGCGCAGAGAGAGCCCATACAGACCTAGAGTGCTGCGCGAGGAAAAAGGACTACATTTCCCGGCGATCTCCGCGCCTTGGGATGGTGAGAAGTCGGTTGTTTCAGAGTAAACACGGTCAGTTTAAACCAAAGAGTAGTGCTTGATGGGATAATTGTAGCAATTTCCCGAGCTTTATCAACTTACCAAATGTAACCAGTGTTTGCGGGTGCTTAACCTTGACTTTATTCAGTGCAGACCACTACACAAATACATTTTTTAAAAAGAGCTGTTTCTACTTATTTACAACTTGTTTTGACCCTTAATACAGTATAATCATAGTATCAGGTCAGAATATTTAGAATTACATCATGTTTTTTCTTGGCTGTATGATGTTGCATTAGAGGGGTATATTATTAATACCTTTTAGATGGATGTTTTATAGAGCATAAGAACTGAGAACTTTGGGATCTTTATAAAATGGATTCCATAGGAGCCATGACAGTAACGTCAACTGGCACATAATGGGAACGCCCTTAGGGTCTGCCTGGACTGCCCAAAACCACAGAGACCACAGCCACGACTGCACTGGATTAGCCTAGACTGCAGGAGTCGCAAGCATAAGGATTTTGCCCCATAATGACCATATAAGTTGAACACCTCAGACAGATGGTACTCAAGACTGACTCAAGAGCATCACAAACAGGTATGCTGAGAGCTGAAGATGCTGACCTTTTGCCTGCTGTTGCCGCTGGCTTGGAACCTACGAAACCATCTGCTCTGCCAGCCAACAGAGCTCATTTGGGAGACTGCTAAGGACTTTCATCCCTTTACTCTGTTGTGTAAGACTCTACTTCCCCTCTCTATGTGTTGTTAACCTGTGTAGATACCTGATTGGTTTATCTGAGAAGGTTCCACTCAACCTGGCATTGTAGAAAGACACGCGTTTAAGGGTGGCTCTTTCCTTGCAACAGATGTTTATTCTGTTTCCAGTTTTTATTATAATGTGCAGTGAATATTTGTGTCCATACTTCTTTGCATATTTGTTATTTCTGTGATACCAGTGCCAAAATATAGAATTGCTTAGTTAAAATAGATGTGTAAAATTTGATGGATGTTAACATTTTCAAAAGGACTTTGCTGATATATGCTCCCACTAGCATTTATTTAAGAAAAAAATCATTCTGGCACTTGTTAAAAATGGTAAGAGTTTATTAAAGATTACTGCAATAAGGGGAAGAGAGCAATCTCAACTCCAAATACAGCAAAGAAAGCTGGAGATTTATAGTTAATGAGCAGAGTAAGAATAAATGGATGGCAAACTACTACAAGGAGACTTCAAGTGTAGAGAGACTCTTGCTAAACTGGCTTAATAGGATTCTTGTTAAAGACAAGCCAAGGACTTAGATGTCAAAGGTGAGGAATGAAGGTCAAGGATGAGGATCCTCTCTAAACTGATTTTGGAGAATTCTTGCTAAAACTGGGCTATTCAAGCCCATCAAGGATGAGATGGATATGGGATGCTAAGTTCAAGCCCTAGTCAATAAAAAGGCTCAGAGGAGCCTGACTAAAGTTTGATCAAGGTGAGTCTTTGTCACATTACAAGAAAGTTCCAATTCTCTCATCCTTATTCCATATCATCTATCTTTGATAGATCATCATTACTGACTATTCACATCTAGATATTTCCATTGGATATTTAATCATTCTATCTCTTTCCTATAACAAAGTACCAAATACTGGATGGCTAGATGTTCAAAATCAAGATGTCACCAGGGCTATGCTCCCTTTGAAAACATTAGGGGGAATATTCCTTGCCTTTTTCTAGTTTCTGGTGGTTGCTGGCAATCTTTGGTGTTCCTTGGCTTACAGCTACATAACTCCAGCTTCTGCCTTCTTCATTTACATGGCATCCTCTCTATGTGTCTTCATGTGGCCATCTTCTGTACAGATTCCAGTCATATTGAATTAAGGGCCCAACCTACTCGATATAATCTCATCTTAATTAATTGCATCTGGAATGACCGTCTTTCCAAATAAGGTCAAATTCTGAGGTAAAAGGAACTAGAACTTCAATATGTATTTTTGGGGGGACATGATTCAATCCATAACAATCATTTTTCTCTTTAATGTACAATACACTTTATAAATTAGCCTTTCCTCATGTAAATGTTTGATATTTGTTTTTGGACATTATTAGTTGCTTTTCAATGTTGTTTTTGGTCAAATAGAAGATTTAAGTTTTTACAAAAATTATATTTATCAGTCTTTAACTATTTGGCTTTTGGTATTTTTGCTATGCTTTGAAAGGCAGCCACACCACATTAAGATATGACATAATATATTAAATAATGCACTATTTCTTTATTACTTTGACATTAGGGTAACGATAGTCTCATAAAATGAGTTATGAAGTGTTCCTTCTACTTATATTTCCTGAAAGAGATTGTGGAAATTAATATTTTTTTCATTACATGGGTCATTAGAATTCACCAGTGAAACCATCTAGACATAGCACTTTATTTTTCATAAGGTTTTAAAATATTGATTTATTTCTTTAATAAATGGTACTATTTAGGTTATTGATGTCTCCTTGAGTGTTTTTTTTTTAGTTTGTACCTTTGGAGTGATAGCTGCATTTCATCCAAGATATTATTTTTGGGTATAGGAATGATCTTAGTATTGTTATTATCCTTTTAATATCTATATAATGAGTAGTGATGCCATTTTTTCATTGTTGTATTGGTAGCTCATATCTTCTCCATGTTTTCTTCATTAGCCTTGCTAGGCTTTTATCAATTTTATTGATTTTTTTTCTCAAAAAAACAGCTTTTGAATTTTTTTAATTGTCTCTATTGCTTTTCTGTTTTCAATTTTATCGATCTGTGCTTTAATTTTTATTATTTCTTTCCTTCTGCTTGCTTTAGGTATAATTTGTTCTTTCTCTAGTTTACTCAAGGGAAAGTTCATATTATTGATTTTAGATCTTCCTTCTTTTCTAATACATGCATTTAGTGCTAGATATTTTCCTCTAAGCAGTTCTTTAGTAGTACAAATTTTGATAAGCTGCATTTTTATTTAATTCAAACTATTTTAAAATTTCTCTTAAAAGTTCTTTTTTGAACTATGGGTTATTTGGAAGTATGCCATTTAATCTCCAAATGTTTTCAGATTTTACAGTTGTCTTTCTGATATTGATTTCTAATTAATTTCATTATGGTCTAAGAACAAACTTTGTATACAATGATTTCTACCTTTTTAAATTTGTTTGGGTGTGCTTTCTGTCCACAATGCGGTCTATTTTGATCAATGTTCCATGTGAGCTTAAGAAGAACGTGTATTCTGCTGTTATTGAAGAATTCTATAAATCTGATTAGATCCAGTTTATTGATGGTGATGTTCAGGTCAACTACAGCCTCACTGATTTTCTATTCGATTGGTGTATTGATTACTGAAAGGATGACAAACAATTATAATTAAAATAGTATCTAATTTTCCTTTCAGTTCTATCAGCTCTTGCCTCATGTATTTTGATGTTCTGTTGTTAGGCACATACATGTTTCAGACTGTTACGTCTTCTCAAAATATTGTCCCTTTATTCTTATTTAATACCACTATTTACTCCTGATTGTTTTCCTTGTTCTTAGGTATGTATTGTCTGAAATTAATGTAGCTACTCCAGCTTTCTTTTGATTAGAGTTAGCATAGTTTACCTTTTTCCATCTATCTATTTTTAACCTACTTGAAAATTTACATTTAAAGTCAGTTTCTTGTAGACAAAATATAATTTGGTCTTTTTTTTTTTAATGCATCCTACCTACCTCTGTTTTTGATTGGTATGATTAGACCATTTACATTTAAAGCGAGTATTGATACTGATGGATTAATAGCTGCCATATTTGTTACTGACTTCTAATTGTTACTTTTGTTCTTTGTTTCCTTTGTACCTTTTTCTGCTTTCTCTGGTTTTAAATGGGAATTTTATAAGATTACACTTTTCTCTTAGTTTATCAACCATACATCTCTTTTTTAAAGAAAAATTGTAATTGCCCTAGAGTTTGCAAAGTAAATTTTTAAAAAATTAAGTCCACTTCCAAATCACACTATACCACTTAGCATGTAGTACAGGAACTGTATCTCAGAGTATTCCAAAGTCATCCTTCTGTCTCTTGTTTATTACTCACATATTTCATTTATCCATTTGGTATAATTACCAATACATTGTTAATTTTATTGCTTTAAACAGTTGTCTTTAGATCAGTTAAAAATTAAAAAGTTAAAAGACTTATTTTACTTTTATTTATTCTTTGATGCTCTTCCTTTATATAGATCCAAGTTTCTGACCTATATTATTTTTTTCTGCTTGAAGAACTTCTTTTAACATTTCCTGCAAGTCAGGTCTGCTGGCAATGAATTATCACAATATTGTTTCCTTCAATTTTGAAGGATATTCAATTTTGTTTTCTCCTTAATTTTTGAAGGATAATTTCACTGGATATAGAATTCTGTATTGGTGGAATTTTTTCTTTCAACACTTTAAAGATTTTACTCCACTCACTTTTTGCTTACTAGGTTTCTGGGGATGTCTGCTGTAATTCTTACCCTTGTTCCTCTGTAGGTAGGCGTTATTGTTTTTTCTCTGACTTCCTTCAAGATTTTCTCTGTATTTATTTTCTACTGTTTGAATATAATATGCCTAGGTGTGTGTCTGTGTGTTTTTGAGTGTGTGTTTATTCTTCATGGTGCTCTATGAGCTTTTTGGATCTGTCATTTGGTTTATAACATTAAGTTCTTGACCATTACTACTTCAGGTATTTCTTCTGTTTCATTCTCTTTGTTCTCCTTCTGGTATTCCAAATATGAGTACATTATTCCCTGTAAAGATCTTGGCAATTCTGTTCTGCATTTTTTAATTTTCTCCCTTTGCATTCTTATTTGGGAAATTTCTATTGAGATATCGTCAAACTCATTGATTCTTTCTTCAGCCACTTTATGTTTACTGTTAAACTTATTGAAGGCATTATTCATTTGTTGCAGGTTTTTCTAGCATTCCTTTTTAATTCTTTCTTAGAGTTTCCATTTCTCTGCTTACATTACCCACCCTTTTTTCCCATGCTATCTACCTTTTCCATTAGGCCACTTAACATATTATTCAGTTATTTTTTTAATTGAACGTAATATATATATATTTATATATGTATATAAATATATATATATCATTGTATAAAAGTGAGGTGTACAATGTGTTACTCTGATACATTTGTATATTGTGATTGCTTTTGTAGTGATATTTATTACATTTCATTATTATACTGCAGTATTATTGTCTGTATTCATTATACTATGCATTAAATTCTTGTTTAATGCCTTAAGTTCTTGTTTTCCAAAGTAAGAATGCAAAGGGAGAAAAATTAAAATGTAGAACAGAATTGCCAAGATCTTTACAGGGAATAATGTACTCATATTTGGAATACCAGAAGGAGAACAAAGAGAATGAAACAGAAGAAATACCTGAAGTAGTAATGGTCAAGAACTTAATGTTATAAACCAAATGACAGATCCAAAAAGCTCATAGAGCACCATGAAGAATAAACACATACTCAAAAACACACAGACACACACCTAGGCATATTATATTCAAACTGTAGAAAACAAAAACATAAGTTCTATGTGTTTTTATATATTTTGGGTATTAACCTCTTATGCAACATATGGTTTGCAAAAATTTTCTCCCCTTCCATAGGTTGTCTTTTCATTAAAATATATTTTTTGATGTTCAAAGCTTTTGATTTTGATGTAGTCCTATTTGTTGATTTTCACTTTTGTTGCTTCTGCTTTTAACATCATGTCCAAAATGTCATTGCCAAGACCAATATCTAAGAGCTCTTTCCTGCCTGAGGCTCTTTTTGAGAAGATGTCACTTTTTTCAGAAATATGTCTATAGTGATTTGCTTGTTTGTCTTTTTTTTTAAATCATAGATTTGCTTGTAAGCAAATAATGGATCATGAACTTTTCTATTAATGACAGTTATGCTGTCACTAATTTTGAAGAATTTTTCAGATTTATTATAATCTAATGGGACCATGGTCCCATTGCAATCTTAGGAACTTCATTATAATCTTTTGGGATTATACTATCCTTGACCAAAACACCTTTATGTGGTGCATGACTATACATGTGTTTATTGTTATAAACTTTCTTCTTAGAACTGATTTTACTACATCCCACAAAACTTGATATGTTGTATTTCCATTTTCTTTTGTTTTGAGATAACTTTTTTATTTCCCTCTTGATCTACTTTGACCCATTTGTTGTTTAGGAGTTTGTTTAGTTTTCACATATTTGTGGTTCTTCTCACTTTCCTCTTGTTGTTTATTTCTAGTTTTATACCACTGTAGTCAGTAAAAGTAGTTGCAATGACTTCAAAGCATCTTAAATATGTTAAGATTTGTTTTGTGTCCTATCATATAATCTATCCTGAAGAATTATCCATGTGCACTTGAGGAGATTGTGTATTCTGCTGCTGTAAGGTGGAATGTTCAGGATATGTCTGTTAAGTACTTTTATTCTAAGGTATACTTCAATTCCAATGTTTCCTTATTGATTTTTTTATCTGAACTATTTATCCATTGCTGATACTGGAGTATTGAAATCTCCTATTTTTATTGTATTGTTGTCTATTTCTCCTTAACATCAGTTAGTATTTGCATAATATATTTCAGTGCTCAGTTGTTGGGAGTATAAATATTTATGATCATTGTAACTTCTTGGTGTATTGATCCCTTTATCATTATATAATAACTTTCTTTGCCTTTCGTTACTATTTTTGGCTTGAAGTTTATTTTTCTATTATACGTATGCCTACACCTCCTTTCTTTGGTTTCTTTTGCTTTCTCTTGGTCACTTGTTTGGAATATATTTCACCCCTTCACTTTGAGCCTGTGTGCCTTTAGAGCTGAAATGAGTCTCCCGAAGATAGCATATAGTTATTGTTTTTTAATCCAGCCTGCCACTTTGTGCCTTTTGATTGGTGAGTTCAAATCATTTGCATTTAGGGTGATTATTGATATGTAAGAACTTACCATTGCCATTTTACCTTTTGTTTTCTGGCTGTTTTAAATCTCCATTTTCCTGTTTCCTCATGGGTCTATCTGCCTTCTTACATTGGTGGTTTCTTCATGTTAATTTACTCAGTTTTCCCTTTTTTACGCTTTGTGTCTCTGCTGTAGATTTTTGTTTTGTGGTTACCATGAGGTTTACATAAAATGTCTCAGAGATAAAATAATCCAATTTTTGTTGGTAGAAACTTTTCTTTACTTGCCTACACAGATTTCATTTTTTACTCTTCTCCTTTTATATTTTTGCTGTCACAAATTATCTTTTTATTGTCAATTTGTTACCAAATTATAGTAGCCACAGTTATTTTTAGTATTCCTTTCCTTTAACCTTTATTCTATAATTGTTAACATCCGATTCTAAAATAAAATTATAGTTTTTAAATTCTGACTGTTTATCACCTCTGAGTTTTGTGTACTTTATTTCGATTGAACTAGAAGAGCTCTTTTAACATTTCTTGTAGGGCAGGTCTAGTGGGGGTGAACTCTTTTAGCTTTTGTTTATGTAGGGGAGTTTTATTTCTTCATATCTGAAAGATAATTTTGCTGGGTAAAGTATTCTTGGCTGGCAGTTTCTATTTTTCAATACTTAAATATGTCATTCCACTTTTCCCTGGCCTGCTGAGCATTTGCTCATAGCCTAGTAAAGGTTTCTTTGTAGGTTACTTTTTTCCCCTTTGGGAGCCTTTAATATTCTTTTTTATCATAGACTTTTGACAACTTCATCATAACGTGTCTTGGAGAAGGATTTTTAGCTTTGAGATAACAAGGTGCTCTATTAGCTTTATGGACTTGTATGTCCTTAGGTTTGGGAAATTATCAGCTATTATTTCTTGAAATAAACTCTCTGCTCCCTTGCCCCCATCTTCTCCTTCCAGTATACCTATTACTCTTAAGTTAGCTCTCATAATAGAGTCTGATAGCTCTTGTAGGGTTTTTCTCACAGTTTTAAGTCTTAGTTCTTTCTTCTCTTCCCCCTGAATTATTTCTAGATTCCTATCTTCCGGATTACTTATTCTCTGTTTTATCTGATATGCTCCATTTCCAATGCTTTTTAACATGTTCTTCATCTCATTTATCAAGTGCTTCAGCTCCAGAATTGTTTGGCTCCTTTTTAGAGTGTTTATCTCTTTGGTAAAGTACTTCTATTCATTAATTTTGTTTCTGAGTTAACTGAATTGCCTTTCTAAGTTTTCTTGTAGCTCACTGAATTTCTTCATAAAAGCTCTTTTGAATTCTCTATCAGTTAGATTGCAATATTCCACATCTTTGAGTTTGGTTGCTGGAGAACTGTCGTCGTGTGTGAGAGAAAAAGAAGTGGGGAGAGAAGGGGAGAGAGAGAGAGAATTACCATTTGCATAGTGTTTGATGAGATGTGCTTCTAGCACTGTATTTGAAGTAGCGAACACCTTTCTTATTTAGGTGAGGCTTTATTTTGATTCTAAGCCTTTCTTTTGATTTCCAGCAGGTAATACTATAGCACAAGGTTTTGGTTTCTCTTACTGGAGCTGCCTCCTTGCTGTAGTTGGGAGTGAGTGCTTTTTCAAAAATGGGCTGTTAGCACAGTTGGGAGGTATGTGCCCAAGGCTTATAGGAGGATCCTCAAGTGGGGGAGTCTGGGGAGTCCTGGGGGGTCCTCTTGCTGAACTCCTGCTACAGACAGTAGGAAATATGTTCCTTTAGCTCTCTTTGCCTCCGTTTTTTCCTTTCCTTCCCCCAGTCATGGATATCTCTCCTCAGAAGTCTGGGAACCACTGAAGAGCAGCAGGACCCTCCAGCTGCAGCCCATGGGGCGAACAGATTTTTCATTCACCACTCCTGCCCTCCATCTCCTCTGCCAGAGGAGCAGAGGATGCAGATACCACTCCTGCAGCTGCAAACTCCTGGTGCCTCCAGTACCATCATTACCTTCAGGGTCCCTGGTACCACCACCGCCACTGGTGGCTCTGATGCCACTGCCACCACTGGGATCACTGGTGTTGCTGCCACTATTGGTTTTGCTGGTGCCACTGGCATGGCACTGGCATTGATACCCTGCTGCTGCTGTCGCCGCTGCCGCTGCCACCTTGAATCCTCTGTTTCTACAGCCTCTACCAGCTCTGATTCACCCACCTTCAGATGGATTTCTCAGGTGTCCTGGTGTGCTGTGCAGAGAAAACATTTTTGGGTTAGGGATGTCCTACTAGTTGTAAATTGAAGGGAAGAGAAAAGGGAATTACACAGTCATGATCTATGCAGTATTATTTTATTTTATTCATTTTTTGTGTGTATATGTTTAACATTTAGTTTTTTAAATATATCTGACATACATATTTATATTTTGTTTCCTGTCTCATAGTTCCAGCATCTGTGTCATGTCTGAGTCTGCTTCTGCAAGATTTTTTTTAATCTCTTCATTTTTTGTGTGTTGCCTTTGGCATATCTTATAAATTTTTTAAAATTAAAAGCTAAACATGTATTTGATAATAGAAACTGAACAGCTTTTATCTTTTCTGTCTAGGAGTCAGGCTATGTTCATTGTTGTAGGTATAGGTAACAGATGCTCAAATTCTCTAGTGTTCTGTTTTGTTTTGTTTTAATTAAATTAATTGGAGTGACATTGGTTAATAAGATATATAGGTTTCAAGTGTACAATATTATAATGTGTCATCTGTATATTGCATTATGTGCTCATTATCCAAAGTTTAGTCTCCTTCGGTCACCATATATTTGACCCCCTTTACCCTTTTCAACCTCCCCCTATTCCCTTTCTCTTCTGGTGAGCACTATACTGTTGTGTCAATGAATTTTTTGTTTGTTTTATTTGTTAATTTGTGGCCTTCTCTTTTATATCCCACATATGAGTGAAATCATGATTCTGGTTCTTTTCCATCTGATTTCTCTCAGCATGATACTTTTAGGTCTATCTGTGTTGTCAGAAATGGCAGTATTTCATCTTTCTTATGGCTGAGTAGTGTTCCACTGTATATATGTACCACTGCTTCTTTATCCAATAGTTCACTGAGGAACACTTAGGTTATTTCCATGTTTTGGCTACCATGTATAATGCTGTAATGAACATAGGGGTACCTATGTCTTTACAAATAAGCACTTTTAAAATGTTTTCGGGTAGATACCTGAAGAAGGATTTCTGGGTAATTTGGTAGCTCTATTCTTAAGTTTTGGAGGAATCTCTATATTGTTTTTCATAGTGGCTGTACCAATTTACATTCCCACCAGCAGTGTATGAGGGTTCCTTTTTCCCCACAACCTCTCCAACACTTGTTATTAATTGTCCTGTTGATGATAGCCATTCTAACAGGTGTGAGGTGGTATCTCACTGTGGTTTTCATTTGCATTTCTCTTATAGCTAGTGAAGTTCAGTGTTCTTTTAAATGTCTGTTGGCCATTTATATATCTTCTTGGGGAAGTGTCTGTTTAGGTCCTCTGCCCACTTTTTAGTTGAATTGTTTGTGGGTTTTTTGTTATTGTTGAGTTGTATAAGTTCTTTATGTTGGATATTAGCCTCTTATAGGAAGTATTATTTGCAAATCTTCTCCCATGTGGTTTTGTTGATGGTTTGATTTGCTGTGCAGAAACTTTTTAGTTTTTATGTAGTACTCTCATTTATTTTTGCTTTTACTTCCCTTGCCTTTGGAGTCAAATTCATAAAATCCTAAGTCCAAAGTCCATGAGTTTAGTACCTGTGTTTTCATCTATGTATTTAAATGTTTCAGATCTTATACTTAGGTCTTTGATCCATTTTGACTTAATTTTTGTGTATGGTGTCAAATAGCAGTCTAGGTTTACTGTTTTTCTTTCTCCACTATTAGCTCCAGGGCTTTCTTTATGTACAGCTTACTGAGTAGAGTCTGAGTAGAGTTTGAGTCGAGCAGCTCTTTCAGCTGCAATTCACTGTTACTATTCTGGAGCTGTGTTGGTGTGTGGTATGGTGTGGGGAAGAAGAAATCTTCCAGTCATGTCACAGTCTTTTAGTGGGCCACTGACCTTCACAAGTATTTCTGTCTTTCCTCCAATGGCATAGCTTTCTTTCTTTTCAACCCTTTTCCTAGTTGCAGTTTTCCAAATCTATTTATTTGAAATCAGCTCCCTTGTTGACTATTCTGGTAGTGTTTATTGCCCCTTAGATGAGAAAGAAAGGATGCGGGGAACTGGAGTGGGGGATAATTACCTCCTTCAAAGTAGAATAAAATTTTAGAATTACACTCTGGCAAAGTCCTTGTCCCTGGAGAGTAGGCCTTTGTTATGGAGAAAGCTTTAGGTGTGTTTCTCAATGGTCATTCTTCTCCTTTACCATTGCCTACAGGATTTTTCTGGAATTCTCAGCTGAGAACCTGGTGGAGTTTCTGGAGGGAAAATTCACAAACGTGTGGGTGTTAGGTCCAGGAGGGCCCTATCCCTATCCCTGTAATGTGGGAACTAGACTCGTCCCTTACCTTTTGTGTGGGAACCGGAGCTTGAGTCTGGGTTGGCAACGCTACATGCTCACCTCCTGTTTCACTGGACTTTCTTCCTTTCCATGCTAATTTACCCGCCCGAAATATTCCCACCGAAAAAGCCCTCCTCAAGCCCCATGTAAGTTTCAAGTCCCCTCACATTCAGAGCTGACGCCATCTTTGGTTCAGCCCAGCTGTCACTCTGCTACAATAAACCTTGCTTAACACCTTCGGCTTTGTGCGTTCCCCCTTTGGTGAACTTAACATCAGGGACCTCCTAATATTGCTGTCTCTGCATAGAAAACTCTTACTCTCATAATAGACCACACTCGTTCTCCAGCAATTTGTTAAAAATACCAATTTGTTTCTCCTATCAGTATGGCTCCAAGGGCTTCTGTATTAAGCAAATCTCTCATTTGTTGTATCCTTCTGGATGCCCTTGTCTCTTTTAATTTCAGGATGGTAGTCTGCTCTGCAACCTCAAGTCTCTGATAAGTTAAAGAAAGGTCATTGGTTTTCAGTTTGTCCAGCTTTTCTTGCTTTATATTTGAGGTGACAAGTTCCAAATTCTTTATAACTAGGATCTGAAACCAGAGTCCTCTTTATTATTGTGAAACATCACTTTTATTACATATAAAATTCCATTACATGCTTGGATCTATTTGTAGACTTTTTGGTTGTTCCTATAGTCAATCTATTGATGCACCATTTACACAGCATGTTAGCATGTTAATTATTGTAGCTTTATTATGGATTTAAGTACCAGGCAATGCTAATCGTTCCTCTTGACTCTTATTTTTTTAGAATTGCCACAATTATTTTCACAAGCTATTTATCAAGATAAACTTTAGTATAAGCTTCTAGGGCCAAATCTACAAAAAAAAAAAAAAAAAAAAAAAAACTGAGGTTCTGATTTATTCTGAGGCATTATACTTATGAATTAACGTGAAAATAACACGTTAGTAAATAACAGTAGTAAAATTATAACGTTATCCTGTCTACCAATAATATAATTCTGCCCACTACATATTCTCTTTAAATCTCTCATGCAGGTTAATAGTTTTTTTACACACCAATGTACATATAGGTAAACATTTATTACTATGTTCTTTTGATTTGATTCTTATTATTGTAAATAAGACATTGTTATACATGTTCTAACAAGTATTTATTTGCACATAGGAAAGCTGTCGCTTTTAATACATTAACAGTATTTTTTGCTTAATTGTCTTATTTATTTTTAAGCTAATTTTAATGTTAATGATCTTGGATTTTCATGTACATGACAAGCTATTCATCTCCAATATTTTTAATTATTTGTCCTTCTATTGTGAGCTGAATTATACTCCCCAAATTCATGTGTTGAAGCCCTAACACCTAATACAATGTAACTGTATTCAGTTAGGCCCTTCAAAGTGGTAATTAAATTAAAATGAGGATGTTAAGGTCAGCTCTAATCCAATCTGGCTGGTGTCCTTATAAGAAAAGAAGATTTGGATATACAAGGAGATAAAAGATAAGAACATACAGAGAAGAGACCATGTGAAGACACCATTAGAAGGCACCATTAAAAAAATCTTGGATATTTAAAGCACAATTTAGTAAATACTGTAAATAATACAATATTGTATTACAATCATCAAACTTGTTAAGAGACTGGATGTTAATTACTTCATCACCAAAAAGAAATGATTATGTGACACGATAGAGATGATAATTGTCATTACAATGATAATTATAAATGTATCAAACCAACATGTGTATACTTTAAATTTATACAATATTATACGTCAAATATATTTCAATTAATAAAAGAGGCAACCATCTGCAAGTCAAGAGAGGCCTTAGAAGAAACCAAACCTAAAGACGCCCTGATCTTGAACTTCCAGCCTCCAGAAGTCTAAGAAAATAAATATCTGTTGCTTAAGCGCACAGTCTGTGATATTGTATTATGGCATTGCCAGCAAAGTAATATACCTTCTTTAATGAATTAAAAATAATAAGCATGAAAAGGCTGGTTTTGTTGTATTAAATAAGTCATAATAGACTTTAACATAAATATCACTAATAGAGATAAAATGTTTATATATACAGATATAACATATGAAATACATGTTATATATGTTAATTTTTCAGTATAGTCATTAAAACCTGCTGTGTAACATCTGTCATTCTAGATACTAGGTTAACACAGGAAAAAAGAAGTAAAAATCCCTATACTCTGATTTGGCTTTGTATTTAGGATTAGTGTGGGGAGCATTAGTTGGAGTTACAGCAAGAAAGCAAAGGAGTATTACCAGAACCTGGCAGAAAGTACTGACCAAATTGATGCTGCTCCCTTAGGTTGAGGTGCTCTGTCATGACCATCCCTTGATCAGCACAAGGTAGTCCTAAACTGAACACTGCTCTCATCTTACTCATCTTACTTAATAAATCTAATGACAAGACACAGAAAGATCAAACTGTTCACAAGTAACATAAATGCATCTCAGAACCAAGCTCAAGAATATTTATATGAATACAAAATATCTACCACTCAACAAGGTTAAAAGCACAATGTCTGGAATCTAATAAAAAATTATCAGAATCTGGCAATTTTAAATACTGGTGAGAATATGGAGCAGCGGGAATCTTATTCATTGCTGGTAGGAATAAATTTTATGGAGCTAAACATATGTTTACCATGTGATCCAGCACTTGTGCACCTAGGTATTTATCTAAATGATTTGAAAATTTAGGTCCATAAAAATACCTAAATACAAATATTTATAATGGATTTATTTATAATTGCCCCAAACTGTAGCAACCAAGATGTTCTTTAACAGGTAAATGAATAAACAAACTGTAGTACATACATACAATAGGATACTATTCATCAATAAAAATAAATGAGCTATCATGCCACAAAAAACTATGGATAAATCTTAAACGTGTATTGCTAAGTTTTAAAAGCCAGTCTGAAAAGGCTACACAATGTATAATTCCAATTATATGACATTTTGGAAAAGGCAAAATTACAGAGACAGTAAAATAATCAGTGAATGCCAAGGGGAGATTGAAAATGGGAGAAAGCTCAGTAGGTGAAGTACAAGTTGTTGTTGTTGTTGTTGTTGTTGTTTTATCAGTGAAACAATTATTTATAATGCTATAATGGTGGGTGCATAATATTATGCACATGCCAAAACCCACAGAACTCTACACCACCAAAAGTAAGCCTTAAAAGGCAGTAAGTCAGCAAAATGGTAGCAGCTCAAAGCCATAACTCTCCATGGAGACTCACATAAAAAAACACAACTGAAAATTTTTACTGTATTAGGACTTTGGAAAACAGACAAAGCTTGACAGCAACCAGTGGACACCCAATCATAAGAGGAAAAGTTTAAATAAGCAGGAAAATTTGTGACATTTTTGCTCAATCTTGTTCCAGCCACTTCCTAGGATGGCAGAGACTAGGTATGGAGGAGGTGGCAGACAGTTCTCAATTTCTCCGCCTTGAACTGCAGGAACCAGAGCAGACCTTATTTAAAATATTGTAACCTGTCTGGGAGCTGCCTGAAGAAATAGTCTCTGTTTTGCCTAACTCAGATATCAGATGGAAAGAATGAATGAACACTGCATGAGAAAGCTTCAGAGATCCTAAGATCTGAAGATCCTAAGATTTGCAATCTCTCAGCAATAAATAACAGATAGAGACATACAATAAATTAAGTTTCCAAAAAGAAGCTGGAGTTTGACTCTTTAGGAGATTATTTAAAACATACACGTATACAGGGAATTAAAATAAAAACATGGGCCTACACAAGATGCATGTTCAGAAAATACCTAAGAAGAATTCAGCTTTCTTCTCGTGCTGATTATAAGACTCAGATGTAACTGATTAGTTACATGTAACTGATTAGTGAAGAACTTTATAAGAACAGAGCCATTCTTCAAAAATGGAAGAGATGACTTTTTTCTTCAAATGTCTAATTTGAAAAAAAATTAAAAGGCGTACAAAGAAACAGGAAATATGGGCTGTTTAAAGGAAGAAAGTAAGGTGGGAGAAACCATCCCTGAAGAAATACAAGCATTGGACTTATTAACAGACTTTAAACAACAGTTTCTAATATTCTAAGAAGAAAATAAAACAGAGAACTAAAGACAATAAAAAATAATATATGACCCTTAAAAAAGAGGAAATGGGAAAGTCATAATAGAAAACAGAATCACAAAGGAAAAGAAACAAGAGATACAGAGCAGTTGGGGAGAAAAAAACGATAAAATGTCAGTAGTGAGTCCTCATATATCAATAATCACCCTAACCTATGTAAATATATGAAACTCACCAAAGACAAAGTAGCTGGATGGATTAAAAAACAGGAACCAACTATATGCTGTTGTCAGGAGACCCATCTTAGGTCCAAAGACAAACAAAGGCTCAAAGAGAAAGGGTAGAAAAGATACTCCAAGCAAATGGTATTCAGAGAAAAGCAGGAGAGGCCATACTTATATCAACAAAATAGACTTCAAGACAGACAAAAATGGTAAGAGACAAAGATTGAGGTTTTATAATGATATAGGAGACAATCCCTTAAGAAGACATAAGATTAATATATACGTACCCAATTTGGGAGCGTCAGAATATATAAAGCAATTATTTACAGACCTAAAGGGAGAAAAGATACAAATACAATAATAGGAGGAGACTTTAACATCTCACTTAAACCAATGAATAGATTATCCAATCTTAAAGTCAACAAGGAAACATCAACCTTAAATGACACATTAGATCAGGAAGACTTAATATTTAAAAAATTTTCATCCCAAAGCAACAGAGTACACATTCTTTTCAAGTGCAAATGATATATTTTCAAGGATAGACCATATGTTAGGACACAAAACAAGTCTCAAAAATTTTAAGAAGATTGAAATCACATCGACTTTTCTGACCACAATGGTATAAAACTAGAAATCAACCATAACAAGAAAGCTGGAAGAATCACAAATATTTGGAGATTAAACATGCTACTGAACAACTATTGGGTCAATGAAGAAATAAAAGAGAAAATCAAAAGACATATAGAGACAAATAAAAATGAAAATATGACACACCAAAATCTTTGGGATGCAGCAAAAGCAGTACTAAGAAGGACATTTATAGCAATACAAGCCTACCTCGAGATACAAGAAAGAACTCAAACAATCTAACATGACACCACCTAAAAGAACTAGAATAAAAAAGAACAAATGAAGCCTAAAATCAGCAAGAAGAAGAAGATAATAAAAAATCAGAGCAGATATAAATGAAATAGAAACTACAAAAATGATGGAAAAGATTAATGAAATGAATACCTTTTTCCTTGAAAGGATAAACAAAATTTACAAACCTTTAGCTAGACTCACAAAAGAAAAAGAGAGAAGTCTCAAATAAAATTAGAAATTAAGATAGTTGCAACAGATATCACATAAATACAAAGGATCATAAAAGAATACTGTGAAAGTCTATGTGCCACCAAATTTGACAACCTAGAAAAAATGGACAAATTCTTAGAATCGTACAAACTTCCTAGACTAAATCATGAAGAAACAGAAAATATGAATAGATAAATCACTAGTAAGGAAATTGAAACAGTTATCAAAAACCTCCCCAAAAAACAAAAGTCCAGGACCAGATGGCTTCACTGGTGAATTCTACCAAACATTCAAAGATTTAATGCCTATCCTACTCAAACTCTTCCAAAAAATTGAAGAAGAGGGAATGCTTCTTACCTCATTTTATGAGGCCAACATTACCCTGCTAACCAAAACCAGGCAAGGCCACACACACACACACACACACACACACACACACACACACTACACGCAAATATCTGTAATGAACATAGATGAACTAGCAAGTAAAACAACATGTTAAAAGGATCATACACCACAATCAAGTGGGATTCATTTCAGGGATGTAAAGATCCTTCAATATCTGCAAATCAATCAACATGATATACCATATCAACAAAATGAAGGATAGAAATTATATGATCATCTCAATAGATAGAGAAAATGCATCTGACAAGATACAACATCCATTCCTAATTTTTCAAAGACTTTTAATAAAAGGGACATAAAAAAATTACTTCAACATAAAAAGGCCATATATGACAAATCCACCACTAATATCACACACAGTGGTGAAAAACTGAAAGCTTTTCCTCTAAGATCAGAAACAAGACAAGGCTGCCCACTCTCACCACTTTTATTCAACACAGAACTAGTAGTCTTAGCCAGAGCAATTACGCAAGAAAAAAAAGACACCCAAATTGGAAAGGATGAAGTAAAACTGTCACTGTTCGCAGATGGCATGATTTTATATATAGAAAAACCCTAAAGACTCCACCAAAAAACTATTAGAAATAAAAAAAGAATACACTAAGGTCGCCAGATTTGTAATCAATATTCAAAAATCTGTTGAGGTAAAAGACCTGTACACTGAAAACTACAAGATATTGTTGAAATAAATTGAAGAAAATACAAACCAACGGAAAGATAATTCTATGTTCATGGATTGAAAATATTAACATTGTTAAAATATCCATATTAACTACATTGTTAAAATATCCATATTAACCTACAGATTCATTGTAATCCCTAACAAAATCCCAATGGAATTTTTCACAGAAATAGAACAAAAATTATAAAATTTGCAGAAAAATATAAAAGACCCCAATTAGCCAAAGCAAGCCCAAGAAATAAGAACAAAGCAGTAAGTATCACACACACTGATTTTAAACTACACTACAAAACTAGTGATCAAAACAGTATGGTACTGGCAGAAAAGCAGACAAATGGAACAGCGTTTAGAGCCTAGAAATAAACCCACACATATATGGGCAACTGTCTCATGAAAAGGATCCAAGAATATACAATGGAAAAAAGGAAAGTCTCTTCAAAAAATAGTGTTGGGAAAAAGTGGACATGAAAAAGAATGAAATTAGACCACTGTCTTACACTATACACAAAAATTATTTCAACATGGATTAAAGACTTGACTTTAATAAAAGTCATAAAAAAAAATAAAATCTTGCCATTTGTGACAACATAGATTGATCTTGAGAGTATTATGCTAAGTGAAATAAGTCAGACCTGAAACAGTAAAATATATAGAGGAAAACAAAGGCACGAAGTTTCCAGACATTTGTCTCAGTTTTTATGAATATGATTCCAAAGGTAAAGGAAACTAGCAAAAATAAACAAATGGGACTACATCAAACTAAAAAGCTTCTGTAAAGCAAAGAAAACTATCAACGAAACAAAAAGGCAAACAACCAAATGAGAGAAGACATTTGTAAATCATACTTCTGAAAGGAGGTTAATATCTAAAATATATAAAGAACTCATACAACTCAACAACAACAACAAAATCTAATTAAAATATGGCAGAGGATCTTAATGAACATATAGATGGTCAACAGGCACATGACGCTCAACATTACTAATTATTAGGGAAATGTAAATCAAAACCACAATAAGATACCACCTCACACCAGTTAGAATGGCTATTACCAAAAAGACAAGAAATAACAAGTGTTGGAGAGGTTGTTGAGAAACAGAACCCTCATGCACCATTGGTAGGATTGTAAGTTGGTGCAGCCACTATGGAATACAGTACAAAGGTTCCTTTAAAAATTAAAATAAAACTACCATATGCTCCAGAAATTCTTCTTCTGGTATCTATCTGAAGAATATGAGAATACTATTTTAAAAGATATATTTACCTCTATGTTCATTGCAGCATTATTCACAATAGTCAAAATAAGAAAACAACCTAAGTGCCATTCACACACACACACACACACACACACACACACACACACACACTGAGGAATATTACTGAGCCATAAAAAAAATAAAATCTTGCCATTTGTGACAACATAGATTGATCTTGAGAGTATTATGCTAAGTGAAATAAGTCAGACAGAAAGGGACACAAATTATGTTTTCACTTATGTGTGGAATATAAAACAAAAAAGGAGCAAAGTAACAGGACAAAAACAAACTCATAGATACAGACAACAGAATGATAGCTAACAGGAAAAGGGGATTGGGGGAAAAAACAAAATGTGTAAAGGGGGTCAAATATATGGTGACAAAGGAGGCTAAACTTTTAATGGTGAGCACTTTAACAGAGTATACAAATATCAAATTATAATGTTGTATGCCTGAAAGTTTTATAATGTTATTAACTAATTTTTAAAAGAAATGAAAATGGGCAAAATTTTTGAACAGATACTTCCAAGAAATTATAACGATGGTAAATGACCATGTGGAAAGATTCTCAAAATCATCAGTCAATAGGGAAATTTAAATCAAAACCACAATGAGATTCTACTTTACATCCACGAGGATAGCTATAATCAAAATCAGAAAATAACAGATGTTGGCAAGGATATGCAGAAATTAAAACCCTCATACATTGCTCTTGAGAATATAACATGCCTAAGCCACTATAACAAACAGCTTAGTATTTCCTCAAAGGTTAAACACAGAATGAACACATTGACCCAGTAATCTCATTTCCAGATATATACCCAAAAGAATTTTAAAAATGTGCTCAAAGCCTTGTATATAAATATTAATAGCTAAATGTCCATCAACAGATGAATGACAAATTGTAGTATACATATTCAATGGAATATTAGTCATACATAAAAAGAAATGAAGTACTCATAAATTCTACGACAGTGATAAACCTCAAAAATATTATGCTAAATGAAAGAGCCAGATATAAAAGGCCAAACATTACATAATTACATTCATGTGAAATATCTAGAATAGGTAAATCCATAAAATGGAAAGAAGAGTGGTTGTTGCCAAAGACAGGGAAGGAGTGGGAAATGGGGGGTGACTGCTTAATGGATGCCAGTTTTGTTTAGAGTAATGATGTTTTGGAACTAGATCGAAGCAGTGTTTGCACATCGTGCATGTACAAATGCCACCTGGATTGTTTACTTTTAAATGGTTAACTTCATGTTATGTAAATTTCACCTCAACAAGAAAAAAATTTTTAAGCAAAAAAAAACAGCTACCATTACACAACTATCAGAATGGCTCAAAATAAAAAGACTGACCACAGCAATTATTGGTGAGGATGTTGAAGAACTTCAATTTCACACACAGTTGGTGGGGATATACAAATCTTTTAGAAAACAATTTGAATGTTTCTTAAAAAGACATAATCTACCATATGACCCATCATTGCATTCCTAAGTATTTATCCAGTCTCTTGGGAAATAAATCTTCTTAACAGACTTGTATATGACTATTCAATAGCAGTTTTACTTGTACCAGCCAAAATCAAGAAACAACCCAAATGTCCATCAACAGATAAATGGATAAACAAATTGTAGTTCATCCATGTCATGGAATTTAACTCACCAATTAAAAGGATGAACTATTAATATACAAAACAGCATGGTTGACCTTCAAATTACTCCTGTTGAGTGAAAGGAGCCAGAGGGAAAAAAGTATATACGGTATAACTGATTCCCTGTAGAGAAAACTTTGGAAAATGCAAATAGAACTCATCTTTGGTGACAAAAACAGGTTAGTGGGTGCTGGGGGAGGGGGGGTGCGGAGTGAAGGATTACAAAGGAGCACAAGGAACCTTCTAGAGATGATTAATGAGTTCACTATCTTGACTGTGGTGATGTTTCACAAATGTATATGTGTGCCAAACATTAAATTGTACGCTTTAAATATGTGTAGTTTATTGTGTGTAAATTATAATAAAACTTAATTTTTTTTTAAAGGAAAAAGGGGGAGTGACATCAGTAGTGGAGTGAGAGATGACCCCAGATGTCTCTCCTTGAAACAACAATAAGCTGAACATATAAAACTCAACAAAAAACACCCAACCTGCGCACCAGTAAGTCTGAGTGAGGGACCTGTGAATAAGAGCTACCACAGGTCAGAACCATGGGAGTTGGGCAGTAGACTGAGAGAAACAAACAAGTTGCCTCTTAAGTTGGAGCTCCCTGCAGGAGGAGGGTGAGGGGAGAAGGTGCGGCAGGTACCCCGAACAACACTACCTAGGGATCAGGGAAGAAAGTAGAGAAGTGGAGATGGCAGGGAAGCAACAGTTAACTTTACCAGCTGTGGTTGCAAAACACAAAGCTGAGCCGCAGTCCCCATTCCCCAACCCAGAGGGCCCTTCCTCCTATGTCCTCCAAGACTGAACACCATGGAGCCCCAGGGGAATCTGAGCAAAGGCTACCAAAACTATCACTAACACTGACAAAGACTGAGACTGAAGGTAGCGAGCATGATTGAATATTTATAAGAAAAAAGGCATTATTAAGACATTATATAAACCAGGGATCCAAGAGGCTAAGATGCCACGTACTAAAAAACAAAAGGAAAATGCCATCTTAGCAACAGGCTAAAGACAGACTTTTATATAATAAATCTTCTACCTGGAAAAAAAGCAGAATACATTTCCATTAATGTGCAGGTGGAGATATAGTCCATTAAACACCATGAACAACCAATGTGATAAGGCAGCTCAGAAAGAAAGAGAAAAATCTCCAGACGATAAGCTTACAGACATGGAAACATGCAACTTAAATGACAGAAAATTCAGGATGGGACTTCTGAAAAACTCAATGAGATCCAAAACAATTCATATCAACAATTCCAGGAATTGAAAAAAACTAGATCATTGGAATAAGTTTTAGCAAGGAGATTGAAACTCTCAAAAATAACAAAATAGAACTTCTGGAATTAAAGAACACACTACAAGAAATGAAAAATGAAATAGCAAGCTTGGGAAATGGAGTAGACCAAATGGAGGAAAGGATCAGTGATATCGAAGACATAAATCTAGAAATAAATCAGAAGGGAGAGAAACCGAAGAATTAAGAATAATGAAAGAGAAATTCAAGAACTAGCTGATGCCATCGGGAGAGGAAACATAAGAATAATGGGCATTCTTGAAGGGGAGGAAAAGGAGCAGAGATTAGAAAGCATTTTCAGACAAATAGTTGACGAGAATTTCCCAAATCTAAGGAATGAGCTGGAGCTTGGAATTCAAGAAGTCAACAGAACACTCAATTATCTCAACCCAAAAAGGCCTTCTCCAAAACACATTATATTAAAATTATCAAAAATGAATGACAAAGACAGAATTCTAGAGCAGCCAGGGAAAAGAGGATGGTAACCTATAGAGAAGACCCATTAGATTATCATCAGATTTCTCAGCGCAAACCTTATAAGCAAAAAAGGATTGGAATCCAATATTCAAAATATTAAATGAAAGAAACTACCAGCCAAGAATAATGTATTCAGCAAAGTTCTCCTTTAGATATGAAGAAGAAATAAAGACCTTTCCAGACATACAAAAATTGAGAGAATTCTCTACTACGAGGCCTGCACTACAGGAAATACTAACAGGGGTCAACTCACCTAAAGCAAAATGACTAAAAAATACGTAACTATGAGTAAGGTGATTAGCATGCAGATCGAAGCAGAGGACTGCAACTCTTACTAAGAACAGGGCATTATAAGCTTAAACAGTAAGAAGAGATTTGCTACTGCAAGATAGTAATGAACGTTCAGCATATATAGAGACAAATTGAGACAACAATAGCAGAAAAGAGGAAGATTCAAATCTAAATTCATAATGGGGAATGGAGACAAGGCACATGCAGAAGAAAATGTACTATACATATAACTATTCTTTACATATTTGTAATGGTAACTACATGCCAAAGATTCATAAGAAAAATCCACAAAACCCACACAAAATAAAAAAAACAGAAACACAAGGACACGAAGCAATGGAAATATCAAGCTACCAGAAAGCAAAAGATAAAATGGCTATAGGAAAATTTCATATTTTAATAATCACCCTAAATGTAAATGGAATGAATTCACCAATAAAAAGGCATATAGTTGCAGATTGCATCAGAAAACAAAACCCCAACAAGTGCTACCTCCAGGAAACACATCTCAGTTCCAAAGACAAATATAGACTCAAAGCGAAAGAGTAGAAATGATATTTCAAGCAAATGGCACGCAGAGAAAAGCAGGAGTAGCAGTACTAATATCAGATGATACAGATTTTGAAATAAAAAAGGTAAAGAAAGATACTGAGGGACACTTCATTATGATAAAGGGAACCATACACCAAGAACATAAAATTTATTAATATCTATGCTCCCAATCAGAGAGCCCCGAAATATATTAAGCAATTACACAGAACTAAAGGGAGAAAAGACCAAAACACTATCATAGCAGGGGACCTAAATACCCTGCTGTCAGATATGGACAGATCATCCAACAGAAAATCAATGAGGAAATAACACCTTTAAATGACACATTAGACCAACTGGACATAATTGACATTTACAGTGCCTTTCATCCTCAAACAACTGCTTGTACATTCTTCTCTAGTGCACATGGAACATTTTCAAGGATTGACCACATACTGGAACACAGAGATAGCCTCAACAAATATAAGAGGGTTGAAATCGTACCAACCATATTCTCTGATCAAATGCTTTGAAGCTGGAGGTCAACTGTAAAAAGAAAGCGAGAAGAACCACAAATACATGGAGATTAAGCAACATGCTACTGAAGAATGACTGGGTCAGAGAAAAAATAACAGGGAGATCAAGATATACATTGAAACAAATGATAATGATAGTAAAATATATCAAAACTTTTTGGAAATGGCAAAAGCGGTAATATGAGTAAAGTTCATATCATTACAGGCCTATCTCACAAAACAAGAACGAGCCCAAATAAACAACCTAACACTTCATCTTAAAAATTTAGAAAAGGAAGAATAAATGAAGCCTAAAATCAGGAGAAGAAATAATCATAATTACAGCAGAATCAAATAAAATTGAAAACAAAAGAATTGAAAAAATAAATGCAACAAATAACTGGTTCTTTGAGAAGGTTAATAAAATTGAAGAACTCCTGGCTAGACTCACTAAAGAAAAAAGAGAAAGGACACAAATAAACAAAATCAAGGATGAAAAAGCAGAAATACAAAGGATCATACAAGAATACTATAAAAATGTATTTAAAAACAAATTTAATAACCTAGAAGAAATGTACCAGTACTTAGAAATACAACCTTTCTAGACTGAATCAAGAGCTGGAAAATCTATATAGACCGATTAGCAGTATGGAAATTGAAACAATCATCAAAAACCTACCAAAAAGTAAAAATCCAGGATCAGATGGCTTCACCAGTGAATTCTACCAAACATCCAAAGAAGATTTAATACCTATCCTCCTCAAACTCTTCCAAAAAATTGGAGAAGAAGCAATACTTCCTAACTCATTTTATGAGGCCAACATTACTCTGATACCAAAACCCGGTAAAGATAACACAAAAGGAGAAAACTACAGACCAATTATCTCTCATGAACACAGATGCAAAAATCCTAAATAAGATACTAATGAACCAAATACAGCAACATACTAAAAAGATTATACATCACGATCAAGTGGGCTTCATTCCAGAGACACAGGGATGGTTCAACATACGCAAGCTGATTAATGTGATACGCCACATAAACAAATTAAAAATAAGAATCACATGACCATATCAACAGTGCAGAAAAAGCCTTTGACAAGATATAGCATCCATTTATGATCAAAACACTTATCAAAATCAGTATAGAAGGAAAGTATCTTCACACAATAAAGGCCATAAATGGCAAACCCTCAGTCAACATTATACTTAATGGTGGAAAAGAAAAAAGAAAAAAACACCTTTCCTCTAAGATCAGGAACACTATCACCATTGTTATGCAGTATAACATTGGAGGTCCTAGCGAGCGCTATCAGGCATGAGAAATATATAAAAAGCATCCAAACAGGAAACAAAGTCAAAATGTCGTTATTTGCAGAAGATATGATTCTCTATGTAGAAAATCCTAAAGACTCCACAAGAACACTACTAGAAATAATAAGCAAATAGTAAAGTTTCTGGATACAAAATCAATGTTCAAAAACCCATGGAGTTCCTATACTCTAATAATGAACTGTCAAAAAAGTGGAAAAAAGTTATCTCTTACAATTTCAACAAAAAGAATAAAATGCCTAGGAATAAATCTAATGAAACATGTGATGGACCTATGTAATGAAAACTATAAGACTCTATTAAAAGTAAAAGAAACTGATGAAGACAGAAAGAAGTGGAAAGATATCCCATGTTCTTGGATTGGAAGAATGGACATCGTTAAAGCAACCTGATTACCTAAAGCATTATACAGATTTAATGCAATCCTCATCAAAATCTCATCGGCATTTTTTAATGAAATAGAACAAAAAAATCATCAGATTTGTATGGAAGCACAAAAGACCCCGAATTGCCAAAGCCATCCTGAGAAAAAAGAATGAGGCTGGAGGCATCACTCTGCCCAACTTCAAATTATACTACAAAGCGACAGTAATTAAAACGGCATGGTATTGGCAGAGAAACAGACACAAAAACCAATGCAACAGAATCAAGAGTCCAGAAGTAAATCTATATTTATATGGGCAAGTAATTTTTGACAAAAAAGCCAAAAACATACAGTGGAGAAAGGAATGCCTCTTCAATAAATGGTGCTGAGAAAACTGGAAAACTACCTGCAAAAGAATGAAACTAGACTGTTGTCTATCGCCACACACCAAAATTAACCTGAATATAAGATCTGAAACAATAAATCGCATAGAAGAAAACATAGGAACTAAACTCATAGACCTTGGACTTAAAGAGAATTTTATGAATTTGACTTCAAAGCCAAAGGAAGTAAAAGCAAAAATAAGTGAATGGGATTACATCAAACTAAAAAGCTTCTGCATAGCAAAAGAAACCATCAACAAGGTAAAGAGACAACCATCCATATGGGAATATATATTTGCAAGCAATACTTCCAATAAGGGCCTTACATCCAAAATATACAAAGAATTCATACAACTCAATAACAACAAAAAAACAAACAATCCAATCAAACAATGTGTAGAGGGCCTGAACAGACACTTGTCCCAAAAAGACATATAAATGGTCAACAAACGTATGAAAGGATGCTCAACATTGCTATTAGGGAAATGCAAATCAAAACCACAATGAGATACCATTCTCATACCTTTTAGAGTGGCTATTATTAATAGGACAAATAATAAGTGTTGAGAGGATGCAGAGAAAAAGGAATCCTCATACACTGCTGGTGGGACTGCAAATTGGTACAGTCACTATGGAAAATGGTATAGAAGTTTCTCAAAAATCTAAGAATTGATCTACCATATGATCCAGCAGTCCCTTTACTGGGTATTTACCCCAAAGACTTGAAAACCCATATCCAAAAAGATATTTGCACACCGATGTTTTATAGAAGTATTATTCATGGTGGCCAAGACATGGAAACAACTGAATTGTTGTAAGATAGATGATTAGATAAAGAAACTGTGGTACGTATATACAATGGAATATTACTCAACCACAAAAAGAGATGAAATACTGCCATTTGCGACAACATGGATGGACTTCGAGATAATCATGCTAAGCAAAATAAGCCATACAGAAAAGTTGAAAATCACACGGTATCAGTTATATATGCAATATAAACCTAAAAGCAACAAATGAACAGGAGAAACAAACAGAGACTCATGGACATGGACAATAGACTAGTGGTTACCAGAAGGTAGGGAGTGCGGAGAGGGAGGAAGTAGACAGGGTAAAGGGGGTCAAATATGAGGTGACAGAAAGAAATCTAACTATGGGAGGTGAACACGCAGTGTAAATATATATATGCCTTACTGTTAAAGTCTACTGCTGAAACTTACTGGATTTTGTTAACCAATGTCACCATAAAAACAAACAAACAAACAAACAACAAATACGCCTGAAATTTACTGGATTTAGTTAACCAATGTCACCATAATAAAAAATATATATAAAAATAAATTTAAAATAAAGGAAAAAATAAAACAAATAAGAAAAAGACATTAAGAAGAATGCTCTTTGTTCTTTTCAAAGTTTTTTTTTAAAATCATGGGTAAAGTTGGAATCCTTATTCCCATGGCTCAGTGCATGCTCATCACAAGGTAAAACAAGCTACATTTTTAAAATTAAATTTATTGGGGTGGCATTGTTTAATAAAATTATGTAAGTTTCAAGTGTACCATTCAATACTATGTCATATGTATATCATATTGTGTGCCCACCACTCAAAGTCAAATCTCCTTCCATCACTGTATATTTGATCCCCTTTACTCTTATCTACCTTTTTCCCTTCCCCCGTTTTCCTCTGGTAACCACTAAACTGTTGTCTGTGTCTATGAGTTTTTGTCTGTCTTGTTTGTTGCTTTCAGTTTTATATCCCACATATAAGTGAAATCATTTGGTTCTCAACTTTTTGTCTGATTTATTTCACTTAGCATGATAATCTCAAGATCCATTTGTGTTGTTGCAAATGGCAGTATTTCACTTTCTCTTATATACTACTCCATTGTATATATGTACCACATTTTCTTTATCCAATTATCTATTGAAGGGTACTTAAGTCGTTTCCATGTCTTGGCAACCATCAACAATGCTGCAATGAACATAGAGGTGCATATCTCCTTACAGATAAATGTTTTCCATTTCGGGGGTAGATACCCAGAAGAGGAATTGCTAGGTCATATGGTAATTCTATTCTTAATTTTTTGAAAAATCCCCATACTCTTTTTCATAGTGGTCGTATTAATTTACATTCCCACCAGCAGTGTATGAGGGTTCCTTTTTCTCCACAATTTCTCCAACACTAAAACAAGCTATTTATTTTTATCTTCTTCCAAATGTGTGTTCTGAATCGCTGGTCAGTCACAGCATCTGAGTCTGGAGGTAGCTCCCAGAAAAATCCAAAAGTCTATTAATAACCCATGGTCTTGGGAACTGTGGCTGCTTTCCCAAGGGGGAGGCAGCTACTGGCATGCCCAGGGTTCTCAGGGTCCCAAAGCAAAGCTTGTCTACACTGAGGAGCCCAGAGAAGCCAGGCAGTGCACCCAGAGACTGCTTCCTCCCCTTGCTCTGTCTCAGGTCTCCTGGGGGAATACAACAGTCTCTTGGCCAAAGTAAAATGCGTCCCCTACCCTAAGAGGACCATCATCCTTCCTGTAGCTTGGAACTTGGGCTAAATTCCAAGTTAAACTGTCTGGGTCTGGAACCAATGTGGCATGGTTCCAGACCACTGGTCACTGTATCTGTAGCTGGGTACAAGGGGCTGAGCCTGCCTCCCCCTGTCCTGCATCGACAGGGCCTGAGACCAAGGACTCCATCTCAGCACATCAGGACTAGATCCAGCCTGGACATACAAGAGAACATTTTATGGCTGAGAATGAGAAATTCAAAGAGGCAAAATCACAGGCCAGTCACATGTGGGAAGAATGTCCTAGAATACAGGACTGTTGCCTTCCTAGCCATTCTTTCTCACTGGTCAGTGCTCTTTCATTGATCAATCTGTCATTGTAGCCCTGCTTTTTTCATTTACCCCACAAATGGCTTTTGAGTGCCTAGTATGTGCTGGGAGCTGAGAATTAGATGGTGATACAATGGCTGCCCATGTGTATTTCCCAACCAGGACACGTCTGTGTAATACACTTGAACATAGATAAGCAGTTGTAATGCTGAGAACATCCTGGAACCCAGGAGTTGTAATGCTGAGAATGTCCTGCCATGCTGTGAGGATCTGGGGGTACAGCTGCTTGAGATAGCCATTGTCAATGTGCCCAGGACTGGTCCTTGACTTGCTGGATCTTTCTCTATCTAATGACTATTTTTCCCCTCACAAACTTAGTAAAATATCCAGGCTTAGAATCTCCTTTTTAAGTCTGACATTTTGAATTTGTTCATGCATGTGGGGAGTAGGAAGAATAAGAATGCAGGTCAGAAGTCAGCTCTGGACTGAAAATAAATCAACATTCAGCCTCAATATTCAGCCTCTCGAATGAAGAAGTCAGTCATTCTACACAGTTAGTACCATCCAAAATCAAGACATTTCCAAACAGGAGCACATGATTAGTGTTGAGACAAGTGTGACATTGCAGCCCAAGACCATCAGCCTGATAACAGCCAGGCTCAAGTGAGAGCTGAACACTCAGCGAAGTGCACAGGTGAAAGAGACCCAGGTCCACCTGCTGCTCCAAACTTCCAAGCTTCAGTGTCTTCACATGAGAACAAAAGTCAGGCATTCCAGGATTAGGAGAGATTCTGCACACGACAGTTCCATAGCCTGGCCCAGAGTACTAACTGGATGTCAGCACCTTTATGAAGCAGGACCCACACATTCGACCCGAGTGGCACAATGCTCAGAGCACAGGTTAGCCATCAAAAGTGACTCTAAGAAAGGCAAACTTTTCACTTACGTTTCTCTGCAAACATAATCCAGGACATACCAGAGCATGTTATAGGGACTCCTGATGGTCTAAATGTGTTAATAAAACCACATTGAACTACCAAAATAATAATCATATTATGAGAGATGATTTTACATGGACATTTCTATTTTAATAGTTGTGTTTATTAATATAAACTAGATAAAATATAATTAGAATGAATAATTATGTTCTAAACTATATCCTACTGATACCATTAGGACAAGGCTATCTAGAGAAAAACTAGCTGATTTAAATTAGATTTAAAGAAAATAGTTATTCAGATCACTTAGACATGACAAAATATTGCAAGGGAAGTACCAAATGACTAAAGTTTGAAAAATTCAACTCAATCCATGCATGATTTTAAACATTTCCCTTTTCTCCTATTCTCTCTCCATCTGGTGCCTTTTAACTTCAAAGCCGCCCTTAGCCTCACACAGAACAGTTGGAGCCAAAACTCTTCTGCTGGGGAGGGGCTGATTAGACAAAGTCCAAACTCTGTTCATAGTATGGGGAAAGGAGGTGAACACATTTAAGATAATATCTGATATGTTTGTGTTCTCGGATAAATAATTTAAGACTCCCATAGACCAATATGTTGCCCTGAGTTGTCTAGGATAGTGGCCACCAGTCACTTATGGCTTCTGAGCACATGAAATATAGCTAGTGTAATGAGGAACTGAAATTTAAATTTTACTGCATTTTAATTAATTTAAGTTTAGACACATGTGGCTCCTGGCTTCCATTTTGGACAGGCAGCTCTTGGTGGCTGCCACATGCTCTGGGGCATTGAGAGCAAGATCTCCTCATTTGCAGGGGCTTACAATTAGGTCAGATTTGTGCATTTTATAGCATCAAAATGACCCATCATTGATGGGGAGGAAACAGTGGACTTGGCATCAGGAGTCCATGAGTTCTGCTTTCTCCATCATCCATTAACTTTACATCTGTTCCAAGCAGTAGTTCTCTCTCCTCTGCTCCATCTCCC
>NW_006442597.1:1324429-1328510 GCF_000325575.1 Pteropus alecto | reverse complement strand
CATTCCTGCATTGTTACCTGGCCCAAAGGAAACAGGAAAAGGGAATGAGTAACCCCTCAAGTCACTCCTGTGGTCTCTTTACCCCAGCTGAGCTCCAGATCCCTCTGCCTCTAAGCAGAGGGCCCTTTGGTAGTGATCCTTCCTCCTGCACTGTCTGTTCAGGACATGAAGTATATTCCTCACCTTTTGGGGGCTCTTCACAACCCACAGTCCCCACTCTTGTTTTGCTTCTGAATGTAACTTTGTATTTAATTATTATATTTTACACTTTTGCATGGATTTGGAGGTAGGTGAAAACAGCCCCTGCCTGGGACCAGAGAGCCACAAACTGCATGCCCTGTGACTCAAGTGGCCTCTTTAACCACAGCAAACTGTGGAACCTGTCCTTGCTCTCTCTATGCTCATTCCTTGTCCACCAACCTAAATGATTCATTCACCAAACTAGGAGCCACTGAGCACCTGAGTGGGCAAGAGGTGAACAGAGCAGGCCTGTTGTGATGAGATGTGCATCTATTGTGGAGACAGGAAACCAGGGAAGATACAAAATGATGGCAGAGTAACTAATACTCTGCAGAGAACTAAAACACGGTGACAATGATGGCAGAGGAGGGGCCAGTGGTGCCTTGCACCACAGGGTCTGGGCTCCACTGGAAGGGAGACGTGGGCCAGGAGGGTAGCAGATTATCAAAGTATAAATGACACACCATACATATTAAAAGTGTACAGTTGGTAAGTTTTCATATACAGTTGACCCTTGAAGACCATGAGCTTGAACTGCGCAGGTCCACTTATACACAAATTTTTTTCAATAAGTATGTACAGGACTATAAATGTATTTTCTTTTTATGGTTTTCTTCATAACATTTTCTACACTCTAGCTTACTTTATTATAAGAATACAGTATATAACACATATAACATACAAAATATGTGTTAGTCAATTGTCTAGGTTATCACTAAGGCTTCTGATCAATAGTAGGCTACAAGTAGTTAAGTTTTCGAGAGTCAAAAGTTATACATGGATTTTTGACTGTGCAGCACTCCTAAGCCCCGTGTTGTTCAAGGGTCAACTGTACAGATACAATGGTGACATTACCACTAAGAGATCAGACTCATCACTTACCTTCAGGAATTTCATTCTGTTCCTCTATGATCTCCCAAACCCTCCCTAGGAAACTTCTGGTTGTCTTCCCATCACTATAAATCAGTTCACATTTTCTATAATCATATATGAATGACATACAGCCAGGTACTCCTTTTGGGTTGAGTATCATCTCTTAGCACAACTTGAAATTTATCCATGTTGTTGGACATACCGCTAGTTGATTCTTCCCTGTTGCTGAGTATCAAATGTAAGTACAGAGTACAGTGTGTCTACCTACTCACCTGCAGGTGGACAGTTTGGTGTTCCAGTTCTTCACTATTCTAGATTAAGCTGGTGTGAACATTTGTATGCAAGCTTCTGTGTGGACTTATGCTTTCATTTTTCTTAGTTGAAATACCCAGGAGTGGAACAGCTGGGCCATAGGGTAAATCCACTTTTAACTCTTAAGAAACTGCCAAATTGTTTCCCAAAGGACTGGAACCATTTTCATTCCCATCAGCAGTGTGAGCCCCAGTTCCTCCACATTATCCTCATCAGCACTTAGTATGCTTCATGTTTTTAATGTCAGCCATTTCAGGAAGTGTATAGAGGACTCTCACCATAGTTTTAATCCATGTTTTTTGCTGTAATTAACTAATCATATTGAGAGCCTTTTTATGTGCTTCTTTGCCACCCATATTTTTTCTGAATTATCTCTTTAAATTTCATTCATTTTTGAAAATTGGTTTATGTTCTTGTTATTGCAGTTTTAGAATTTTTTTATGTTTGGATACAAGTTCTTTATCAGGTATCGGTCTTTGACTTGTCTTTTTATTCTATTAACAGTGTCTTTTGAAGAGAAATTTTAATTTCAATGAATTGTAATTCATAAGTTTTAAAAAAATGTATTGTGCTTCTGGTGTTGTATCTAAATCTTTGCCTAGCTCAAGATCATAAAGATATTTTCTTTTTCTCTAAAATTTTTACACTTTTTGGTTTTATATTTGGGTCTATAGTGCATTTTGACTTGCTTTTTGCAGATGGTGAAGTATGTATCAAAGTTTTATTTCTTTACATATCCAATTGTTTCAGCACCATTTGTTGAAAAGATTACCCTTTCTTCACTATGTTGTCCTTGTGCTTTTCTTGAAAATCAGGTGTCCATATATATTTCTGAACTCCTTATTGTGTTCATTGATTTATTACTCTATCTCTATGCCATTATCACAGAATTTTGATCACTACCTTCATGATACATTTTTAAATTAGATAGTGTTAGTCTTCCAACTTTACTCTTTTTCAAAGTTGTTTTGGCTGTTCTAAATCTTTTGTGTTGCCACATAAATTTTCACAATCAGCTTGTCAATTTCTACAAAAACAAAAAACAAAAAAACCTTGCTGGGAGTTTAGTTAGGATTGTACTGAATCTGTAGATCAATTGGAGGATTGGCATTTTAACAACATTGTCTTCCAACCCATGAACTCTGCATGTCTCTCCATTATTGTCTTCTTTAATTTCTTTCTGAAATGTTGTATGGGTATTTCACATTTTGTCATATTTATCCCTAAGTATTTCCTACTTTTCAGTGTTATTATAATTTGTATTCTTACGTTGATTAATTTTTGAAAGTTGAGCCATCCATGAATTCCTAAAACAAATCCTAGTCATAAAGTATTATCCTTTTCATATACTGCAGCATTCAATTTGCTAATATTTTGTTTAGAATTTTTTCTTTGCTCATGAAAAATATTGGTCTCTAGGTTTTGTGGGTTTTTTAAATGTCTGTTATGTTTTGTCATTGAATGGAGCCAGCAGAATTATCTGGAAGAGTTTGTGTAGAATTGGCATTATTTCTCCTTCAAATATCTAGAGGAATTCACCAGTTAAGCCATCTGAGCCTGGAGTTTTCTTTGTGAGAAGAGTTTCAATTCCAAATAAGTTTATTTCATAGATATAAGGTTATTTAGGTTATCCATTTCTTAAGTAAGCTTTGGTAATTTGTATCTTTCAAGTAATTTGTCCATTTCACCAAAATAGTCAGTTATTGTCATAAGATGTTCATAGTAGCCCTTTAATAATCCTTTCGATATTGATGGAACCAGTCTTGATATCACCTCTCTCATTTGTGATACTGGAAATCTGTGTCTTCTCTTCTTTCCTAACCAGTCTAGCTAGTGGTTTTTCAGTTTTATTGTTTCTCAAGTATCAGCTTTTGGTTACATCGATATTCTATAGTTTTCCTGTTTTCTATTTTATTGATTTATATTATTCAATTTATGTTTACTTTGAATTTAACTTCTCCCTTTGCTAGTTTCTTACGGTGGAGGATGAAGTCCTTCATTTGATCTTCTTTTCTAATACAGTCTTGCTGCTATCAAGTTTCTCCTACGTACTGCTTTAGCAGTATCCCACTAATTTTGGTATGTTGTATTTTTATTTTCATTGAGTTAAAAAGTTTCTCCTTTGATTTCTCCTTTGATTTCTTCTTTGATTTCTGGGTTATTTAGATGTGTTATTTGATTTCCAAATTATTTGGGTGTTTTCCGAGATTTGTTCTTGATTTCTAATTTAATTCCATTGTGATCAGAGAACATTATTTATATGACTTGAACCTTTTATAATTTGTTACTCATTTTTATGGCCCAGAATATGACCTATCTTAGTACATGGACCATGTACACATAAAAAGAACTGTGTTCTACAGTGGGTGGAAAGTTTGAGAAATATCAATCAGGCCAAGTAGGTTGATAGCGTCGTTCAAGTCTGCTATGTTCTTAATGATTGCTATGGTCAGTCCACAGAAACAGGAGGGATCTCAACCCCAAATTTGGTTCAAATATTGAGATTGAAGGCAGCACATATATACATATATGAGAGGATGAAAAGGTTTGTTAGCCACATAATGAGACTTTCAGCTCTAAAATGAGAAGGGAGACTGTCTTAGGGTTTTTATGGTAGTTAGCGGGTAGGGTCAGCTCGAGGGCTTCCATTAACAGC
>NW_006442597.1:1304234-1324415 GCF_000325575.1 Pteropus alecto | reverse complement strand
AGTGCCCAGGGAGTGAGCACCAGGGCTTCATATAAGCTTTCCTAGATGTGAGACAGAAAAGGAAGAGGGAGGATTTAAATGTTCAGTAGACACCACAAATTGGAGTCAGACTTTATTACAATGGTTGTTTTTCTACTTGTGTCAATTATTGAGGGATATTGAAATATCTGACTATAGTTGTGAATTTGTCTATTTATCTTTGCATTTGTTTTCCTCATCTATTTTGAAGCTGTTATTAGGGGCATAAATGTTTAGAATTTTATGTTTCCTTAATGAGTTGACCCTTTTTCATTATGAAATGTCTTTGCCCTCATAATAACCTTTGCTCCAAAATCTGCATTGTTTAATATTAATAATAGAGTCACTCTAGCTTCTTTTGATTAATGTTAGGATGGTATATCTTGGTCCACCAATGCATCTTTCTTTATATTTATAGTATGTTTACTGTGTGCAACATATTATTGGGGTTAACCCAATCTGTAAATTTCTTTTAATCAGAGTGATCACACCATTTATATACCATGAGAAATATGGTTATTGATATAATTAGGGTTCAGTCTATCATCTTGCAATTTGATTTTTATTTATCCTATCTGTCTTTTGTTCCTTTTTTTCTCCTTTCTGTGGTTTTGTGTGCTTGAATTCTAAACCAAGAGCTCTGTGTCCCTCAGAGTCAGTGTACTGACCAATCCTGTGTAGCTGGCCTGGTATGTTCACCACTGGCCATTGTCCTCCAGTCCACGGTTCTGGTGCTTTAGCGATGGGGAGGACAAGCTCATGTGGGGTCCTGTGAAGAGACTAGTGGGTGATTCCTTCCAGTTTTCTGCCACAAATATGTCTTGACCGCCCCCTTCTCTCCCTCCCTCCTTCTCTCCCCACCCTCATGTGTGTATATATTTTTATTCACTTTAGTTTGAAAATGTGTGCAAGAAGTTTCAATCTTACAAATAGCTTTTGTGCCAAAATTATTTAATAAGCCACGTGTGATCAACTGAATGTGTCCACCCAAATTCATATGTTAAATCCCTTACCCCCAATGTAACTATCTGGAGTAGGGCCGTTATGGAAGTAATTAAGATTAAATGACATCATAAGGGTGGGGCCCTGATCTAACAGGATTAGTGTACTTATAAGAAGAGGAGGATGAGAGAACAGAGCTCACTCACTCTCTCCACATGGGCACAAAGAAGAGGCCACTTACATGATAGTCACCTATATGCCAAGAGAAGAAACCTCAGAATAAAACCTCCAGAACTGTGATAAATAAATGTCTGTTGTTTAAGCCACCCAGTATGAGGTATTATTATGGTGGCCCAAGACACTATGTGTTTTTGTTTCCCAAAGAGACAACATAATAAGTCAAGGCAGGGCTTCCAGAATAGCACAATGAAACTGACAGTTAACAGTAAACATGTTTAGGTATTAGATTATAGAGTCTAGAAATGTATGCGTAGGCTTTAACTAGATGTTTTCATTGCTTTGGTTGTCATGTAGCTAATAGTCAAAGATTAAATAAAGTATGTTAATCACATCCTAAAGGTCTGCCTGTAAAGCAAAAATATTTAAAAGTACACTTTGTTTAATAAAATAAATAAAAACTCGAAAAATAAATTCTGTATCAGAAATAAATATTTATTTATTTGAGATAACAGAAAAATGTAGCTAGTTGAGCACAAAACAATCATAACTTAAACCAGGGGGCCCTAACCCCCCGGCTGGACCAGTACCAGTCCATGGCCCATTAGGAACAAGGCTGCACAGCAGGAGGTGAGCAGCAGAACAAGCAAAGCTTCATCTGTATTTGCAGCCGCTCTCCAGAGCTCGCATCACTGCCTCAACTCCACCTCAGATCATCAGGCATTAAGCACCAAGCATCTGGTACCAAAAAGTTGGGGACCACTGACTTAATAACAATGGTAACAAGACATTCAATTTCTGCCTTTTCCTTTAAAAATAACATCGCTGATGAACAATTATGAGATATTTTATAGAATCTTAGCTCCTCACATTAGGAACTGAACTAATCAGACTAAAGAAAACCACTGAGGCTTTCACAAGAACTAACCAATTAGCTTCATCCATAACCCCTACTCCCTAAACCTCAATCTCTGCCTTTAAAAATCCTTGATTACAAACCATTGAGGAGTTTGGATTTTGTGTAGTAGCCCCCTGGTCTCCTGGCTTGGCGTCATGCCAATAAACCACTCTAATTTCTCCATTACAAACCTTGGTGTTCAGGGTTTGGCTTTGCTGCATGTGAACTCGCTTTGGTTTGGTCACAGTATAAAGTTACTTATAACCTGGAAATGTAGTGCACAATGTCAGTGTGCACAGTGTACTCTGAACAGTACAACCTCTGTTACTCGGAAGCCTTGGCGATGCTTTCTTTTGTTTTGCTGCGTTTTCTCAGGTCATAGAAAATCAACCACCCCTTTAATAAGATGCACATTGCAGAGCTGAAGCTATTTCACTCACATATCACAGCAGACAGGGCAGGACAGTGGGCTGTGGGAAGCCCTCCAGGACAGAACTAGAACTTTAAAGCAGAGCCTGCAGCTGGAATAGACAGAAGCCAGGACAAACCTGGACAATGCTGCTGTCCCTGACCTGGCAGGTCCTTCCTATTCCAGAAATCCAATAAGTAGCAATGAGCACCCACTGCTGGCCTCTGTCCAAAGGTAGAGCTTCACTTTTGGCCACAATGCATTGTGCAGCAGCTATGGTCGTTGACGACTGTTCTGAGAGGTATGGGATATGAAAGATGCTCTTAAAATTTGCCCCCGGAGGCTCAAAGCCAAGTGTGACGTATAAGAGGTAGCAAAGACCCCTCCAGGGGTCTGGTGAGAGAGTCCTGCTGGAGTTTTGCAGTAGAACATTGCAGGAAGGTGAGCAGCAGCAGCAAGAGGCAGAGGTGGGGATGGTGAACCATGTCTCAGCAGCCAAGTCCAAAGAGGGGGATACATCTGGTATTGAGTGAGGTGGACACCAGAGCACCTTGGACTTGGAAAGGGAGATTAAGACTTTCCCTTGGAGCGCTGGAGGCTGGCTGTGCAAGGCAGAAGAAGACCAACGTTCGAGATCCCACACACACCTCTGTAACCCAGGGTGGCAGTTTTATTATCACCATCAGTAGCTTGTCCCTCCACCTGTGCTGATCGACACTACAATGGAAAACGTCCAGAGGGCCATGTCTGTTTGCAGGGAGGACCCAACCCACTGCTCCGAGTTGGGGTGTGGCAGACTGCTACTGAGGGTCCTAGGAGGTAAGGAGTACAGACTGGCTCCTGCTCCAAAGGCTGCTGGGAGAGCGAGTCAAGCTCTCAGATGTGCTATGGTGTAAATAAGTGTCTCTCTGCCCTTGCAATTTTTACTGTTAGCTCATGTACTATTTTTACGATTTACCACTAATTACTATCTTACCACCTATTTTTACCATTAGCACCTATTACTTAAAAGAAATTATTTAAATTTGCCATCAAAAAACATAAACTGCATTACTATCATCAACAGAAACCCAGTAGCAGGAGCCACAAACATGGTGACAAACCAAACAGAGTAAAAACACAGAATGGCATCACGTCTGGCTACACTGGCTCCTCTGCTTTATCATAGGGCTGAGCAGGGGCCAGAGGCCCAGGCACATGCTGGGCGTGTCCACTGGGGCATGCCTGCTGGCAAGAGATGGGATAGGCAGCCCCCATGCACAATCACACACTGTTCCCACCAGCCCCCAAGACACCATGTCCATACATCCCAACACTGATACCGTGCTTATACATCCCACACCGAGCCCACCTGCCTCCATGCTGATGCCCTCTCCCACGCTCTGCCTGCCTACCTCCACACTGGTATCTTGCCCACTCCACCTCCCCCATGGCACCTGCACACCATGCCGGCAAACCTCCATACAGATGCTGTGTTGGCAAGCCCTCACACCACGCCACAAGTCCCCTGAGAAGCTGTGGGAAGTGGGAAACCCACATCTCTCTGCTTTCATCAGCCAGTTGTTGTACAGGAGTCTTAAGGACTGGCATTTTGTTGTGATGAAGGTAAATGATGTCTGGGGCCACCTGCGACAACTGCAATGTCATATATAGCATCTGTGGGCTCCAACGGTGACACGCCCCAGATGCTGCTATCCCCCAGCCCGCATTCACACCGAGGAAGCACTGTTGCCAGACGTCGATGAAAACAAAGATGCAATTCTCCATCCTGATGTGGGGTCCCCTGAGTTCTGCCCCAGGCCCAGTGTGAGCCAGTGCCCACAGGCCAGGCTACAATTTTACCACCCACATCTCTCTGTGAGGACACTCGCAGGCTTCCCACTTTATACAGTATGCCCTGGGCTCCCACCATAGGGCAGGTCTGTCCTGCTATCCTTCGTAGCCAGGGGTCTCAATATTTCAGGCCATTATGGATGCTCCACTGTACCCAGGAGTGGGTTACATGCCTCCAAGTGACATGGAACAACAGAGTGAGAGGGTCAGCAAAATCAATGGAGCTGTGTGCACAAAGGCCTGAGTCTCTGCAGGCCAGGGGCCCATCACTGGAGATATGTACTCCTGCTCGACTTCAAGGGTCCCATAGGCATTGCCCTGGGCCTGAAGCGGGAAGTGCCTGGAAATATACCAGGCTACCTGCCATCCACGGCCTTAGTTGCTTCTCTGAGAAGTGGGACCATGTCACCTGTCTGACTTGTTCTGGCTACTGTCCGATTCAAAGACCCTGAGCTAAAAAGAGCACTATAAGTCACCTCATAAACTACAAATGTTCATCACCACACCCAAAAACCCCTTGGCTGAGGGTGCCCCAGATAGCCTGTTGTGTGGTCTCTGGAGTTTCTCCAGCACCCCTCACCTGTGCTCACTGCTGTATGAGGCCAGTTGCCTGTCTGGGGGCCATTGGAAAAGAGAGTTTGAAAAACCAAAGTCCTTTTTCCCCCAAAATATTTTTTATTCTTGCATTACATTTGTGTCTCCAATTGTGAATAAAAAATGCTTAGAAAGTGGTTACAAAACAGTGTGAACTGACACAAGGCGCGGACTCGCCTGCTCTGCATGAGACGACATGGGGCCTGGCGTCTGGGTCAGATCGGCCTGCCTGGGCTCAGTCGGGCTTCTCACTTTCAGAATCTAGAAAACAAAACCACCACAGCTCATTATAAGCCCTACATGGTTGCACCAGGCCCTGGAAGGTGGAGCAGTGATGCCAAAGCAGTCACGTTCTTCAGAGGTCCCAGAGGCCTGACCAAAACCTGTGCACCACTCAGGTGGACCTCAGGCAGCCTCTGCCCTCTGGCCACCTTCCACACTGAGCAACTGCCTCAAATCAGACAGGGCGTCCCAGAGCCTGCATGCTTGAGGTAACAGAGAGCAAGCTGCCTCTGGCTCCTTGGGCACATCAACCCCAAGATGCCCCAGCCTCTGCCCAGGGCCAACAGAGATGAAGCTCTAAATGTGGTCACGAGGTCCCCATTCCCTCCATGAGCAGTGGCACAAACCCTAACTACATCTCAGTGGAAATGTGAGAGCAGCAGATGGGGGCAGCCACCCAAGCTGGGTGGAGCAGGAGGCACTGTGACTCCCAGCTTGAATGCATGCAGACACACAGACCACTGAGCATGAGGACATCAAGGATAGGTAGGCCAGGAAAACATACTGAGCACCACAGGGAGGAAGAGGTAGAGGGGGTGCGTGGTGGGTACTCTCCCCGCACCGACACCTATGACATGGCCCTGTGCCTCTGGAACAGCAGAGTCCCTTAAATGACTCTGATGGTCTCAGCCTAAATCTTCCTTCTCTCACAAGGCCCAGAACCAGATGCCTCCCCCTGTGCTTCTTCCACAGAGTCACGCAAATCCAGCTTTCTGGGAGAGAGCCAACATGGAAAGGGGTCAGGGATACCATTTAGTTGACCATGAGACTCCCTCTGTCCATGGGTCAGTCCTTCCCACATCGAAATGCAGTTCAGTTTGAATGGCTGAAAGCAGAGGGAATAGGCCAACTCAGGCCTGGAGCTGGTAGAGGCTGGCTGTCCTTGGGGCCCAGGCCACACCCAGTGGGAGCTGTGTGCAGAAGACAGGGTCCCACCCGACACTCCACTCTCATTTTAAGAGCCTGGCGGCACATCATCTGCTACACCTGGCTCCTGCTGGGGAGATGACACCCACCGCCTGCCTACCTACCCAGGTGCCCTCTCCTGTCTTCTCTATAAAGCTGGCTGGTTTGGCTTTTAAGGGACAGAGTAAGAAAAAGAAGTTTCACACTGTTTCCAAGCAAAAATGTTTATTTTTCTCCTTCAAATATACAACCTCTTGGGGATTCCATGCCACTGACCATTTGTATACAAGGCTAAAGTTCTAAAGCTCAAGTTGGTGCAGGGAAGTGGGAGAAGGTGGCTTCTACTGCCCTCAGGAACCTGGCACTGAGACTCTACAAAGGATCCAGGGGGCACCTCACGGAGAACAAAAATCTCTTACTACAGGATTGTGCCCTGGCAGAAGATTCTGCATAATCACCTAGAAAATTCAATTCTAATTGAATTGATAGAATAATAAATTTAAACCAAAATTAGTTAGCTAGTTTTGGTGAGGTCCCAAAGTACAGCAGAACTCTACAATTAATTCACAGCTGGGCAGCCCAACCAGCTGCCTCCCTGCAGAGGCTGGGAAATACTCTGGCTAGTGAGGAGCAGGGCCTTCAGCTCCCACTAGGGGCTGTTTGGTGCCCATTTGGGATGAATCCTACTGATGTCTCCAGGGGAGATATATCCCTGCCCAGGCAGGGTGACCTTGGTGCTTGGACAGCAGTCTAGGGGACAGAGGAAGGCAGACCAGCCTGCAAGCACTGGGCAGACAGAGACCCAGGTAGCCACAGGCCTCAGTGTAGATGATGGAAAAGGAAGGAGGGCAGGCAGGAGAGTGGGTGGACCCCCAAGACAAAGGGGCCCCGCTGTCTCTGCAGAGTAGCAGCCTGCCTGTGCTCCTGTTCTCACACACACACTTACTTTCCCCACCTCACAGTAGCCCTGCCTGGCTTTGGATCTTTGAGGGCATCTCTGCTCACCTAGCACTTTCCAGCAGGTTCCACACAGCCAAACATAGCTGCTAATGTTCCTTACTAAGAGATTAACTACTACTAGCAATGCCTGGCCCCAGGAACCATGCACCCCTTAAGAACCTCGCTGGCAGCGCCTGCAGTACAGCAGTTGAGGGTGTTCATCTGTCTGCTGCCAGTGACGTAAAAGCCCAGAGAGACCTTTCATGAGCATGAAGCAAAGCTCCCCTACCATTTGCAATTCTTCAATATTCAAGGTCACTAGTTCAACTTTTTTTTTTAAAAAGCCACTTATAAAAGAAAACTAAAAATCAGACTTTAGCTTCAGACTTGTAAACCATTTATGCCTCTGCAATTTAATAGGAAATAAAGATATCAACACACAACACAATTTTAAATGAAATGCACCTTTCCCGATATATGGGTTTTTTTAAATATCTCTTTCCATCAGGGAATGAAAGGCTGTAATTCAAGGCACTGTAATTCTGCAGGGAGATTACAATGTTCTAACCATCAATTCAAGTACAGGAAGTAGGTGCAAAGACTGCAGATGTAGACCAATGGAACCTAAGAAGAAACAGTGTTTGCAGCAATAAAGAAAGCAAGGGTGGCCCTCACGCTGGCCCCTTCACTAGGTACCTTTGGGCAGCCAGGGCAGGGCTCAGAGACCAAATGACAACCCAGTTCCTCTGGGCTGTTCAATTCAGAGCAGAGTAGTTAGAGAGCTATGTAATCTGCAGCCAGGGGTTATGTGTTCTGGCCACTGGAAGCCTTAAGAACACGGGAAGCATGGGCCTATCTGCTACGCCCAGGCCTGGTCCCCAGGTAGGCCTCTGGCTGCCTTCCTGGGCTGCCCAGCTACTCCAAGAAACTGAAGCTGGGAACAGGCTTCTGTACTGGCCCAGAGGCAGTGCACAGGGTGAGGCTGAGAAGCCAGAGAGGGTAGTACCTGGCACGGGCAGGGTCAGGGAAGTTCCAGGAATGACCGTGGTGGGTAGAGGGCCAGGTGCCAGGGCCAGACATGGTGTCCCCACTGCTGCTCGAGGTGGATTCATCTAAAAAACAAGAAGAGGAGGGTACATGTGGCTGCAATCATCTGGCATCCCCCAGTGGCCCCAGGGGTTCCTAAAGTTTCTCTATTCTTAGGCACCTTGGGGTTCCTTCTAATAGCTGACACCATTGACAGTATAGGGCCAGAAGCAGAGACTCACCTTGCCTCATTCCTCAAATGTGCAGCCTAGCCACCTCTAGGCCACACACTCCAGGTATCCACAGACCAGAGCAGGCTCTCTGGGGCCTGATCCCTGAAGGTGCAGTGAGAGACCGCACATCTCAACCCAAAGGCCTCCTGCTTGATTGGTCAGTGCCAATATGAAAGGACCAGAGCAGCCAAGGGCTTTGAGGGGCATGTGCCCAGAGCCTGGGAATCAATGGTAGGGAAGCCACGCTGCTCTCCACACCCCAGAGGAAAGCACAAGGGTGAGGCAGTGAACAATGATAGTAAGACTATCATGACCATGACATAGAACCTTTCAGTAGAGGAGACTACTGAAAGAAAGGAGAACGACAAAGTTCAAACTCCCTACACAAAATGTTGGCAGATCTAACCCAGCAACTAAAAAAGATAAAACATCACCACCTAGTGGGGTGTGCCCCAAGAATGCAATGCTGCTGTCTCAGTGGAAATTGTTACACCTCACCCCAGCAATAAAATGAGAAGGAACCCCACATGATGCTCTCCACAGATGCATGGAGAACATCTGAGGAGTTCCACATTCTTTCAAGGAAAGCACAACAGCCAAGGCCAGAGGCACCTCCTCCATCTGTGAAAGGGCTTTACAGAACCCGCAGCCAACCCTATACTGATATGAAATGCCAAATGCACTTCCCCCAATGCCCCCTGCTCCTAGTCAACGTGCATAGGAAGTCCCAACCAAGGCAAGGAAAGGAAGAGAAGCATAGACTAGGGGGAAAAAAAAAATCTTTATTTACAGATGACGACATTGTGTACGGAGAAAACCCAAAAGAATGAACAAACCAATTTCTAGAGCTAAAAAGCAAATTTTGCAAGACTGCACAAAACTCAACCATATTTCTATATACTAACATACAATGGGAGATTGTAACTTTAAAACAATACAATTTACAACTGCGTTCCAAAACATCCACTACCTAGAGATACATTTAATGAAATATGTGTGATACCTTTACATTGAAAACTACAAAACTTTGCTTATAGAAAAGACATAAACAGAAATGTCATTTGTTCATAGGAATACTCAATATTGTTAACATGTCAAATCTCATCCAGTTGTATCAAAAGATCCAATACAATCCCAATCAAAATTCCAAAAGGCTATTTTGTAGAAAATGACAGGCTGTTTGTAAAATGTATAGAAATATTAAGGACCTAAAAAAAAAAAAAATCAAGAAATTCTTGAAGATCAACGTAGGAGGTCTTACATTATCAGACATTAAACTTACTATAAAGCCACAGTGATTAAGAGGGTACAGTACTGACATAAGGATAAAAGAATGGCTTGATGGAACAAAACAGTGAGTTTAGAAATGAAGCTACACATATGTAGCCACTTGAAGAATGTTGGAAAGAAAGGTGCTAGAACAACCATATATGCACATAGGAAAAAAAATTGACCCTTAAATCAAACCATACACAAAAGTTAATTTGAGGTGGCTTACAGGGCTGACTGCAACAGCTAAACTATGAAACTTCTAGAAAAAAACAAAGGAGAATATCTTCCTGGTCCGGTAAGAGGCAAAGATTCCTCAGATAGAACAAAAAAATTACTGAACATAAAAAATTTGATAAACTAGACTTCAACAAAATTAAAACTTCTGCCATTTCTCTTTCATCATTAAAAATGAAAAGACAAGACACAGGCTCATAAAAAAAAAAATAGTGGACCTGAGTGGTTCGAACCTGTGTTGTTCAATGGTCAACTAGAGTTTCGATATGCAGTTAAGAATCCACATAGCAGGCTGACTATAGTTATATGTGGATTTTGACTGCACAAGGGTTGGCACCCCTAATCCTCATGTTGTTCAAGGGTCAATTGTATATGGCAAAGGATATATAATGAATTCCCATAAGTCAGTAATATAGAGATTTTTCAACTTTTAAATAGTAAAGATCCCTGACCAGGAACTTTACACAAAATGGCCAACAAGAATGTGTAAAGGTACCCAAAGGCAAATGAAAACAATAAGGAACCTACTTCTAGGCTTCAAATTCTTTTTACAAATAAATTTTCAAATACAACATCCCACACACAATTTTTTAATAAGTCACAAGACAAGACAAGGCAATAGAAAGAAAAACCAGGTGAAACAGAAAATGGAAACTGTAAAATACTACATGAAAGACAGAGTTTGAGAATTTGGGCAGAGAGCTGGAAACTATAAAAAAAGATACAGTAGATGTGTGTGTGTTGGGGGATGAACAACAAATACAAAGTCTTCAACTGAAAAATACAATAACTGAAATTAAAAACTCAATGGATAGATTAATAGCAGCTTAGACACAAAAGAAAAAAATTTTGTGAACTAAAAGATCTGAAGAAAATATCTGGAATAAAGTATCAAGAGACAAAAGATGAGAAAATATGTAAGAGGCCAAGGAAAGAGTAAAAGACCTCACATATGGACTGGAGTCTCAGAAGGAGAGGAGGGGAAGAGAGTGGGGCAGGAGCTGTATGGGAAGAGATAATGGCAAAAAAAAAAAAAATCCAGATTTGATCAAGAAATCAAGCCTTTGAGTCATGAAGCCCTATGAAGTCTAAGCAGGATAAAAATGTATATTCTTAGGCACCACATAATAAATCTTATGAAAATGAAAACATTTGAAGCCAGAAGAAAAACAATTATCTTCGAAGGAACAACAGACTGGCTGCTTGCTTCTGACAAAAACAAGGGAAGCTAAATAACAGTGGAATGAAAATGTCAACATACTTAAATAACTGCCAACCTAGAATCGTATATCCACTGAAAATATCCTCCAAGAACGGCAATGAAACAAAGACATTTTTAGACAAAAACTGAAAAATTAATTACTAGTACACATATATTCAATGATATTCTGAATGACCTCAGATGAAGATCAGAGGCAAGAATGAAACAACACAACTAGTAAAAATGTAAATAGCTGTGGATGAATGTGACTGTATAAAAAATGTGTTGTGGTATTGAAAGTCTATATAGAATTGAGAAATAAATGCCAAAGGGGGAGAAAATGCAGTTAAAGTGTTTTATGGTCTTTGTATCGTCTAGGAAATGGGTAAGAAAAAAAAAGATTTTGATAATTTACACTAAATATAAATGGACAAAATAATTAAAAACAGAATTAAAAAACTAAACAGAATCATACGCTATTTACAAGAGATACATCTAAAACATAAGGATATAGAAAGACTGAAAGTAAAGAATGAGAAGCTATATGCCATGTAAATAATAACCCAACATGAGCTACTATAGTTACAGCAATTTCAGACAAAGTAGATTTAAAGGCAAAAATCATAAGAGATACTTCATAATGTTTAAGTCCAACTCACAAGTCTGATATGGCAAATCTAAATTTGAATATACTTAATAACATAGTTTCAAAATACATAAAGCAAAATTCAACAAACTATAAGAAATACACAAACCCACAACTGTAATGGAAAATTTAAAAATTCTTCTTTCCATAACTGATAAAATATGCACAAACACGGAGAAACTCATTAGATTAGGAGTGATACTAGCAAAATGGAAGAGTAGGCAGTTCCAAACTTCCATCTTTCCATAGAAACATTGAAAAAAAAACACCAGAAACTGTCAGAACTCCAGGAAGCAGCTAAAGGTTTATAGCACTCAAGCAGAAGCAAAAAGCAAATAGAGAAAAAGGCAAATTTTAAAAAGTAGGAAAGCATTTTATTTTTACTGGCCCTTGGCTCATCCTCTCCCTCGCTTTACAGCAGTCTTGAAGAAGGCAGCCAGCATTCCTCCAGTATTGTTCCCTGGTCTGGAGGGAGCAGAGATCATATTCACAAATTATTTTATATGTCTGTCCTAACCTGTTTGGGGTGGGAGTGGGGGACTTATGGGCTCACACAGGTGTACTTCTCTGGCTAAATTTGGAACTCCAAATTTATATCGCTCAAAACATTGTAAGGCAATCAAAAAATCCACAGTTGCCAGGGGCCAAAGATTATGATTGAGACATATATAGACTGCCTAAAGCCAGGGTAAAAAAGCACAGGAGAGAGTTTCTTTGGGAAATTAGGGCATTCAAAATTAGAATTTACTGGGGAACTTAGAAAGCCATGTGTATGCCCAGAGCAGGATGCATGTTCAGAAAAGACTTGAGAAGACCTTAAGTTTTCACCACTTGTCTCAATGCAAGCAAGAAGTAAAGGCTTATGCAAATTAAGCTTCTGACGTTCAGTCAAAACAATTGTTTGTGTTCAGCAATTGTTTCAAGGGTCATTGTATATGGCAAAGGACATTGTATATGGCAAAGGACATATACAATTGACCCTTGAAACAACTGCTGAACACAAACAATTGAACACAAACAAACAAAACCAGCAAATACTGGGAAAAAAGAGAATCTGTTTCCAGAGCTACCACTTATAATATTCAAATGTCCAGTTTTCAATAAGAAATCATAAATTATATGAACAAACAGGAAAGTATGGCCATACAAAGAGAAAAAATAGCAGAAACCATCCCTGAGGAAGTCTAGACTTTGGACTTACTAAATAAGGACATTAAATCATCTGTCTTAAATATGCTCAAAGAGTTAAAGGAAACTATGGACAAAAAAGAAACCAGGAAAATAAAAGATGAACAACATGAGAATGTTAATAAAGAGACAAATTAGAAAAGCAACCAAACAAAAATATCAGAGCTGAAAAATATAATAACTGAAATTTAAAATTCTACTAGAGGGGCTCAACATCAGATATGAGCAGGCAGAATAAATGATCAGCAAACTTGAAACCATTCAATTGAAATTACCGAGTCTGGGGAACAGAAAGAAAAGAATGAAGAAAAGTATACAAAGCCTAAGGTTCTGAGGAATACTATATAATATATGCATTATGGGCATCTAAGAAGGAGAAGAGAGAGACAGAGACAGAGAGAGAGATGGGACAGAAAAAAATACTTTACATAAAGAAAGAGCTGTCAATCACGAATTCTACATCTAATGAAAGGATCCTTCAAGAATGAAGGTGAAATTAAGACTCTGGATAAACAATAACTAAGACAGGTTGTTACTAAAGGATCTGCCCTATAAGAAATGCTAACGGCAGTCCTTCAGACTGAAGTGAAAGGATAATAGACAGTAAATCAGAGCCATATGAAGAAATAAAAAAGGTAACTAAGTAGGTAAATTTATTGTACTTTTGGTTTTAATTCTATGTTTCCCCTATATAATTTAAAAGGCAAGAGCAATAAACAATAATTGTAAATCTGTGTTAATGGACAGGTAACATATAAAAATTAAATCTGTAACAAAAACAATACAAAGGGGGAGGGACGATGATGTCTAAAAGTAGGCTGTTTATATACTATTGAAATGAAGTCTGTATTATTCAATCTAGGTCATTATAAATTTAAGGCATTAATTGTAATCCCCAAGGTAACTAATAAGAGACTAACTAAAATTATACAGAAAAGTAAAGAGAAAGGGAATCAAAATTATACTCTACAAAAAAAAAAAAAAATACCCACCAAATATTTGTTTAAAAGCAGTAATGAAGGAATTAAGGAATAAAAACCTATGAGACATACAGAAAACAAATAGTTGGATAGCAGAAATCTTTCCTAATCTATAATTACATTATATGTAAACTGATTAAACTCTCCAATTAATAATCAGAGATTGACAGAATGAATAAGAAGTTTGGTTGATCTATATGCTATCTGTAAGAGACTCATTTTGAATACAAAGACAAACAGGCTGAGAGTGAAAAAATGGAAAAGAGAGCTGGGAAGCTATTATATTATCAGACAAAACAGATTTTAAGTCAAAAAAGGTTACAAGAGACAAAGAAGGACATTATATATTGATAAAAGTTTTAATCAATCAGGACATAACAATTATAAATATATAAGCATCTAATGATATAGCCCCAAATTAGACAATGTGGAGAGAGAACTGAAGAAATAGACAGTTCTACACTATTAGTTGCAGACTTCAATACTTCACTTTCAACAGAGAATACAAAAACCAGACAAATCTATAAGAGAGAACTTGAATATCAACATAATCCAACTAGTTCTAACAAATATTTACAGAATACTCCATCCAACAACAGCAGAATACACATTCTTTTCAAGTGCACAATGAACATTCTCCAGAACAGGCCATATGTTAGACCATGAAACAAGTCTTAAATTTTAAAAGATCAAAATCATATAAAGTATCTTTTCTAACACAATGAAAAAAATTAGAAATCAATAACAAAAAGAAAACTAGAAAACTGACATATGTGCAGAAATTAAACAACATACTCTTAACCGAAGGGTAAAAGAAATTAGAAAATACTTTAGAACAAATGAAAAGGAAAATACATCACATCTAAATTTATAAGATAAAGAAAAAGAAGTTCTCAGAGGGAAATTTATAGCTGAAAAAGCCTACATTAAAAAAGATCTTAAATCAATAACCTAACTGTATATCATAATAAAAGTAAACAAAATAAAGAATAGAAGAACAATAGAGAAAAACCAATAAAACCAAAAGTTAGTTCTTTGAAAATATCGACAAATTGATAGTTTTAGCTACCATATTGGATAATTTACATGAAATATAAAAATTTCCAGGGACATACAAACTACTAGAACAGACTCAAGAAGAAACAAAATCTGAACAGACCTACAATAGTAGTAAGATTGAATCGGTAATCAAAAACCTCTCAACAAAGACAAGCTCAGGACCAGATAGATGACTTCACTGGTGAAGTCTACCAGACATTTAAAGAATGAACACTAATCTTTCTCGAACTCTTCTAAGAAGTTGGAAGAGGTGGAAACACTTCCTAACTCATTCTATGTGGCCAACATTACCTTGATACCAAAGATAAATAAACACATCACAAGAAGAGAAAATTACAGACTAATATTTATCAGGGGATGAATACTGATGCCAATATCCTCAATAAAACACTAGCAAAACAAATTCAGTAGTATGTTAGGAGTATACACCATGGCTAGGTGGGATTTATCACAGGAATGCAAGAGTGGTTTAACATATGAAAATCAATATGATACACCATTAATAAGATGAAGGATAAAATCTCAATTCATACAGAAAAAGCACTTGAAAAAAGCCAACTCTCTTTCATGATAAAAACACTCAATAAACTAGAAACAAATGGAATTTCCTCAATATGATGAAGGCTAAATACATAAAAATCCCATAGCTAATATCACTCTCAATGGTAAAAGGCTCAAAGTATTTCCTCTAAAATCAGGAAAAAGACAAGGATCCTTGCTTTTGCCACTTCTATTCAATATCATAATGGAAGTTCTAGCCAGAGAAATTAAGCAAGAAAAAAAATAAGAGGCAAACATACTGGAAAGAAATAAAATTATCTCTGTTCAGAGGCGACATTTTACATGTAGATAACCCTAAAAAAATCCACACACACACACACACACACACACACACACACACCCCCCCACAAAAATAGAAACAAAAACCTGTTAGAGCTAATTCATGAATTCAGCAAAGTTGCAGGGTACAAAGTCAGTTGTATTTCTAATAATCTAAAAACGAAATTAAAAAAAATTTCATTTTACAATAATATAAAAAGTAATAAAATACTTAGGAATAAATTTAAGGAGTTGAAAGACTAACATCCTGAAAACTACAAAACATTGCTAAAAGAAATTAAAGAAGACATAAATAAATGGAAAGATATCCCATGTTCATGGTTTAGAAGATTTAGTATTGTTAACATGTTAATACTACCCAAAGTAATATATAGATTCAATGAAATTACTATTAAAGTCTCAATGGCAATTTTTTAATTAAAAAAAAAAACTAAAATTCACTAAGATTCTTAAGAGGCTTCCAATAACCAAAACAACATTGAAAAAGAAAAAGAGTTGGATTCACATTTCCTGGTTCCAAAACTTACTACAAAGCTACATAAATCAAAGCAGTATGAAATTGTCAAAAGACATACAGACCAACAAAATACAGAATACAGAAATAAACCTTTGCACACATGTTTAAGTGATTTTCAATAAGGATGCCAAGAACATTCAATGGGAAAAAGAGTCTTTTCAACAAATTCTGCTAGGAAAACTGGATATCCACATGCAAAAGAAAAGAAGCTGAGCCCTAACCTAACACCATATACAAAAATTAATTCAAGATGGAAAGAAGTTAGCAGCTAAACATATGAGCTAAAATTATTAAACTCTTAGAAAGAATTACAGGGGGAAAGCTTTGACGTTGGATTTGTCAATGATTTCTTGGATATGTCACCAAAGACAGACACGACAAAAGAAAAAAATAGATAAATTGGTCTTCATGAAAATTAAAAACTTTTGTGCATTAAAAGGTACTAACCACGGAGTAAAAAGTCAACACAGAGAATGGGAGAAAATATCTGTGAATCATATATTTGGTAAGGGATTCATATCCAGAATATATAAAGAACTACAACTGAACAACAAAAACTGCTATTCAAAAATGAGCAAAGGACTTGAATTGTTATTTCTCTAGAGAAGATATACAAATAGCCAAAAAACACATGAAAATATGTCAACATTACTAATCATGATGGAAATGCAAATCAAAGCTACAATGAGATATTGTACCTCACACCCATTAGGATGACTACCATTTAGAAAATCAGAAAATAAAAAGTATTGGCAAAAATGAGGAAAAACTAGAACCTTTGTGTGTTGTTGAGGGGAATATAAAATGGTGCTGCCACCCTGAAAAACAGTGTAGCAATTCCTCAAAAAATTAAAGACAGAATTACCATGTGATCCAGTGATTCCATTGCTGGATATATACCTAAAAGAACTGAAAGCAGAATCTCAAAAAGATATCTGTACACTGATGTTCATAGTAGCATTATTCACAATAGTTAAAAGGTAGAAGCAACCCAAGTGTCCGTGGATAAATGAATGGATAAATGAAATGTAGCGTATACACATGGAATATTATTCAACCTTTAAAAGGAAATTCTGACACAAGCTACAACATAGATGAACCCTGATGAAATAAACTAGTTATAAAAAAACAAATATTGTATCTTTCCACTTACATGAGGACCTAGAATAATCAAATTCATAGAGAAAGAAGGTAGAATGGTGGCTGCCGGGGGCTGGGGGCAGGGGAAGAAATGGGGAGGTATTTTTCAATGAGTACAGAATTTTTATGTTGCAAAATTTTAAAATTCTGGAGATAGATGGTGGTAATAGTTGAACAACAATATTAATGTACTTAATGCCACTGAACCGGCACTTAAAAATGGTTAAGATGACAAATTTTATGTTATATGTATTTTACCACAATAAAAAAAAAAAGAATGAAGTTCTAAAACATGCTACAATACAAATGTACCTTAAAAACATTATGGTAAATTAAATAAACCAGACAGGAAAAGTCAAATACTATACGATTCCACTTATATGAGGTACCTAAAGTATTCACAGTCATAGAAACAGAAAGTAGAATTAAAAGTTAACAGGGGCAAGATAACTGGAGGTACCAGAGGGAGAGAACTGGAGAGTTATTTCTTAATGAGTAGTTTCTGTTTGGGATAATAAAAAAGTTCTAGATATGGATAGTGGTGATAGTTGCACAACATTGTGAACATACATAATACTATTAAACTATATACTTTAAAATGATTAAAATGGTAAATTTTATGTTATATAGATTTACCACAAAAAAATAGCAAAATAAAAACAAAACCTTAGTAAGAATCCCAGCCATCTGAACACTAAGATCAGCAGGACGGACAGACGGGGCATAGCCCAGCACAGGTGCTGTGGGGCCTGTGTGTGCATGACAAGCCTCCCAGGGTTCAGGGCACAGACCCTACAGGGCCTTGGGTCCATGTTAAGGATTCTCGACTTTGCTGCAGAATAATGGAGAATGGACTTAAGGAGTTAGACAGATGGAGGTGTAACTATCAGGAGGGTGCTGAGGTCGTTCAGAAGAGACTGGGAGTGTGGATATGAGAGGGAATGAAAAGATGCTGGCCCCAAGCATCCATGGACAGTGACCAACACTGACAACTTCAATCAAAACGCCAGTCCCAGCAAATTTAAACAAACTAAAAACACTCAAAATTTGTTCTCTTATTACGGTATAATTAGGCTAAAAAAAAAAACAGTAATAAAAAATCACAAGGAAATGAATAATTATGTTACTTAAAATCATAGTGGAAATTGCAAAATATTTTGAATGGAAGGTCAAAGAAAACACTACATAACAAAATCTTTGAGATGCAACTAAAACCTTTAGAGGAAATTTTATAGCCTGAAGACTGTCCTTCAAAAAAAGAAAGGCTGGAAATCAATGAACTGCACATCTCAAGACACTTTGTAAAATAAAAAAAGTAACCAAAAGATAGACGGAAAGAAATAAAAGGAAATTAATGAAATATATAATAAAGAATATCATCGAAACCAAAACAAATTCCTTGAAGAGGCTAATAAAATTTATAAACCCCTAAAGAGACTGCATAAGGAGAAAATGAGAGAGAGTGGACTAATTTCAGGAATGAAAAAAAAGACATCACTCCAAATTCTACAAAGGGTGAAAAAAGATTATGGACTTGATTAATTAAACTTAGATAAATTTAGATATGTACCAAATGCTAGAAAAGCAGAGTTTAACAGAAAAAAGAAAGAGAAACTCCACATGGTATAAAACTATAAAAGAAATTGAATCCATTATGAAAACCTTACAACCTTCAAGGGATAGACAGATGTGTAATAAAAACAGCAAAATGTCAATCACAGAGTGCAGACGGGATACGTGAGAGTTCACTACAGAATTTTCAACTCTTCCATATGTTCAAAATTCTTCAAAATAAAAGGTCAGAGGGGAATCTACGCACATTCAAAAAAAAAAGAACTCCTAGCCCAGACGATCTCATAAATGAACTTTGTTAAGTGTTTCAGGAAGAAATAACACAATCTTGCACAAACTCCTCCAGAAGATTGAAAAAGAGGAAATATTCTTCTAAGTAGGTTTGAAGTTGGCATAGTCCTGACACAGGAATGCATCACACAACCTAAGTAAGAAAACAGCTCCTGACTTCTGCCCCCATGTGGTCTGGGCACACCTTAAAACACAACAAGGGGTGACCCTGGGTTCTGCTGCTCTTCTAAGATCTGGGGTAGAAGCCCTGTTCCCACCCTGTAGCTTTGCCGCCACCACACCCCACTTACAGCCTGTATTTCGCCAGGCCCAAGAGCCCAGCCAGCCGTGGCCTCCATGTTGTGCAGCTTCTGTGTCTGCTTCAGCTGGTTGAGTGATGGCTTCAACTGAGCAACCCCCACTGTCTTGCTGGTCCACTCATCCACCAGCTTGTGAAGGTCATCCGTGAAGGTGCCTTTCTTGTTGTTGCTGTTATTCACCTGAGCCTGGACATGCAGGGTGGGTGGGGGACCCGGCTCGGGGCCGGGGACCAGGCTGCTGGTAGAGGACCCTGGGGAGGCACATACAGGCCAGGGTTGGTGACACCGCTCCCCAGCACCATAGCTGGCCGCAGTCATCCATACAATGGTCTCGCTTAGGCCAGACAAAACCTTGCTTCAGGAGATGGTCTATATTTAAACACAATGGAACATTTACACAGGTTGTGTAACCCATTTCATCATCCAGGCCAGAGGACAGGACCCCAGCTGGTGACAGCCTTACTCGGCATCCACTATGCTCATACTGCTCAGGCCCACCAGACCCGAGTGAGAGAGCTCAGAAAACTCCTGGCACAGACTGGTGGCAGACTCTTCAGGCCTCTCTGTACAGTTTGCTCTAATACGAGGACTCAAAGGGGACAATATCTTGGGCAGAGAGCTCAGCACACAGTAGCTCCCACTATTCTTCGGGCACAGGGAAAATGCTGGCAACTAACCACTGGCA
>NW_006442597.1:1293631-1304049 GCF_000325575.1 Pteropus alecto | reverse complement strand
TGAATTTAAATGGCCTGGTAGTTTGGAACTGAAGACACAGAAATTATGCCTGTCCTCACCAGAGCCTGTACAGAAGGCACTAACAAAGGGCACAAACACCCTGAGCTTTCCGTCATGGGCCTGCAATCTGGGTGCCATCTGAGGAGCTGCTGACCACATTGAGAGGAGCTGGGAGGCCTGGCTACTGGGGAGACCTGCGGCCAAGGGTCAGACAGCGCTGGACAAAGATGAGTGCATTCACCACTTCACTGAAAGATTTGTTTTAAAAAACCAACACAGGACATTTTACTTTTTAAAGAATTGTGTTCCCTTCCCTCCCTCCAACACATAATTTCTGGTTGGTAATTTTGAATAAGCCGATTTTTAAATGTTCTACATTAAAAAAAATAATAATAACCTAATGACCATCTCTTCAAACAAGCCGTTGCAAAATGTAGTCTAGTGACTAGTGACGAAAAAGCACAGACACAAACAGTTAAACATTAGTAATGAGATTCCACACACACAAAGCTATAACTACATGAACATTTCAGCCAGAAAAGAAAAAAACAAAAGAAAAAAGGCGCGAGATGAGAGCAGTGGGCGGCCCAGGTAGACTGATACCCATTTTGTCCTGGCATCTCTCCTCTGGGGGCACTCATCTTTAGCACTTCAAGGAAATACTCATTCCTATGGTTTTGGAAAAGGAGCCAATTAAAGATTGGTAATGTGTGAACGTTCCGGGGAAGGAGAGCCTGTTAGATGTGAACTGGTGAGAATGCACAAAGTCTAGGAGCCATGGAGATGTGAAGGGGCACCTGCGGGTGGCTGTCCCACCAAGTGGAGATGAAGCGGTGCCCACGGAGGGTGGGTGCAGAGCAGGACCACACCCCGTGGCTCCAGGCCCGGCATTGGAAACCTTGATGTGCACTAGCCACAATAAAGCCCATGCGATGAAAAGCGGACAAGGGGTAAAAAAAACCCGATAATTACGACTGCTGTGCTCTTTGCCTAGACAGAGACGCTTCAAGGCAGACCCTGCAAGGGAAAAAGAAATGACACAAGACCACAGGATTAGGCAGGACAGCAGACACGGGGACAAGCCACCACACTCTAAGCAAAAGTCATCAGTGTGCGAGGAGGAGCAAAGGCCAGCAGTTCAGAGAGAAGGGATTAGCCGCCTGGGCTCACTGGGCGTCCCCGAGTCAGTGTGCAGTTCACCCGAGCTTCGCCGAGGGGCGGAGGTGCAGGGCCAAGCCCCAAGCTTCAGATAGAAGTGTGTGTGTCTCTAGAAGCATATTAAAAAAAAAAGAAAGAAAGAAAGAAAGAAAACGAAAAAGAAAAGAAAGTAAACAACAAAAAAAGGCAAAGCACACTGCTTGGCTTTAAAATATAGGGCTTTCGGAAGCCCCACTGGTAGAGGCAAGAAACTCCACTAATGTCAGCCAGGAGAATGCTCACTGCAGCAGGACCTGGCTCCACCTGGCCAAGAGGCCCATGGGATGTTTTCCAAGTGCAAAAAGATACATTGTTTATGCAGGTTTGAGGCCAATCCTGGGTCTCCCATAGCTGCCCTGACTAGGCCAGTGGTGGGCATCAAGGAGGAAATACAAGGGGTCCTATCTAGAGAGGTGAGAGGCAGGGCTGATCCATATTCTTTGCTATACTCAGCCCCACCTGGTATTCCCTATCCACCAGGGCAGGGCGAGGCCTCCTTCTCATTGGACCACCATCAAGGGCTGTTGGACCCTGCGATCTCCAAGGCTGTCCATGCTGACAGACAGGTGACACACTGGCTTTAATGCCTGGCATGACCTAACAGTCAGTACCCATCTGAAGGGTAGACAAGCTGGCCAGGAGGGACTGTCACACCTGGCTTACTCTGTCTTCCCGGGAGCTGGGCAGACAGAGATGGTACAGGCAAAGACATCTCAGGCATCCCCAAGGTCACTCAACAAGGCTGCGCTGCTACCATGAAAGGTCTGTCTGTGCTCCCGCCCATGGCCCCTCACCAGGAGCACTTCACCTTGCCCTGGAGGGCATCAACAACAGCGCCATCCCAGCACTCTAGCCAAGGAAGACAAGCCACTGCCTCCTGTTAGAGAACAGGGGGCAAAAGTCAACCCAAGCTCCTTAGGGGAAAGCTGTGTGCATTAGACTCGAATCCAGTTGTTCTTATTTAGTTCATCCTCTGTGCTGAGGCTGACTTGAGAAAGGGAGGTGATGGTCTGCTGGATCTCTAATGTGCAAATGAAAACAGAAGGGCCAAACAGAAGCCGTCCGGACCACTCAGCTAACTCTCAGTGTGGCTGAAGGGCCTTTACTGGTCTATGTTTTAGATGGAATCCTGGGAACACAGGGCCCTTTGGCACCAGGGCCCACACATGATCCACATGGCAGCCACACAAGGCCCACACAGGACCCATGGGAGGCACACACAGAACCCACACAAGACTGACAGGAAGCCCACAAAGGGCCCACATAGGACTCGTACAGGACCCACACGAGGCTACCTGGGGCCCACACGAGACATACAAGAGGCCCACATAGGGGTCCACATGGGGCATGATGGTTTAAATCAGCCCCACCCCTGGTTTCCTGTGGAGAATGGAGATCTCTCTATAGGTCCTAGGAAGTTCCTGGCCCCAGAACTATTTGGGAAAGTGACCACATAGGGCAGCACACAGGATGACCTACAGCATCTTATCCTCGTGTAGCATGCGTCTACAGGAGCACCCCACAGAGCAACAAGCCTCCTGCCCTCAACAGCCAGACCAGGCAGCACCCAGGCCTGCAGTAAGGTGAGGCCCCCACACTGCATGTTCCCATATTCACTCTGGCACAGAAACAGAGGCTGCTCCTGGTGTGGATGGCCATCCTACTGGGCACCTGCCACCTCCCAGACCTTTGGCTGGTTACCAGGAGAATGCCTCAAATTCAGGGGTATGTGATGGGGACAGATTGCTTAAAATATGGGCCAGGCTCTAGAGCCATCCCCACACTTGCCATTTATCACAGTGTTCAAATATTGATGAAGGTCACACGGAACTGAGGCTGCAGCCTCAGCAGAGACCAGCCAGGGCTCCCCACCCCCATGACGACACACATCTCCAGTGGGTTGGCCTTACCCCAACAGCAGTATAGGCACTCAGTTCTGGCACAGAGAAGAAAATGTATTGAGCCACCAAGTTCTTAAGCTGAGAAAAGTGCCAAAACTTATCTGTGAAGCAGGAACTGGGAAGCGATGCGTCTTGGCTCTGCCCTGGGGTGACTTCACCCTGAGCATCACTGCCCAGGTTGCACGGTTCCTGAAGCACAGGGGCTGGTTCCTTGGACAGCCCGCTGTTCAAGCTGCACACAAATTCGGCCTGGGTGGGCTTAGCCATGGTGGGGGACTGCATAGGAGTTGGAGTTTCCTCCCTGGGTGTCCTCCCCTATCCCAGGGCCCTCTCCCACACCCACCATGGGGGGTCCCCACAGGGAGGGAGGGCAGGGCCTGGGGCGGGGCTGCACAGTGGTAGTGGGGGTCCCAGAGACAAACTTGCTGTATTATAAATGTTAGGCCCACTGATGAAGACACGTGAGAAAAACACAATGGCTCCATGTGCACAGAAAGAGAGATCCTGGAGGATAATGGCATCTGCCTCTGGTCAGACAAGGAGGAGCCAGGGAAGGGGAGGGTCAACGGGTCTAACAACAACTTCTGACCAATACGACACCAGGACACCATCACTTTTGCAACCCAACCCAAGCTGCCCAACTGTTCAACAGTGCAAGAGGGGTCCTATAGGATGGGCAGTGACCTCAGGGACTATCCTATCCCCAGGGTCTGTAATGCCTCAGGGTCTGGCCTTCCCCTGGGTCTGCCCATGAGATAACACGATTGTCTGGCGCCTACCCCAAAGAGGTAATGAGGCTGCAACCTCTCCATTCTCTGTGACCCAAGCCTGGTCACTTCTCCAACATGGGGTCACCTCCCGACCCCCTGGAGGCTGCCTACAGCTCCACCCTGGGCACCACCACCCAGCCTCTTGTATCTTCTCTAAGTTTCAGAGAACTGGGATTTCCTATACTTCAGATTTTGTTTTTGTGGAGCCTTGTCTCCTGTTCCTTTCAGGACAAGAAACTAAAAACCTCTCCAGCTTGGGCTGGGCCAGATGCCCTGTATCCCACAGCCGTGGCTCTTGGAGCCCAAGCTCCAGCTCCCTCCTCCTCCTCTTGTGGCCAAGCTCTTGGCCCTCCCAGATCAGCTCTGAACTTTCCTGAAGTCTTTCACAGGTACATGCTCTCTGGTCACCTAGAAACTAGCAGATAGTGGCTCCAGGAGAAGCCCCAAGGGCCAGCCAAGTGGATACCGGACAGGAAGGAGCGGGTGTGTGTTCTGGCTCCTCCACCTCCATCGGAGCAACAGGGGTGCTCTGAGTCTTCACACCAGCCTAGTCCCCATGGATGTGGGCAAGAGAGCCAGCGCAGGCCAAGCACTCTCCTCACCAGCAACTTCAGAGCATGTAGAGGCCATACTGTGGCCTGAAAAGACTAGGGACTCAGCCAAGACAGCCTGAAAACAACTAGACTGTGAAAAGAGCAGTGTCCTTGTATTCACAGTGTCAGAAGAACCAAGGCCCAGTAGGCTGACATGTGCTGCTGCCTAAAACCAACCTGCCCGAGGCCAGGTCCCCCACCTGCCACCAAGCTGTGCCTCACACATTCCTTTCCTCCTGACCAACGACAGAAGCAAAATCTTAACTCTTTGTCCCTGCTGTGCCTCAAATTTTTCTTTTATTTTAGAATAAGTAATAGTGAAGCAAAATAAAACCCTTTTCTAAAACAAAAAACAGAACCAGGTATAGAGTGGTGACAGCCCAAGAGATAAGCATGGTGCTGCTCACTCACATGTTTTTACCCCAACTACCCAGGGGAAACCATAACCTGCTCTAGCAAGCTTCCTACATCTGGCCAGCAACCCTCCCAGCAGGGACACAGTCACCTGTCTGAGCATGAAATGCCTGGATACCCAGATGCCCTCACACTACAACCTCCCGGGCGATAGCTGTACACATACGGGCAGAAGATGAACAGTGAGTGAGCAAGGAGCCAGGACGCAGGCCTCTTCCCACCCCACCACTCAACTCAGCAACTAACCAGCAGCCCAGTGACACCTGAGCTGAACAAGGCACTTGTCAGGAAAAGAGGAGTGCTGGGTCCCCCGCTGGGCATTTCTACCTAGTCCTGGGCCTCTGAACCATCCCACCTGCCTACCAGGGGAGGATGCTCTGGGCCCTCTGACAGGGACAGATGCCTACTGTGGCCTCAGGTCCCAACAAGCACAATGTATCTTTATTGTACAAGTAAAAAGCCATGTGCCCCAAATCAGCATGTCCAATCCAATTGGTAAAAAGCTTAAGTTTTCTATTAAAAAAATCAAAATCTGAAAAGCCCACAGCTTTTGATTAATTTGCCAATTGATCTGAGGGATGAAACAATTTTGGACAGCCCCAAGCAGGTATGCCATTCCTGGACATGAGTCCTGGGTACTAGGATAGCATTCCAGAGACTCTGAGGACAACTGGGACTAAGTTTTGGTTTTGCAGGGCTTTGAGAAACTGCATAATTGACTTCATCTCTGAGGTCCATGAGATGAGAGGGAAACACACCACGTAAAGTACAGGAGCTAGAGAGAAGACCATGAGGGGCTGGGCCCATATGTGGAATGCAGCAGGAGGCTAGTAGTCACCTCTCCCAGTACTGGAGAGAATTCAAGGTGAACAGAGTGGAGAGAGGGGCTGAGGCATCCTAGCTGGAGCCCATTCTCAACATTTCCACATGCAGGGAGCGGGCAGGGGTAGACAGTACTGGATGTTGTGATATAGCCCTTATACAGAAGTTATACTCTCCAGTGACCTTCTAGCACTGTTTTAGTTTGCTACATGCATGTCTTCAAAGTCCAGACACATGTGAAACACACCATGCGTCTAGAGAAGGCCGGGGTTGTCTTTTTGTTGTCGCTGGAACTGGGGACAGTGGACGTGTGTATTTGCCACAATCGCAACAGAAATAAAACTACGTCCAACATAAAAAAAAAAAAAAAGTGATGAGAGAAACGCAGAGTGCCTTGGGGGTCTGGGGTGGAGCACTGAGGTCAAGAGTGGGCAGGCCACTGCACATGCTTTTGGTGCCCAGGCAGGAGCCGAGAGCATGCACTGGTGCTTTCTGGGGCCAGATGCGTGGGCATGGACAGGGCTCCGTTATTTATATTAAATAGATGAGTTCAATGGGGTGGGGTGGCATCCTATAAAATGTGTAGAAGGTAATGAAGACAGGGAGGGGGTGGGGGAGAAACCAAGGGCCAGGAGGTGATAAAATACAAAAGAACAAATACAGACAGATGGACACAGACACAGGTCCACTGAGGAATCGAGCGCGAGGTTTGCTATTAGACTTATAGGTCACTCTCTCAGACGTTGGGTGGTAAACCGTCCAGCCTGCAAATGAATATAGAGGGAAGAAAACAAAGAGACAGGAATCAAGTACAGTCTATGGGCTTCCTCCTACACCACCAGCCACATCAGCCTCGTCACTTAGCATCCACGGCTGCACCTAGCCCAGCCTAGAGGACCACAGCCACTGACCACATAATGGAAAGGAGGAAGCATTGGAACAAAAGAGAAGCGAACCCCGGGAGAGGGTGTGGGGTGGGGCAGGGGACCAGACGTGGCAGCAGTCACCACCGTGTCTCTGGACAGACATGGCACGGGTGAAGCACCTCATCGCACGGCTGCTGCGTCCACGGCAATTCCTCCTCAAGGCCAAATTCCCAGCTCAAGAGCTGTGCCCTTGTCCCCCCAACGGCCCTCCTGACAGAAGGACCTGTGTTTAGCAGGGGGCTTGGACAGGGGAGGCCAGTGCCTGAGATCCAGCACAGAGCACAAAGCAGACATCACATCTGACCTCTCAGTGGTCCTGGTGCCTTTCCCAGGTCGCTCTAGCCAAGCATACCTCCCTCTGAGCCACTTACAGTAAGACTCAGTAATAGGTGGGTCATCCACTCTTTTCATCCAAAGGCTACATCTATGATTACTTCTTTAAGAAGCATTGGCCACAGCTCACGTCCCCTCTACACCACATGGGCCCTACGTGGCTAGCACATGCTCGGAGACGGGCAAACTGAGAATCACCTGGGCCATGCGCTCCGCCTCCATCACTGGCTAAGCCGGAGCAGATGTCTGCAGACAAGGAGGCCCGCACGGAGCAAGGCTGCTGGGTCTGAACTGCCTTCCCACACGGGTCTGATGCTGCCACGGGCCCCGCCCCAGCTTTGGTGGGGTCCTTAGCAGGAGGGGCTCTGCTGCAGTCTGACAAATGACCTGGGTGGGGAGAAGGGGGGACAGGCACCATGAGGCGCCACAGGACAGACCAGCCAGTGCAAGGTGTATCCATCCTCCCTGCTCTTTGCTAGGTGACCTTGAAGAAGCTGAGTCCCATCAGGCAATGGGTATGTGGCTGGGTCAGAGTGTTGGGAAGAATAAAGAAAATGACCACTGTCTCCACTAGTCACCAACACTGTGCTGGGCCTGTGTTGTACAAATACAGTGAAAGGACAGCACATCTGGAGATGCACATCTGGGCTCAAAGTGGGCCTGTAAACTTCCTCCTCACTCTAATTAGTCTCCTGTTAGCTTCAGAATTAGTATGTAATTCATATAATTCTTGCAACTCAAAGATGTGTACCCTGCAAGTCATATACAACACTAAGAGGGATGGCTTATGGTCAGCTCACCACCAGCTTCCCACCTGGTGCAACTGAGGATTTCAGCTCACTGGATCTCTATTCCAGAGTGTAGAGGCTTGGGTCAGCAAGCATCCCCAGTTGCCTGGGCATCATGGTTAAGGGCAAGGGGTCCTACTACCCTATCCTCTCCCTTCCCAAAAACAGCTGCTCAATCCCCACTGTCAGCAGGTGATATATGTCTGAGAATCAGGGTCAGAGGAAGCAGACCTATCCTAGGCAGTACCCTGCAGGGAGGAGTAGGTAGGGGAGAGCAGCCCTCAGCTCTGGAAAACCTGAGCCTCCTCCACCTCTCTCGCACACTGTAGCCCATGGGTGGCCGAGGGCTCTGAGCAGGCCTGCCCACTCACAGCCCTTTCCTCTTACAACAGCATTGGGGAAGAGGCCCTAGCCCTCTACAGCCCACATGGCTTCCCCATTCCTAAGAGAACAGAGTCAGGAAGCACTTTTCAAGGTCTGGGTATCTGCCTTTCATCTGCCCCACTCCCGGCCCAGCCCCTGCCCAAGGGTGGCCAGGAGGGCACAGGGCCAACCTGTGCTGGAGGCCACGACCTTGAGCTGTTGCACCAGTGGGTTCAGCAACTTCCCCGCCTTCAGCTTGCTCTTGCTGGTCTTTCTCCGACGGCCAGCTGGGGGTGCTGTATGGAAGAGCCCCAGGTTGGGGGGTAGTGGCTTGCCCAGGCGGCGGTACAGGGCCTCGATCTCTTGCTTCTGCTGGCTCTGCAGCTCTGAAATTTCCTTCAGGTGTCTGCAGGAGTGCAGAGAAGGGAGGGCAAGTGAGTCTGCTGGTCATTTCCAAACCACATAATGCCCCTCTAAGACAAGGGTCTAGACTAGTATCAGTCCATGGTCTGTTAGAAACCGGGCCACACAGCAGGAGGTGAGCAGCAGGCAAGCGAAGCTTCATCTGTGTTTGTAGCCGCTCCCCAATGCTAGCATCACTGCCTCAGCTCCACCTCAGATCATCAGGCATTAGATTCTCATAGGAGCGCCAATCCCTCATGCCAAAAAGGTTGAAGACCGCTGCTATAGGAGAGTCCTCGAAGGGTGTTAGGAATGGGGTGGGCAGCCCACAGGAGGGGACACGGGCCTTTCATTTAAATATCGCTTTCTGTTTCTTTACACCTAAACTAAGTGGGCATTACAGGGGGCCCCTGGCATCAACACCCAATGACACGAAGCTGCAGAAGGCCAGCCTAAGTAAATATAAGTTTTCCAACATCCAGATTCATAACACGCTGTATTTTTTATTACTTTTTTGGAGGGGGGTATGGACAACTTCACACATTTATGCTCAAAATACAAACCCTGAACATAAACATAGGCGAAAGGAAAAAACAGTATTCAGAATTGGGAGGCTGCCTTGGTTTACCAGGTGTTACTTCCTCCACTGGAGGGCAGATAGCACCAGAAGCCTCTCAGATGAGAGAATGTGGCAGGTTCAAGTCCAGACACAGATTGATAACCAGGGGCCTGGGGTTCTGGTTGCAGCCCCTCCTTGCCATGGGGGCTCCCAGCTCAGGCAACATCACCCACAGGGCACAGAGCTGAGGTGACAGGCCACGCAGGTGGGAAACCTCCATTAAGTTCTCAGTGGAAGCACTGGCTGTGTGTAAGGGCAGTTTCTAGGACAAGGCAGAGAAGAGCCAGCGGTCCCTGCTGGTCTCCCTTAGGACATAATGGCCGAGTCCCTGGCTACCTTCCTCGTCTGCCTCTTACCGTCTGCAACTAGAGTGGTACTGGGCCAGATACCATCCCTTTAACCAAGTCTCATGGGCCTCTGCCGCCCTGGCCAGAGGGCTCAGCCTCTCAGCTTCACTCCAGGCTCATCTCTATGTGTGCTTACTTGGGAAACAGGTTTTTTTTCATAATTGGACAGGATGAGGCAAGTTCTGATTTTACCTCTTGGGTCTTCAACACCGGCCTGGTTTATTTTAGAAAAATGACTCTCTAAACAGCAAATTGCTATTGCATCAGATTAGCTTCTGACATGATGAGATGTTCTGAAGTGAAAGCTGTTTGGAGAGGGGTGGGGGATACTGAGTCAGCTGGGAAGCATCTGATTTAGAAGGACCTAGGGGAGATCCCCAACTCTGAGTCTCCTGCCCCAAAGCTCATCCTTTCTTTCCACCCAGTCCCAGGGGCTGAAGCCGGCCTCTCAGAGCATGAGGCTCCCAGGGACTCTATGCTGCAAATACTGGTGGGATGAGGGGAGACAGGCACCCAAGCCTCCACAGGGTACCAGCAGGTCTGACACAAGCAGGACTACCTCCTAACTGGTAGCCACCAAGTCTCATCAATTCAGGGCCAAACCTTGCCCTCTTCTAAATGGTCTCTCCAGTCTACTGGGTTCTACGGCCTTCTTATCAGGCCAGAGAGCCAGCCCCTCTCAGGCTCCTGGAACCTTTTCCTTTGTGGTGTTTCTTTGCTCTCTCCCTTCCCCTCCTCTGGCCCCACCCCTTCACCTCCAGGCCACACCTTTTCCCCCAAGCTTTAGGCACCCATCACCTCTGACTCTGGCCCCTTCACTCCCAGGCCCTACCTCCTCAGAGCGCAAAGCTACTTCTTCCAGGTTTTCTCCCTCCCACCCCTCCAATTTCCCTCACCGTGGAAGGCAGCTGCATCTAGGCTCCCCTGGTCCCCTCTCATTCCT
>NW_006442597.1:1257502-1293561 GCF_000325575.1 Pteropus alecto | reverse complement strand
CCCAGGCCCCAGGCTTTCTGGGCAACACCCCCATGAGAGCGCAGACTAGCCCCTCTGCATGTGTCCAAGGATCCAGTTTGCGCCCCCTGGGACACCACCTGAAAATGGGCACATTAATGCTGCTCCACACCCAACTATCGGCTATCATAGGGCACCAGGGGAGAGAGCTACAAGCATCAGGTCCCCCTCCCAGCCCACATAGCCCTGTGGGCAGTTTCCAGGTCCACTCTAAGAGCTCTCAGCTAACAGCCACTCCTTCCCCAGAACACCTCTCCCCACCATGGTAACTACACTGTGGCCCTCTTGCCGTGAAGGAGACTTCAGGGTGCAGCTGTATCTCAGGGACCCTAACCACAGCGGAGGCAGGTAACACTTGCAGGCAGAGGGAATGTGAGGAAGGCCTGAGCAACACCGGGTCTGTCCTGTTGAGGCCAGAAGGGGACAGCCACAGGAAATGGAGAGGCACAGCTCCAAGACCAGAAACTAGGCTGGCCAGTGACATTGCCTCTACCCTGTCATCTGGCTCAAGCTCCAAGGGCATGTGGTGAAACCTGGAGCACCCTGACACCATGGCCTGGATGCCATACCAGCCTATTACCCATCCTACAGGACCTACTTCTCTCGAAGACTCTGCAGCTCCTTCCTAATGTCGGCATCCTCAATCTCTGAGTCATTGTCACTGCTGATGTAGGATGACTGGGAGTGAAAGGAGGTCACACTGATGGTAGGGACCTTCACGCCCGTCCTGTTGGGTGTTTCTGGGCCCGGAGAGCCAGCCCTTGAAGACCTGTGTAGGAAGGCAGTGGCCTTCTTGACGAAGTCGCTGGCCACACTGCTGCCACTCCCAGGAAGGGAGCCATGCTTCTGCACAGAAGGCCTCCGGCGTGGGCACTCGTCCCCAGAGTCACTGGACACGGGCTCGCCAGGGCCGACCTCGATGGAAGAGGCCGTCTGCACTCGCCGCAGGGCCAGCTTCATGTCAGGGCTTTGGGGCCCCTCTTGTAGGTACACATCGGGTGGAGCAGAGTACCGCAAGCTGTGGGGGGAGGCCAGGGTCCATTCGTCCTGGGTGCTGATTACCGAGAACCGGCCCACAGTTTTGGCTGGTGAGCTGCCATCCTGCTGCCGTGGCCGCTTCGGAGGGGACCCTGAGGCCATAATGCCATGTGTCTGGAACTGGATGGCCTGACTGCCCTTGGTCAACATCCCCAGGCAGCGCTGCGTGGGCTCAGCAGAGGTTTCCCCAAGGACCCTGCTACTCTGATCTGTGGTTTCCGGATGTGCAGGGATGGCAGAAGTGGGGGCATCCTTGGGAAATAGAGGAAAGGAAAAGATTCCATGTGAACACAAGCAGAGAGCAAACCCCACCAACCGGCCGAGTATCTCATCACCTCAGCAGAAAACTACCTACCTGAGGGGCACTGGACGCTGCAGGTGAACCTGAGGCCACCCATCCTCCATCAGTTCCCAGCATGTTGCTCAAAGATGATGCTGCTGTAGGAACATCAAAATTATTACTTGTACTGGTGCCAAGGGCAAAAGCAAGAATGGCTCAAGGCTAGCTGAATCGCAGTGGGAGGGCAGCGTGTAGGAGGGAAAGGAGCCATGAGAAGCTGTACTAACCCCCTCACTTCACAGGAGACATCTTAGAATCTGGGGAAGGGAGGAGGCCTCAGTCCAATACAACTCGGGACCCTGCAGGCACCTGCTCCAGACCCTTAAGCACAGTCAGGCCTTTTAGACACCTGATGGTAACACCCTGTCTCACCTGCCATCTCTATCACCTGACGGTCTCACCCTGGCATGTTCTGAGGATAAAAGGGTCTCATGAGGTCCTGGAAGTAGTAGATCGATAAGGCCAATTCCTAACCCTATTGCTCCAGTGTTTAGGGAAGGTCCATGTCATCTGAGGCTGTCTCAGTTTCCCCAACTACAGAATGATACTTCTGACCTGCTTTCCTAAAACTGCTGTGAAGAGTGAATAACAGCAGAAGGAGCTGATGTGTGGGAGATTGGTCTGAGCTGAGACCCACACATGCCAAAAGAAAGCCATATTGGGCAGGCTGGATGGGGGGACTGACATTCATTTCCACAGACAGGGACTTTCTCTCCTTGGGACGTGATCACACCCTAAGATATCATGACAGGCTCTGCCATGTCTGGTTTCCATCCAAGATGCTGCAAGGATGAAGGATGGAGATGCAGAATGCTCTGGAGCAAGGAAGGCTGGGTGGTACCTTGTGCACACTGGGGGCAGGGCCAGTGACCTGGGGCTCATTACCTGCCACTGGTGAGGATGTGGCCTGCTTCAATGTGTCCCCAGGCCCAGGAGCCATTTCTGACTTGTCCGACTAGAGAAAGAAACAGAAAGGAAAGAGCCATGAGCCTCACTTGCTGACACTTCGGCAGGTAAAACTGCAAATCCTCTCCTCCTGTCCAAAGGCTGGGCTCTTCCTCTCGAGGATGCTCGAAGCAGGGCACTTCATACACACTAGGCTGTCCCAGCCTGGTCCTGACCCTGCACACGCATGCCCCACCTCCCCAAATGGGCCACTCATTGTAAAACACCTGGGCAGGTCAAGCAGAGGTGGGTCTCTGAGAACAGGATGGCCCGCATAGCCAGGGTGCCTGCTCGCATAGGCTTGAGCTGGCCCCCATCCTTGTCCAGACCTCTGCCCTGTGCCAGCGCCTCTTAGAGCAAGGCCAATACTCACCGCAAGCTGGGATAGTAGGGCTGGGTCTCCCCCAGAGGCTTCTGTGTAGGTCCAGTCCCCTCTTGGGGGCTCCATGGTAAAGTCTCGGTCACCCACCTCCACAGGGGTCCCAGCTGAGGCAGAGGAGGTGGGCACGTGCTCCTGGTAGAGCAGAGTTCGCAGCTTCTCATCCAGGCTCTTGATGGTGCTGTCCACAAAACCCACCCTAGGAGGTGGCCCTTCCCCATCTGACTCCAAGGCTGAAGGTGGCTGCGGGGGGATGGCAGGCCCAAGTGGGGGGCTGGGAAGCTGGGGAGTGGCCAGGCTAACGGCCCCCACCACATTAGGGACTGAGGTTAGGGACTGGCCTAGGGCAAGCTGGGGAGTCCCACCAGGGGCACTGGGCACAGGGGCTGGAGCTGGCAGGATCTCCCCCGGGGCGCTAGCCTCCCTGGCTGAGGCAGGCTCCTCCAGACCTGTAGGGTGTTGGGGGGCCTCTGGAGGGGAGGTGCAAGGCCCTAGGGCCACACCCAGGGGCCTTGTAGCAAGCTGGGCATCATGAGTCTCTGCCAGGGGCTGGGGTGTCTCGTGCTCACTAGCTATCCCCTGAGAAGTCCCTGGACCCCCTGCCTGCACAGCAGCCCCCATTGCTGGCTCTGGCTTGGGGCTGGCAGCTGGTGCAGCCATGTCCTGGGGCACAGAAGTCATGGGAGGAGAGGATGGCACCAAAGGGACTGGTACACCCCCAGGGGCACCCCTGGAGCTTGGCTGGCTCGGAAGTTGTGGACTGGCTGGGAAGCCGGATTTTTCCTTCAAGGACAGCTGGTCTTTACAGGGTGCTGGATCTAGAAGAGATAGGAAAAAATGCCTCTGTACTGGCCTACTCTGTTACTATTTACCTGGCACTCTGCTGGCCAAAAAAAATGCCCTCTGTGAGCTGGCAGTGCCCCACATACTGGTCCCTTCTCTTTTTCTCTGATGTGTCAACTTCAAAATGGGGAAAGTTTAACAAACATGTTCCTTGGAAAGAATTATAATATGTCTCTATGCAATAAATTTAATATCAAGGGCTTCATTAGAATAAGGTAGTTATTTCGTTCTGTCCAAATTTTTAATAAAAAGTAGTAATGTTAACAGGAACATCAACTTTTATGTATCACCAATATGGAATTACACTGAGAAATCAGAATAATCATTCAGCTCTGAGCATCTTACTACATGGCGTGAATTATATATTTATTTCCACTTAAAGAGTGGTTAATATTGGAACAGATAATAGAAGGAAGCATACCTTAAGTTGGAACCAACACAAACAGGCAAATATTTGATTTGGAAAACATTGTTTTGAAATCAATGGCATTTTCTTCAAATAAAAATAAAGCTATGGTGTAACTACCATGACACTTACTTAAATATTTACAAAAAGTAGACAGGCCACTATCTCTTAAACTTGGCTGCAAAGTGGAATCACCTGGAAGGTACGAAAGAGGATGATGGGGCCCTTTCACAGAAATTCAGATCTCCCTGTGTGAGGTGGGGCCCAGGCTTCTTCAATCCTATTGCTTTTCTTTCTTTTAATTATTTCCTTCTCCCCTTCTCCTCTTCCTCTCCCTCCCTGCTTCTCTCCTTCCCTAAATTCTTTACATCTTATCCCCATATTGCATTATCTAGGACCTCCAGTAGGGTACTGAAAATAAGTAGTGATAATGGGTATCTCTATATTGTTCTTCCATCTCTAAAAGAAAGCATACAAGATATCATCAATTAGGAATATTTGCTATTGTTTTTAAAATAGATATCCTTTGTCATATTAAAAAAATAAATTTTATACCTATGTTCCTATCATTTAAAGTCATTAATGAATTTTGAATTTTATCAAATGCCTTCCTCCATCTATTGAGATGTTCAAATGCTTCTTTAATCTGTGCCTCTGGCAACCACCGTTCCACTCTCTGGTTCTGAGTTCAACTTTTTTTTTTTTCCAGATCCCACATGTAATTAAGATCAGTGTTTGTCTTTCTCTGGTTTATTTCACTTAGCATGACCCTCATGTCCATCCATGTAGTCACAAATAGCAGAATTTCCTTCTTTTTTTAAAGCTGTATAATATTCCATTTACCACATTTTCTTTATCCATTCAACTATTAACACTTTAGATTGTTTCCATGTCTTAGCTATTAGAATAATGCTGCAATGAACATGTGGGTAAAGATATCTCTTCAAGATAGTGATTTCATTTCTTTTGGCCATATACCCAGAAGTGAAATTGCTGGATCATATGATAGTTCTAGTTCTAATTTTTTGTGGAACCTCATACTATTTTTCATAATGGCTTTACCAGTTTGCATTCCCATCCTCACATGTATGAGGAGATATTTCATTATGGTTTTGAATTGCACTTCTCTGATGATTAGTGATGTTGAGCTCCTTTCTAGGTACCTGTTCACAAGTTGTATGTCTTCTTTGGAGATATGTCCCTTTATGCCCTCTGCCCATTTTTTTATTTGATTATTTTCTGTTGCTTTTTTGTTACTGAGGTGTGTGAGTTCCTTACATATTTTATATATTAACCACTTATCAAATATATGACTTGCAAATATTTTCTCCCATTTTGTAGGATGCCTTTTCGTTTTGTTGTTTCTTTTGCTATGCAGAAGATTTTAGTTTGATGTAGTCCTACTTATATTTGCTTTTGTTGCTTATGTTTTTGGGATCAGATCCAAAAAATCATTGTCAAGACCAATATCAAGTAGTTTTTCTCCTATGTTTTCTTTAAGGACTTTAATGGTATCAGGTCTTACATGTTTAAGTCTTACATGTTTAATGCATTTTGAGTTGATTCTTCTCTGAGTGGTGAGAAATAGATCCACTTTCATTTATCTGCATGTGGATATCCAGTTTTCATAAAATCATTTATTAAAGAGACTATCTTTTCCCTATTGTGTGTAACTAGCACCCTTGTCATAGATTAATTGATCATGTGTGCATGGCTGTATTCCTGGGCTCTCAATTCTGTTCTACTGGTCTATGTGACTGTTTTTAAGCCAGTACCATACTGGCATTGATTACTATAGCTTTGTAATATAGTTTGAAATTAGGAAATGAAGATGCCTCCATCTTTGTTCTTTTTCAAGATTGCTTTGGTTATTTTGGGTCTTTTGTGATTCAATATTAATTTTAAGATTGTTTTTCCTATGTCTGTAAAAAAAAAAAAATGCCATTAAAATTTTGATAGGGATTGCATTGACTCTGTAGATGGCTTTAGGTAATATGGACATTTTAATGATATTAATTCTTCCAATCCAAGAATATAGGATAGCTCCATTTACTTCAGTCTCTTTTATCAATATCTCATATTTTCAGTGACAGGTCTTCATCTCCCTGGTGAAATTTATTTCTAAATATATTATTGTTTTAATGCTATTATAAATATCATTGCTTTCTTAATTTATATTCCAAATAGTTCATTTTTAGTGTTTGCATATACAACTGATTTTTGCATGTGGATTTGCATCCTGCAACTTCACTGAGTTGTGGAAGTGCTGCCTCCTCTTCAATTTTTCTGGAAAAGTTTAAGAAAGATTGGCATTAATTCTTCTTTAAATGTTTGGCAGAAGTCACCAGTGAAGTTATTTAGTCTGGACCTTCCTTTGTTGGGAAATTATTGAATATAGATTTAAGTCCATTGGGATTTTCTATTTCTTCATGATTTGGTCTTGGTAGGTTATATGCTTTTAGGAATTTTTTTTTCCTAGATTTTCCAAAACATTGTCGTATAATTGTTCATAGTAGTCCTATGATTCTTTGATGTTACTGTGGTATCACTTGTAAAGTCTCCTCTCTCAATTCAGATTTTATTTGAGTCCTTTCTTTTTTTTCTTAGTCTAGTTAAAGGTTTGTCAATTTTGCTTAACTGTTAAACAAACTAGCTCTTAGTTTCATTAATCTTTTCTATTGTTTTTCTAGTGTCCATTTCATTTATTTTTGCTCTTATCTTTGTTGTTTCCTTCTGCTAACTTTGGGCTTAGCTTGTTCTTTTTCTAGTTCCTTCAGATATAAATTTAGGTTATTTGAGATCTTGTTTCTTAATGTAGTATAAACTTTCCTCTCAATACTGCTTTTGCTGCATCTCATAAGTTTCAGTATGTTGTGTTTCCATTTTTGTTTGTCTCAGGATATATTTCCCTTTTGATTTCTTCTTTGACCCATGGGTTATTCCAAAGTGTTGTTTAATATCCGTGTATTCATGCATTTCCCAGCTTTCTTCCTGTTATTGGTTTCCACTTCAGTTGGAAAAAATAACCTGATATGATTTTAATGTTCATAAATTTGTTAAGACTTGTTTTGTGATTTAATGATCTGTCTTGGAGATTGTCCCATGTGCACTTAAGAAGAATGTACATCCCGCTGCTGTTGGGTGGAATATTGTATGTGTGTGGGGGGTGGGGTGTAAACTTAGGGCCACTTGTTTTAAAGTCTAATATTTCCTTATTTATTTTCTATCTGGATGCTATTTATCATTGAAAGTGAGATACTGAAATCCACTACTATTAGTGCATTGTTATCTATTTCTGTCTACAGATCTGTTAATACTTGCTTAATATATTTAGGTGCTCTGAAGTCAGGTGCATATATATTTACAATTGTTATGTCCTCATGGTGAATTGATTCCTTTATTATTACATAATGACCTTCTTTGTCCCGTTACAGATTTTGACTTAAAGTATATATTTATCTGATATAAGTATATCTATTCCTGCTCTTTTGGTTTACATCAGCCTGAAATGTATTTTTCCATCCTTCACTTTCCTATGTGTGTCATTAACATTGAAATGAGTCTCTTGTAGAGAGTATATAGTTTTGTCTTGTATTTTTAATCCATTCAGCTATTCTGTATCTTTTGATTGGAGAACATAATCCATTTACATTTAATTACTGAAAAGAACTTACTATTGCCATTGCCTCTTTTCTCTTTATTATTTGTGTACCTATTCTAGGTATTTACTTTTTGATTACCATGAGGCTTACATTAAAAATGTTGCTATTAACAGTCTATTTTAAGTTAACTGCGATCACATATAAAAACTCTACACTTTACTTCCCCTGCACACATTTAATGTCTTTGATGTTGCAAATTATATTGTGTATCCATTAAAAATTACTGTAACTATAGTTACATTTAATACCTTTTTAAAACTTTTATACCAGAGTTAAGCGATTTACACACAATCATTGTAATATTATTCTGAATGACTACTTACTTTTACCAGTGAGTTTTACACTTTCATGTTATTAGTGTCCTTTCACTTCAGCTTGAAGAACTCCCTTTAGCATTTCTTGTAAGGAAGGCATAGTGGTGAGGAACTCCTTCAACTTTTGTTTGCCTGGGAAAGTCTTTATTTCTCCTTCATTTCTGAAGGACAGCTTTGCTAGTTATAGTACTCTTGTTTGAATGTTAGTTATTTCTTTCAGCATCTTGATTATATTGTTTCCACTCTCTTCTAGCCTGCAAAGTTTTTGCTGAGAAATCGGCTGAAAACCTTCTGGATATTCCCTAGTATGAAATGAGCTGGGGGTTTTTTCCCCAGTGCTGCTTTCAAAATTCTGTCTTTGATTTATCATAGTTTCATTATAATGTGTCTTGATGAAGTCTTGTTTGGGTTGAATATGCATGGGGACCTATGAGATTCATGTACCTGGATGTGTGTATCTCTTCCTAGATTTGGGAATTTCTTAAATAAAAGCTTTCTGCCCTTTCACTCTCTCTTCTCCTTCTGGGACTCCCATAATACAAATAGTTGCTTTATGGTACCTTACAATTCAAATAGGCTTTCTTCACATTTTTACATTCTTCTTTCTTTCTTTCTCCTATGACTGGATAATTTCATATGATGTGTCTTCAAGTTCACGTATTATTTCTTCTGCAAGTCTGATATTGATATTCTATTGCATTTTTCCTTCATTCACTGTATTTTCAGTTCCAGAAGTTTTGTTTGGTTCTTATTATAATTCTATTTCTCTGCTGAACTTCTCATTTTGTTTTTTCTGGTTTTGTTGAGTTGTCTAAATGTGATCTCTTAAAGTTCACCAAGCTTTCTTAAAGAAATTATTTCTAATCCTTTGGCAGTTCATAGGTCTTTACTTCTTTGAGGTCACTTACTGAAAAATTATTGCTTATTTAGTGGTATCATGTTTCCTTGCATTTTCATGTTTCCTGTAGCTTTAGTTGATATTTGTACATATAATGAAATAGTCATCTCTTCCAGATGTTACAGATTGGTTTTGCTGGGGAAAGACCTTAACCTGTGATTGTGTTCAGGGACACTGGCTGCGTGGGCTGTGGTGGTTCCAGCTACAGGGCAGGCCCAGCAGTGTCATCTCTATGTAGTTCCATCAGCTGGGGTTGGCACTGGCAAAGATAACCGGGGTCCTCAACTGCAGGTAGCTGCAGCAGCTGTGGGGGCTGTTGGGGTCTTCAGTGGTGAAGGCTGCTGGGTATTTCCTGATCTTTTTCTCCCATGGGGGTGTGGTGGTTAAGGGGATCCCTCTTGGCACCAGGCTCAGCTGTGGGTACTCTCACAGTAGTGGTAGCACTGGTGTCTGATGTGCAGACATCCGTGATGCAGAGATATAGAGTAGAGGTCTGGATGCAGTGTTCACAGAGTGATGACTCCAGATCTGGGCACTGGCTAGCCCACAGCGACCATGGCCCCAGTGCCTGAGGTGCATGAGTGTGCAACTGCCATGGAGCTAGGGTTTGGAGTATGGGTACACCCAAAGCAGCCAGGGTTCTGGGGTCTGGCATATGCACAGGGTTGGGGAAGGCAGCTGGCAGTCCTGGTACCCAAGTGGCATAACAGCAGCTCATCTGGAGGCTGGGGAGAGAGTACAATAGTGTATCCCTCCCTGGAGGGGTCCATGGCAGCAATGGCTGTTGCTTATCTCAATGGTAAAAGCTGCCAATGTCTTCTGCAAAGCAGGCCACTGGGGTACATGCAAACTAACACTGTGGGGTCCTCTGCTGTGAAATCTATGGAGAACTCATGGCTGTTTTGAGAGCTGTAGAGATCCCCAGCAGCAGAGAATGATAGGTCCTCCACAGAGCAGACCACTGGAAAGTGTGATGGCATCTGCCATGTGACTGGTGCTAATACCTGCCCTTCTTTGTTCCTAGTTCTCTACTGATGTCTCAGCTAAAGCCACCTCCCCAGCAATCCTTTCTGTGCACTTTTCCCCCACTTTTGCTCCACTGTGTTCCCACAGGGTCTTAATTGGACTCTTGATCCCTCCCAGGGCTATTTCTATTTATTTTTAATCTGGGCAGAGTTCTTCACTTCTTATATGAACTCCATTTATCCTTTCTCTTCTTCTCAACAATCATTACCTCTTTTCCAACATTTGGTGAGTCCACCTTTCTCATTATTGTGAACATTTGTCAGTTTTTACTAAGCAGCATCAAGCTCCCTCCTCACTATGTAACTGCACTCTGAATTTCCTCTGGAGAACAACTGTCCCTACTTTCAACTCCAGGGATATAGGAGTCAGTCTCTGCATTCCAGCCACTTGGATGCATAATGCCTATAGAGACAGATATGACTCCTAGTTTTGCATAGTGCAGTCAGGCCCAGAGCTTTGGCAACCTTCTGAAAAGAGTTAATTCCCTTTTCTGCCTGTACTTGAACCTGGAAGGCTATATGCTGAGCTGTTCCAGAAATTTTGCACCACAAAGGGTAAGTATGAAGTTTTTAATTACTGAATTAACTTTTTTATGTTTATAGCACTTTTCAAATTTCCTTTTTCTTCTTATGTAAGTTTGATAAGTTATATTTCTTTCCCTTTTAATCCCTGATATTGACTGTGTCTCTCTTTTTCCTATAGTCAGTCTCACCAGGGGCTTACCAATTTTGTTAGTCATTTCAAAAACCCAACTTCAAGCTTTGTTGATAGTCTATTGTATGTTTGTTTTACATTTCATTAATTCATGCTTACCTGTTTTATTTCTTCTCTTCTTTATTTTTATTAAATTTTCTTTTCTCTTTATAAAGTTTTATAATAAACACACTTTGGTTATTCATTTTTAGCCTTTTATCCTTTCTAACAAACATTTAAGGCTACAAATTTCTGCGAAATACAGCTTTAGCTGCATCCCACATGTTTTGATATGTAAAAGCTTCACTTGCATGATTTTAATATTATCATTTAGAATCTTTTCTTAAATTCTATTATAATTTCTTCTTTGCTTCATGAGATTTTTATAAATACATTTCTTTACTGTCCAAAATATAGAGACTTTTTAGGTATCTTATCTTCAAATTCTAGCTTATTTCTAACTGTAGTTAGAGAACATGCATTGAATGATTCTAACTCTGAAATTTGTTGAGATTGGCTTTGTGTACTGCATATGGCTAAGTTTAAAATAGTCTATGTGGGCTTGAAAAAAAAATGGGTACCCTTCAGTTCTTGGGTGTTCTATATTAGAATAAGACTGCTGATTTTATTGCTGAAATCCTTTATATTGACTTTTGTCTTCATGTTCTAAAGGTTAAAACTCCTATGATAATTATAGATTTATCTATTTCTTCATTTTGTTGTTAATTTTTGCCTTATATATTTTGAGACTGTTATTAAAGACACACAAATATAGAATTATTATAGCTTCCTGAAAAGCTGTCTTTCACCATTGTTTTGCCTTAAAGTCTACTTTGCCTGACATAAAAAAGATCTACACTAGCTTTCTTTACTGTTAAACTTTTATATCCTTATGTCTTAGTTTGTTAATCTTTATTTTTTCTACATTTGACAATCTTTTATATTTAGCTCATTTATACTTAATTTAATTATTGATCTATATGGATTAAAACAACCATCTGACAAATGACTCTCTGTGCGTTCATCATGTTTGGTGATGCTTTTCTTCCTCTTTGCCTTTTGTTTTTAAAAATTCTTCCCCATTCCATTCTATCACTATGAATGTGGAAGTTATCTGCTATTTTACAATTTACATAGTGGTATTCTAGAGACTATAATATCCATTCTTGATTTTGGCTCTCCCCTCTGACAATGCAAGAGCCCAGGATCTCTGTAAGTACAATTCCCTCTCCTTGATAAATATGCCCTTACCTTCATGTATGTTAACACAACAAATATATTTCAAATTTCAGAAGACATGACATTATGTTTTTATATAGTCAACATTCCTCTAGACCTACCCATGTATTTAAAATTCCATTACTTTTATTCCCTCCTGCATTTCTGAACTTCCATTTGGGGTCACTATTCTTTTGCCTAAAAGTATCCCCTCTGTCTTCAGTTGAGATGTGCAGGTGATGAATCCCTCTAGTCTTTATTTCGTCTTCATTAATGTAGGATCCTATCACCACGTAGAGATTCAAGGGTGGCACTTATTTTCTTCAACACTCAGGATAACAGTATTCCTTGGTTTGCTGGCAAACATTTCAACTTTGGAGACTGGAGCTGTCCTATCATTCTTGCTTCTTTAAAGATACTTGCTTTTCCTCTATAGTCCTTTAAATTTTTGTCTCTGGTTGTAAGCACTTTAACTATAATATATTTAAGTATAGTTTTTCTCCTTCTCAAGAGCTTAGAGAGTCTTCTTGAATTTTGGCTTAATGTCCTTCAATTCTCTACATTATCTTCTCAAACTTGATTGTGTCTCATTCTTCTACCTTCTGGAACCCCAATTATAACATCTTTGACCATCTCAAGGAAACTCCCCTTTTCTTAGCTCCTCTTTTGTATTTTCCATTGTTTTAAACATCTTTATCTTACTCTATACATTTTCTTTTGAGTTACATTTTAGTTTGCTAATTCTTTCTCCAGCAGTGTACAAACCATCCAGTGAGGTCTTAATCTTAACTACCATATCTTTCAGTTCTAGAATTTCCATTTAGGTTTTCCTTCTCTTTTTTTACATAGTTTCTAATTCTTTGCCAAAAACTTCACTCTAGTAATTTATTATTATTTTTTTAACATAGTAAGCATACATAGTTATCTGGTAACTCCACCATTTGATGCTCTTGAGAGTATGCTTTCTGTTACTGTTCTTTGGTTTTTAACCATTATGTTGAAGTATAATTGACACTGTCTTGATTATTATAGTTTTATAATTATTCTTGAAATCAGAGAGTGTTAGTGTTCCAATTTATTTGTTTCCAAATTCCAATATCCTTTCCATTTTCACATGAAATTCAGAATCTGTTTTTCAACTGCTACAAAGATTTCTGAGATTCTGATGGCAGCAGCATAGAATCTGTTGATCAACCGAGGGAGAATTAACACTATAACAACATTGTGTCTTCTGACCCATGAACAAGGTACTTGCTTAGGTCTAATTTAGTTTCTATCTGCAAAGTTTTAAAGTTTTCCCTGTACAGATCTTACAGCTATCTTTTTAGGCTTAACCCTAAATAATTCATCTATTATAAAGAACTGCTGCTTTAAATTTCAATTTTTGATTGTTGCTAATGCATAGGAAATACAACAGATTTTTGTATATTGATCATGTACCCAACAACCTAGCTCACTTGTTGGTTCTGGCAGTTTTTTTGGAAATTCTGTTGGATTTTCTACACAATCTTATTGTCTATAAATAAGGACAGCTTCAATCCTTTGTTTCCAACCTGGATGTCTTTGATTCCCTTTTCTTGACTTATTGCACTGCCTACAATCTCCAGTACAATGCTAAATAAAAAGTTGTGAGAGTGACATCTTTGCCTTATGAATATTTTGGGGAGAAAGCTGTCAGTCTTTCACCATTGAGTATGATGTTAGTTGTAGAGTTTTATACAGTCTCTTGATCAAGTTGATGAAGTTCCCTTCTATTTTGAGTTTGCTGAGGATGTTTATAGTTGTTAAACTTTGTCAAATGTCTTTTCCGCATCTGAGATAATCATCTGAATTTTTTTCTAGTTTATCAATATGGTGAATTACATTCCTTTCCTATAGCCATTTGAACATATGGAATGAAGTTGTAATAACTATCTTAATGTGCCTATCTGCTAATTCTAACAACTGTGTTAGCTATGGATAGGTTAGAATGTGGATTTTTCTCATATTGTCCTTCCAGGTAATTTTGATTAAATATCAATGTAAAATTTACCTTCCTGGGCACTGGATGAATGTACATGTTGATAAACATTCTTTGTTGTGGGATGCAGTTAAGCTACTCTAAGATGACTTGATCTTTTCAGATCTTGCTTTTAAGATTTGTTGGTGGAATGAGAGTTAGTCTAGGGCTAATTAATCACAATTGAGGCAAGGCCCTTCTCAGTATGAGTTCTAGTACCATTCCCTCTAACCATCTGAGGTGGTTTCTTTTGTGGCATTAGTTTCCTCATGCACAGTACTCTGCAGAATAATCGAGGGGAATCTGTCAATCTCCAGACTTTTGTTTGTGTTTTTCTCTCCTTTCCAGAACTCTACCCTTCAAACTCTTGCTGGATTTCCCTAGACTCTCGGGTTGGTCTCCTGACCACAGAAAATCTGATGAGCTCTGCCTGGGTCCCTCTCTTCCTCTCTGCTCTGTGGCATGGAATCCTTCTTAGAGCAGTCAGCTGAGATAATTGTAGTCTTTTCAGTCTTGCAAGGATCAATGTCCCTTGTCCTGTGTTCAAAGCCTTGAAAAATATTGTTTCATAAATTTATATGCTTTTTTAGTTGTTTTCTGAGGGAGAATAAATCTAGCGCCTATTGTTCCATCTTGGCCTAAAGTAGAAGTGTGAGAATCTCTTTTGTTGACTGTTGTTGCTGCCACTTTTCTTTCATGCTATTTTGCCTCATTGTCTGCCTGTTACTTTTTTCAGCATATGTAAACTTTTTTTCACTTTTTAAATTATCAAAAGTAAAATAGAACACACACATATCCATATAATTACTACCACAACCAAAATACAGAAGAATTCCAAAACCCCCCAAAAACTTCCTTGTTTGCTATCTCTTTATAGTCATACTCTCTCTCCCCACTTAACTCCTGGCAAACATTGCCTATTCGTTATTACTATAGTTTTTTGTGTTTTTTTGTTTTGTTTTGTTTTGTTTTGTTTTGAAAATGTCATTATAAATGAGATGGTACAGTATGTAGCCTTTTGAGACTGGCTTCTTTTCACTCAGTATGACTTTGAGGTTCACTCATGTTGTTGCATGTATTGAACATTTCTTTTTCAAAACACCACAGTTTGTCCAGTCACCTATCGCAGGACATTTGGGTTGTTTCCAGTTGGGGCAATTATGCATGTAATTGCTATAATCAGTCATATATAGGTGTTTAAGTGAACATGAATTTTCATTTCTCTAGGATAAATATTGAAGAGTGAATTTGTTGTCATACATTTAGTATATCTTTATTTTTAAAATATCAAAGTGTTTTCCAGAATAGGTGTACAATTTTGCATCCCCACCAGCAATTTATGAAATCCAGTTGTTCCAAATCCATACCAAGACTTGATGTTGTTAAGTTAGCCATTCTAACAAGTGTACAGGGATCCTTCACTGTGTCTTTAATTTGCATTTCCCTAGTGGTCAATGACATTGAATATTTTTTGATATGCTTAACTGCATCCTTGTATCCATTTTGGCAAAGACTCTGTTCAAGTCCATTGTCCATTTTTTAATTGTGTTGTTCTCTTATTATTGAGTTTTGAGAGTTCTTTACATATTTCAGGAACAAATACTATGCTGAATATGTGATTTGCAATTATTTTCTCCCAGTCTGTAGCTTGTCTTTTCATTCTTTTAACAGTAGTTTTCACAGAGCAAAAGGCTTTTCTTTTGACAATGTCTGGTTTATCCATTTTTTTTCTTTTATAGATCATGCTTTTGGTATCACGTTTAAGAAATCCCTGGCACAGGTCACAAATATTTTCTCCAATGTTTTCTTCTAAAAGTTATATAGTTTTACATTTTACATTTGGATATATGATGCACTTTCAATTAATTTTTGTATAAAATGCCAAGTGTGGGGCAAGGTTCAATTATTGCATATGGGTGACCAACTGCTTCAACATTATTTATGGAAAAGACTATCCTTTCTCCATTAAACTGCTTTTGCATCTTTGTCAAAAATCAAATGGCAACATTTGTATGGGTCCATTTCTAGGCCCTCTCTTGTGTTCCACTGATCTATGTGCCAATCCTTTTGCCAAAACTACATTGTTTGGATCACTGTAACATTACAGTAAGTCTTAATATTAGGTAATGTGGTTCTTCCAATTTGATTCTTTTTCAAAACTGCTTTAGCTATGTCAATTACCTTTACACATCTATATAAATTTTAGAGTCAACTTGTCTATGTCTACAAAAATATCCTGTTTGAATTGTTATTGGTATTGCATTCAATCTTTACATCACTTTGGGGAGAACTGACATTTTTACTGTGGTGAGTCTTCCAATCCATGAACATAGTAAGTGTCTCCATTTATTTAAGTCATCTTTGATTCATTTCATCAGTATTTTATAGTTTTCAACATACAGATTCTATATGTTTTGTTAAATTTATAGCTATGTATTACTTTTTTTGGAGCTGCCATAAATGGTCTCGTTTCAAAATTTTAGTTATCAATCGTTCACTGTCATCATATAGCAATACAGTTATTTTTGTATATTATGTATCCTGTGATCTTGCTAAATTCACTTACTGGTTCTAGGATTTGTTTAGAATCCTTATGATTTTTTTCATATAAAATCATATTTCTGTAAATAGAGACAGTTTTATTTCTTCCTTTTCAATCCTCATGCCTTTTATTTGTTTCGTTTGTTTGTTTTCTGTTTTGTTTTGTTTTGTTGCCCATGTGGAATCTGGGTAAGATTTCTAGTTCCTTGTTGAATAGAAATGGAGAGAGGGGACATCTCCCAATCTCACGGAGAACACATTTGGCTTTCAGCACTAAATATCATGTTAGCTGTCAGTTTTCTGTGGCTATCTTTTATCAGGTTGAAGAAGTTCCCTTGTGCTCAGTTTGCTGAGAATTTTTGTCATTAATGAATGTCATATTTTATCAAATACTTTTTCTCTATAAACTAATATATGTGTCTTTCTCTTTCTAGGGAAGTTCTCATTAATATGGTAATTAATTTTTTAATATTGCCTTCCCTGGATACACTCCATTTTGTCATAGTGTATTGCTCTTTTTATATATTGCTGGATTTGACTTGTTAATATTTTACTCAGAATATTTTTCCCTTCTATGTCAATGAGAGATTTTGGTCAGTCACTCTCTTTTTACTGTCATTGTCTGGTTTTGATATCAGGTCAATGCTGGCCTCATAATATAATTTGAAAAATATTCCTTCCTCTTCTATTTTATGGAAGAAATTGTGTAAAATTGGTGTTTTTTGCTATTTTAAAGGGTTTGATAAAATTTGCTGTGAAACTATTTGGGCCTGAAAAATTCTTTGGGGGAAGATTTTTCACTGGAAACTCAATCTCGTTGATAGGTATAGAAGAATTTAGGCTATCTATTCCATCTTTAATTAGTATTAGTAGTTTTTGGTTTTCATGGAATTAGTTTCTTTCATTAAGTTGTCAAATTTATGTGTATAGGTTTGTTCACAGTATTCCACGATTATTATCCTTTTATGCAGGGTCTGTAGTGATATCCTCTTTTATTCTAGATATTGGTATTTTGAGTCTTTTTCTGGTAAATCTTACAAGAGGCTTGTCATTTTATTTTTTTTCTAAAGAACCAATTTTATGTTTCACTGTTTTTTTCTATTGTTTTCAAAATTCATTGATTTCTGCTTTTATCTTTATTTCCTTCCTTCTGCTTACTTTGGATTTTGTTCTAGTTTTTCTGGTTTCTTAAGATGGAAACTTAGGTTATTGATTTGAGACCTCTTTACCTAGCTATTTTTAGTGCTATAAATTTCCCTCTAATTACTGCTTTAGCTGCATCCCACACATTTTATTATGTTGTATTTTCATTCTTGATTATTTCAAAATGTTTCTAATTTTCACGAGACTTTGATTTACAAATTTAGAAGTATTATATAATTTTAAAGTGTTTGAAATTTGTGTTATATTCGTTATTGATTTCCAGTTTATTACATGATATGAGAAGACATATTTGGTATAATTTCAATCCTTTTAAATTTGTTAAATCTTGTTGTATAACTCAGGATATGGTAATTGGTCCATATGCACTTGAAAAGAATGTGCTGTTGTTGGGTGTAGTGTTCTAATTTGATAATTTGATAATTATGTTCAGATCCTCTAAACACTTGCTGATATTCTATCTACTAGTTTTATCTATTACCAAAAGAAGAGCATTGAAGTATCAAACTACAATTATGGATGTGTCTATTTCTCTTTTCAAAAGAAAGAAGTCAGGGTTTGAAGCTCTGCTGCTAGATGCATACATATTTAGGACTATTATGTCATCTTGATGAATTGATCCTTTTGTAAATATGTAATGTTTCTTTGATTTTTGGGTAATTTTCTTTGCTCTAAAGTATATTTTGTCTGATATTAAATACTACTGCAGCAATCTTTTGACTATTGTTTGCATGGTACGTCTTTTATCATCCTTTTTCTTTTAATCTACTCATATCATTATATTTGAAGTTTCTTGTAGACAGCAAACACTTAGGTCAAGTATTTTTTTAAAAATCCATTTTCACGATCTGTCCTTTTTTAATCCTGGGCTTTCTTTATAGATTATTTGAATTTTTTCATATTGTATCTTAGTTTATCCATGATAATTTTGACTATATTTCTTTCCATTTTCTTCATTTGATGAGTAATTTTTGATTGCATTGACTGGATAAGATTAGACTAGATTTTGAATATTATATTTTAAGTTTGTTTAAATTCTATGGTGAATGTTGATATTTTTGCTTTAGCAGGTAATACACCTGGTTAGGTTCAAGCTGCAAGCTGCAACCCACTTCTATGAGCTGTGCTACACTATCAGTTCAGTTATCTGTGTCTCTGCTATACTAATCTGATCTGAAACACATGTGTACCACTCAGGGGGCAGTTTGGAACCTGGGCAGGAGTCTATCTACCAGTTCGGTTCTGTAAGTTTTCTATATGCTAATTAGGGTCAGATCCATGCATCACAGGTTGGGAGTTCAAAAATAACTTTATGGGGTTGCTTCCCCAAGTTCCTCCTTTCTGTGATCTTGCTATACATCCTGGTTCCCTGGGACTCCCCTTATATAACCTCTGGAGAAACCATCGCTTCCACAATTGTGAGAAGCCGGGCTAAGTGGCAGGAAGACAAAAAAAGAAAAAAAGTAATGAGTTTGGTTCTGAATATTTTTGAGCTCCAGCTCCACTCAATGGAGAGGAAGTCTCTCTCTTCTCATGGTTTTCGATCCTGTTACCCTCTGCTGCCCCTCAGAACTGTCTGTGGGCTAAGTCAAAAGAGAAGGGAGAAAAATGAAAAACAAGAAGAATCTGCCTCCCTTTTCTCTGAGCTTTAAGAGTTCTCTTTCCTCCTTTGCAAGCTGAAATTAGAGGTATTTCATGAAGCTTCTCTGTCTGCACCTAGTGCTCACTCCCAGTATTCATGTTGCTATGAGCTAAGGCCAGGAGACAGCCAAGGGAAAACCAGCTCAATGGTACTTGAAATTCTTTGTGCTTCACCATCCTCCTGCTACTTATTTCCCGAGTTCTCAAAGAACTATGCCCTGCATCAATTGGCCAAGGTGTTTATTAGACTGAGTTGAGTAAAGGGGTGATGAGGTGTGCATATACCATATTACCAGAACCAAGACTCCTTATCTGTTTATTTTTTACTATGTGCCAAATACTGTGTTCACAAAATTGTTTGTACAAGTAATGTGGGGGTCTAGAATGGCACCACCTTCCTACAAAAAGAAACTGTGCACTTCCACCTTAGTATATGGCACTCCAAGATTCCCTTGCTGAGGGCACCATGCTCTGAGGTAGCTTCTTTCTCTGCCTGGCCTACGTCAAGGTATCCCTTCCTTCTGCAACATAACACTCCAGCAGGGCCAGCCTCCTGGCCTGGGGCTCTGAGACTTTTCTCTAGTCTGGTGAGCTATCGAAGCATCAACACTTAGCCTTTTAGCCATCTGGCAGGAATAAAAAATGCACCCAAGGTAACAGACCAATATTGGGTTCACTGCCTCTAAATCCCAACCTGATAACTCTCCAGTCTTCAGTGTTCCTGAAAACCTTCAAGCAGATGATCTTTATAATTCATCCAACTTTTTTGGTCATCCTCAGTAAATGGTTAATCCAAATTAACAGATCTACCATCATATAAGTGGCTACCTCCTTTTTCTTTTTTTATAAAGAAACTGACTCTGAAAAGTTTCCTGAGGTGAGTACACAGACAAACTAAGGTATAACTCCAGCCATGTCCTCTTAACCACTAAACCATACTGAAAACTAGCTTTATTTTATAAGGGTTTTTCTCCCCTAGTTAATTGGGTGTGTATGTATCAAAATCAAAAAGGAATACATGAACATATTCTTATTTTAAAATTGTGCCACTGCAGCCAGTGCTGCTTCTCCCTTGATCCCTTAGTCCAGGTCGGGCCAAGCCCTTTATCAGAGGTCACCAGGTCTGTCTGTGGCTCCACTAGGGGTTATGAAGCTGACTTTTTCCCCATGGGAATGATTCTCCAAAGGTAAAATGGAAGTCACTAGAAACACATGATACAACATTAAAAATGACTTACATATATTTTTCATCAATATACAGCAGTCTCTCCACATGGGATACACAGACAGAACCCCAACGGGTGCCTAAAACTGTTGACAGTACCAAAGCCTATGTATAGTTTTCTCCTGTACACACGTACGTAAGATAAAGTTTAATTTATAAAGTAGGTGCAGAAAAATATTAAAAACAGTAACATAATAAAAATAGAATAATTATAACAATATACTATAATAAAAGTACGTGACTGTGGTCTCTCAGCAAACTCTTCATAACTTCACAGAAACTTCATTCTTACAGTAGAGCCTAGCAACCTCGGCATACAATCTTTGATCTCTCCTTATTAAGTCAAGAATGTTCACCTTTCCACTTAAAAGACACTTTACAGCTTCTCTTTGGCATATCTGAATCGCCAGCATCACTATTCTTGTACTTTGGGGCCATTATTATGTAAAATAAGGTGACCTGAACACAAATGCTATGATACCCCATCAGTCAATCTGATAACCCAGATGGCTACTAAGTGACTAAGGGGCAGGGAGTGTGTACAGAGTGGGTATACTGAACGAAGGGATGATTCACATCCAGGGCAAGATGAAGCAGGATGGCACAAAATTTCATCATGCTACTCAGAATGGTGCACAATTTAAAATTTATGAATTATTTACTTCTGGGATTTTCCATTTAATATTTTTGGACCATGGTTAATTGCAGGTAACTAAAACCACAAAAAGTGAAAATGTGGATAAGACTACTGTACCACAAAGTTAGGTCAAGTTATATAATCATCGGGAACTTTTTCCTGCCATCTAATAGGAAATTAAAGCTTTAATCTGTTTAAGTGATTATTTTCAGGCTCCCAAGGGACCACAAAATGAGAATTTAATAAAAAGCCCAAGAGCAAGATTGCTGGCATCTGTCCACACAGGTGCAGAGTGTCAATATCTGAGTGTCAATTTCCTTGGTGACAATTTAAAATCAGCACTACAAGGGATTTTCCCACCCTGAAACAAAAAGAACAAGCAGGGCATCCCTGCAAGTGGGAAGGGGCAGGGAGTTAGGAGTTTCAAAATGACACTGGTAAAAAAGAGCAGGGGCAGAGCCCTTTCAGCACACACCCGTGCAGCCCCTGTGTGTCACCTGTACAGCAAAGGTGGCCAGCAGGCCCAAGCTGAGTGCTGCTTTCACTTGCATCATTTGGTAGAAAACCTGCACAGGGAGGGATACAGCCGCACAGGGAGCCCTTGGCTTTGGGATGACAGTGTGGGGCGAGCTTCTTGCATTTCACTGTGCACACAGCTCTGGCCAGTGAATTATGAGTGTAAGTAAAGCCAGCCTGAGGACCACAGGCTGTGGAGCAATACACAGCAGAGATGAGGAGCACTGAGGTACTGGACAGGAGAACCGGGGGTTCTGGCCGCTCCTACCTGGGCTGGCTTCTGGCTGCAGGGAGCTCAGAGGAGGTGGGGGTGAAGATTCGGGGGCTTCTGCTGCTGGGTGTTCAGCTACTGGACAGATGATGAACCATCTCTTCCCAGTGTGCAGAACTAAAAGGCAGGACAAAAACAGCTGGTGAGAGCGAGAGTGTTTCTCCTGAGCCAGTGTGACCCTCATAGCTGGCACCACACCTGCCATAGGAGGGGCTCTGGGGAACTCACCTCACACCAGTGAGGGGATATGCAGCCTACTCAGGGGTTCCTCGCTCACAGCTAGAGACTTCACAAGTACCCTCAGCACAGGCTTAGTTCCCAGGATGCCCGAGATACCATTGGTGAAGGGATAACGCTGGCCAAGGGACTAGCAGGCAGCGGCGAGTTCACACCCTGCTCAGTCCACACCTGAGCCAGGCAGGGCTGCCATCCCAGGGCGGTGGGAAGACTCTCACCACATGCTCCAGCAATCCCCCCAGTGTGATGGTCAATCCACATAACAATACACTCAATGAGACACTTAAAATGCCTGCTGGGAGACAGAAGGGACAATGACAGAACTATCTCTTCCAGGGTGAGCCTGGTGAAGGTGTGGCCCGAGAGACAGACATACCATTCTGCTGATACACTGGGGCATTTGCTTGGGACTGGCGACTCTCCTGAGGGAAGTAAACGGTCAGAAATCAGCAGACTGCATGGACCAAGAAGTGGGAGCACAATATGGCCTCAAAACATCCAAGAGCCTCAGAGTTCAGGCGTTGCCAACTGAACTGAAGGCGCCCACCTCCTAGCCACCTCACCCAATGCCACACACCATGCGGGCTCCTAGAGCAGGCTTGCAATGTCCCAGAACTGTTCTCAGAGCGTGGAGGCAGGGGTAAGCAGGCCCTGGCCCCCCAGGAACCCAGCATCCCGACTCACCTCCCCAGTGCCCAGACCACAGGTACTGAGGGGCGGCGGGCTTGCCCCAGGGTCAGAGCCACGGTCCACATCTGTGTCCTCACTGAGCATGTCCTCCGCCTTGTCCATGATGTCCTTCATCTGCTCAATGAATGTCTCCCGCTCAGCCTGCAGGATGAAGTCGTGCTCCACCTGAAACAGCATATACAGCCCTGCTGGTAGGGATATACCACAGGGTTGCCGGGTCTTTACTGACTGATTTGCTTGACTTCTCTGTTCTAAACCCCAGAGGGGTGACATGGCCAGAGGACCTGGTTCCCAGGGCCTGCACAGTTCAGCAAGAAAAGCCATGGCTTGAGAAGCAGGCCTTTCAGGTGACAGGGCAGCACTGCCTGGAGCAGGCAGCCACCTGCAGAGGCTGGAGGATGGGGAAGACTGGCAACAAACATTCCCCTCAGCAAGGCTGGCAGAGAAGTACCCAAGGGACACAGAGGAGACAGCTGCACCAACCCAAGGGACCCAGCAAAATGCCCACTTACCATGTAGGTGGCAATCTCATCAGGCGCGTCTCCATCCAGGTCGAACTTGAATGTCACCATCTTGTGGTTGTGTGTCTCCAGCTGACACTCCACCATCTTGTCACCCGTGTTGCACACCTACGGGACACTGGGGTGGTAAGGCCAGGGAGGAGACTGCTCCCAGCCAGCCATGTGCCCACCGGCCCACCACGCCTGGCTCCTCACATTCAGGATGGTCAGCCGGGGACGGCTGGCCCTCTCCTGGCGCGAGCGCGTGCGCGTGGACCTGCGGTGATGTTTCCGGGAGGGCTTGCCTTCCAACTTCCCCCCACCAAATGTGCCCTCACAGCTGTCACTCAGCTCTCTTCCAGAAGTGACGTCAGAACCTCCATAGCTGCTGGAAAACCAAGAATGTTACTGCGCCCACAGAAACGACCTGCAATGCAAGCTGGCCTCATGGGGGAAGTTTGGCTTTTCAGGAAATAGCCAGAAGCTTTAGAATTTGGGTGTACTCAGCTGGAAAACCCATGCCCAGCAGAGAAACTCCCAAGCACACAGCCCCTTTTCCCTGTCCTGAGTGTGCAGAGGTTATGGGGGACGCATGGGCTTTCTGACCCCGGGACCTTGGCACTCTCAGCCTCCCACCTGTGAAGCAGGCCCAACATTCTTATGGTAAACGTCAGGATTAAGAAACAATCCTCTCTCATTCCTCAGTTTCCTTATCTGTGCAACAATAGGAACATGCCAACCACTTGGAGCTGTTGCAGGATTGGAGGAGAGTTTGCAGAGTGGCAAGCTTGATGCTGATACACCAGGGGTTGGGACACAAGGTAACCTCCTATAACTAGTTCCCTCTCAAACGCTTCCCTCTGACTGGAAGACTACAGGTACCCAGCAACTGAGGCACCAGGAAACCCGGGGTGTGGGCTGAACTCTGCCATGCCCTCCCAGCCTCCCCACCAGCCCCCTCTCCTGCTGACTGTCCACGGCCTCTCCCCTCTGGAACATCCTCGGCACCACAGCCTGGCGCGAGGACCCAGAACACAGCTGGGAACATCTGACAACCAAATTTCAACAAGTGCCAACAAAAACCCCAGAGGAACTTCCTGAAGTTCCACCAGGTCAGGCTTCAAACCGGTAATGTTGTTAGAAGCCCTGACACATGAGGGCAAAGCAAGACGGGATCCCTGTGACATGGCAGCAGGCAGGCTGAGTTGGCATAAGGACCCATGCTGTCTCCTTCCCAGCTGAGCCATTACCTCTCACAGCTCTGCAGGAGGCCAGGCTGCTTGTCCTGCTCCTGAAATAAAAACCACAGGAAAGAGGATGGGTCACATTTGTTCCTTCAGGGCACAGCCACAGGCAGTCTGCTATCTTCCCATCTCTGTGGCCCAGCCCACTAACCACTCCCTTTTCTGATTGTAGCAAGCAGACCATGTAGAGTGGTGGGTATGAAGTTTTTATCTTGTTGGAGCAGGTTCCTAAAAGCTGGAGCCCTTCTCTTTCCAAATGCTAAATCACTTTGACCATCCTTGTGAGAGAGCACATGGACCCAGGAAGGCTTGTCGCAGGCCATTCCATCACCTATGAGGGAAAGCACTCTAACGCCAAGTGTAAAAATCACACCTTCCACCAGGATGTGCATTTGAAGGAAAATGTGACATCTGGGGACAGTGGAGGAAGATAAGAACAACACCTATGGTTGTCCCAGGGAACATGCTTCCACCTTCCCCAGAGCAACCCGACTTCTAGGGCTGAGACCCAAGGTCATCATGAAGCGGGCCGCTGTGATGGTGGAGCCAGGTATTACAGTGACACGCTGGGGACCTAGCCCCGGAGGGGAGGGCACACACCTCAGGGGCTGGCTCCACAGTCAGCTGGACAGCCGGGCAGGGGCTGGAGATTCCAGGCCCACTGGGCAGTGGCAGGTTAGCAGGCGGCAGGAGTGCAGTGGTCTGGATAGGCAAGCTCTGAGCAGTAGCCACCATAGTGGGGGCCAAGGAGCCAGGGAGCTGAGGCAGGAGCTCAGGAACAGCAGGCGGCAACACTTCAGGCACAGGAGGGGAAAGGATGGTGGCTGGAGTGGGCACCGTGGGGACCTGGGCAGTGACATCCACGGCATATGGAGACGGGTGGCCAAGCAGGATCTGGGGCACAGACGACAGGAATGCAAGTCAGGGTGCCATCACCATCCTTGAGGGGCCATGGGCATCCTGGGACAAAGCAAGCGCTTCTCTGTCCACGTAGGTGAGAACACCTGGGGTGCAGGTGTTACAGCATTCCCTTTCAATGAGCCCACACCTCCCACCAGCAAGTCTTGGCCTCAGAGAATGTTTATATACAGATTTATCAGAAACAAATAAGAATAGACATTCTCAGGTCCCCACTCATGCAAAATCTAACCTAAAACCACACTTTACATATGTACCTCTGAGTCAGGCTGAGAAGCCCTAAGTATGATCACTCAGTACCAACTGCAGGTCCTCTAAGGCACCCTGCCCTGCTTCCTGAAGAAGAGGCCTTGGACCCTGGTCTTCCATGGGTGACCTGGGCAGTGGGCCTGACTCTTTACTGTTCTCTCTTTAAAAGCTCTCAGCGCAAATGCTGACAGGGAGAAGGAAGGCCCAAACCCTGACAGGAAGAAGGAAGGCCCAAACCTGAAAGTGCAGGAGACTCTATCCTGCCTCAGTTCAGGGTGGAGGTCAGAAATGAAACAACTTGCTGCTGGGCGTACTGGCATAAGACTGATTGGCCACAGGGAAGCCTGTGGGGAAGCCAGCCCAGCCCATTAATAAAACCCAGACCCTCCACTAGCCAGGCAGAGTGCAGGTCCCTAGGCTTGGCCAGCGAACACTGACTGCACAGTATCTTCTCCAGCCACAGGCTGAGCAAATGACCCAGTGCCAATGATGTGTCCTTGCCAACAATGGCAACAAGGTGTCAGTCCAGGCCCTGACACCACAGACCCCTGAGCCTCCAAGCAGGCCTTGACTTTCTTTAAATAACCCTGACCCATGAGTGGGTGTTACTCTGAGTGACGGGCTGTCCAGGCACTCAGTTAGGGCACTGGACTGCTGTGCCTTCTCCTGCCCGTATTTAAACAAACACCACCCGGTTAGTCAATATAAACTGTCTCTTCCTTCTCCAAGCACAAATCCCTTCTGGAAATCAGACAAGAAGCATGTCCAGGAGCATGTGTGTATGCTCAGGACATGGAGTCTTAGTCCAAAGTGGAGTAAGGGGCCCAAGAGCTGGGGGCACCTGGTACCCTTGAAAGCTTTGGGATGAATCTTCCTGACATAATCTAAAGGGGGTGTCAGCCCTATCTTATAGGGGAGGAACCTGAGCTTTAAAAGGCAAAGGACGATGCCCACAGGCACAGGGCTATTAAGGGTTAGAGCTAGGGTGGGGCCAGGTGAGAGGGTCACACCAGGTGAGAGGCCCCCCATGTCATTCCTCTCTTCATACAAGGTTGGATAACAGCCCTGGTGCTCTAAAACACATAGCGTCTGTGTAGGTGTGTGGAGCCACCAAAGGCGTTGCCCAGCTGACAGAGCAAGTGTCCCTTTCCCCTTCACTTTCAGCACGGAAAGCAGCCAAAGATCCCCCGCCTATGGGACATCATCCTTGTCTGCCATGATTACCTGGGAACCAGCAGCCACATGCCCTGTGCACTGCCTGGCCCAGAACTGAAAGACCCCGCCCCCCCGTCACTCCAAGCCCTGGTGCCCCATTTTCTGGCTGCTGACATGTGAGTTATCCATATACCTCATTTTGACAGGTGACAAGATGGACAGTGTCAGCCTCTCTAGTGCCCGAAGAGGGCACACAGCCACATGAAGGCTGCCAGGCCCCACTTAGGTGAGGGCAGGTGCCATGACATCCGGCATGTCTGAGAATCCTCCCCTACGAGCAACTGCTACTGACTTTTGGGAAGGGTCCACAGGGGAGCCTTTGGCCATCCTGATTCCCGCAGCTTCTGACACGTGCTGGGAGTGAGAGGAGGCAGCGGATACTCCCACACCAGAAAAGAAGCCAAGGCTGCAGGATGGTGCTGCCTGTTCTCCCATTCCCACTCTGCCCACACCCCCTAGCCAAAGTGCTGAGAAGGAGCAAAGGCCTGCAGATCCCTTGCATCTCTGGGTCTCCCAGTGCCTACCTGGGTGGGCCCTACCTGGCAGATAAATTAATTACCTGGCTCCCTACTCCAGCGGCTGGAGCAGTCTGCTCAGGAAGGTGGGCAATACTTGGTTGGTGGGGCTGTGGCAGCATAGGGGGCACAGGCTGTGGAGGGGCGGCTCTCACAGCCTGTGCTGTGTGAAGGGGAGAAGGTGGGACATCGCTGGGCACCATCTGTGGAAAGGCTGCCTGGAACACAGGCTGGGCTGGAAGCTGGGCCACGGCAGGATGAATGGACAGGGCGGCCACTCCCTGTGGGGCCACAGCCAGCAGAGGGATGGCAGTGGCGGTGGCTGCCACGTTTGGCACAATGGTCCGGCACGGCATGGCCAGAGGTGCCCCAGTAGGGTGGGGCAGCTTGACTGCCTGCAGAGGCAGGGCTGGTGACACAGGCAACGGGGTTGCAGTGTTGAGCGGGAGGCTTGGCAAGATGACAGCTGGAGAGAAATACTGAGAAGGGGGAGGCACAGCGGACCCGCTGGCAGCCGGCAGGTCGGAAAGGGCTGCAGGGAGGCTGTCGATTGAAGCCAGCGGAGCAACGGGGGGGATGACAGGAAGTGGAGGCATCTGAAAGAGACATCAGCATGTCAGCCCCACTGGGGCTCAGCCCCACCAGAGACATGTCTGCCCAGGCAAGAACAACCACACCCCCTGCAGGTTCTGCCTCTGAAACACTTCTAGGCAGCTGCTGCCAAGGGAACCCAAATGTAAACCCAATTTAAATGGAACCAAGTATATGACATGTTCGACCAGAGAAGAAAACACAGAAGGCTCAGAAGGGCATGGGGAACAAGAATGACCCCTTCGGCACCACCATGGAGAGGCCCACAGGTGGCTCAGAGGACAGCCGAGATAGCTCAGATACGAGCAGTTACAGTAGCGACCACCAGCTTCAGCATGTTTTCATTCAAAAAGGCTAAGAAAGCGAGAGTCATCAGACAGGCCCCAAACATCTGAAATTACTTTGCTTGATTCATCCTAATCTGTATAAATTCACACTAAGACCAAATTCTTCATCCGGTTCTTTCAAGGAAATGATATCTCCAAGCCCCGCTGCTGGCCGAGCCACATGGCCTGGGGGGAGGGCAGCATCTCCCCACAGTGGACGCTCCCAAACCTTCCATGTCCGGTCTTTTGTCCTAGAGACTCTCGATATCTGACCTCACGGATTCTGCACTTCAAACACCTCAGCAGATTCTCTGACAAGTCTCTCTTTAAAATAAAGCCTTTCTGGTGGCAGGCACATGAAGCATCATATAATAAGTACCTTTGTGCAATTATAAGGCAGCGAAAATATGCCAAATCAACTTCTGTGTATTTGAAAAGCAACAAAATGCCACAACCACCAACAAGCAAGGCAGTGGTTTAACTAGACAGTTAAAGCAACTCTAACACAACATGATGAAGACAAGACCAAATAACAGGTGACAGCTAAGGTAAGAACCTTCTGCGGGGGTGGAGTGATTACAGGGCACTCACACCTAGCTCATAAAGTAGCACTTCTCATCATAGCCCCCAAGACACACTGTGACAGGATCCATGAGGTGAAAGCCATCCCCACGACCATAAATGGCATAACCCTAAGCACCGACCATGTGCTATCAAGTGTCACTAGTCATACAATGCCTGCTGCCCCCAAACCCTGCCCCCAAGAAGCCATGGTTAGCATGGCCTCACATGGCTCCAAGGACAGACGGTGACTGTAGCTATATGCTCACAGCTCTGCTCTGGCTCCTCTGACCTAACTCTGCAGTAAACTTTGCCTGTCCTGGTGCATCTGAGACAGACACAGAGAGAAGATGGGCACCACAACCCTGCTGTGGGAGGACGGCAGAGGAAGGAGGAAGGACATACCTGCTGAGGGACTTGAGCAAGCGGCTGCAGGGACACCGGTGGCATCTGGAGGGGCTTCAGTTGAGCCGAGGCCACCTGGGAAGTCGGAGCCAGGTATGAAGACAGATGGGGGGGCACTGGTTGGAGAGGGCCCACAGGCTGTGACGCCAGGACCTGTGACAGGGGAGCTGTCTGGGCCAGTGGAGGAGGCTGAAGGAAGAGAGGGGGCTTCTCTTAGACCAGCATCGTGCTGAGATGCCCTAGATGCTTAGACATGACAGAGAAAATCAATGAGTACATGCACATGTACACATACATAGACACCCAGCCGGGAGCCCAGGAAGTGCAGGTCTGGGAGAACCAGGTGTGAGTGGGGCCCCTCCAAATGCTGTGGATCATGAACTCCATAGATATAAGAGACCTGCCCCGACTCCCATCTGCACCCCAGGCCCAGGCCAGCCAAGACACAGTCAGGGGAGACTGAAGCACCGATGGTGGCCATTAAAGAGAAGCAGTCTACACTCACCTGGTGGACAGAGGGCCTAGGCTGGCCCGGCCCAGTCGGCACGGGGGCAAAGCTCATGGCCGGCTCCGGGAAATGCTGCTGTGGGAGCGGAGCGCGGGTGGGGGGTGGGACAGAGCCCACTGACAGGCCAGGCTGCAGAGGGTGCCAGGGGCCACACTCAGCAGCTGCCCCAAAGACCCCCACCCAGCCACACACTCAACGTCCCCAGAGAGCTGTCTCTCACTCCCCATGCCCATCGTCCTGGCAGGGACACTTTTCCTAGGAACATGAATTGACAGAAGCAAGGTATGGTGGCCCCTGAGCCAAGAATGGCCACAATTCCTAACCAGGGAACGTTCTGAAACATCGGCTCCACAGGATATTATGCAACTGTGAGAAAAAGTCATTATAAGGGCTTTATGGAACCGTGGGAAAACACTTGTTATAATACTCTATGGGGGAAGATACAAATGCATATGCTTCTTGTCTACAGTACTATGTAACACACATATATGTAAATAAGTTCCCAGAATACAGAAACATGGGAACGAACAGCAGGACAGCACTAGACTGAGGGGAGCTCCACAGAGCTGGGGTCTCCAGTGACTCAGCCATTAGGAGAGAAATGGGACCACAGACGTGAGCCCTCATGCTCGGGCACAAGAGTCCCCAGAGAAGTGGTTCTGCTCCCAACCCCTCCACTCTTCACTGGGACATGTCACCATGACAACCCTCCCCAGGAGTCCTGGGTACACCCTAGGGACTCCCTCCACTCCCTACCCTTCTGTCCAAGCTGTTTTCGTGTAAACAGGCAAGAAAGTGCTCTGGCAGAGACATCTGGCCAGCTGGCCCTTGACCTCCCTGTGCCCAAGCTTCCCAGTCTGGGAACAGAAGCTGGTATAGGAGGGTGCTGTTGGAACAGGTGGACAGCACACTGTGGGCCAGGAATATCCTGATCCTGAGCCTGGGAAGGACAAGAGCTGGATGAATGCTCTGGCTCAGTTCCAGAGAACAGGTGAACCCAAAGCTAAGAAACACCACTCTGAGCAACAAGTAGCCTTTTCCTCAAGAAGCTTTCCTTGCCTTTTAAAACTATTTCACTTCATTTTGTGAAGCAAGTAAAACTATAAATACAAATTGCCAGTTTTGACTCTGATCAGTAGAGGCAAACACTTCAATTGCTTTTCTAAAGGGACTTCCTGAACCTGAGTGGACAACAGGGAAGGGAGAAGAGACAGAGGTGGCCAAAAAAGCTACGAAGCCCGGAAGGATGACCACAGAGAGAGTGCAAGTGAAAGCCCAGGGTAACTGGAGCACCAGGCAGAAGCAACTCCCTTGGGAAGGGGCACTGGTCCTGACCTGCTTCTGGGCCTAGGGGATCTAACTCTCCCTCTGGATCTCACTCCAACACCCACTTCAAGGGCAACTTCTCTATCTGCTTGGGCCTGAGAAGCAAGCAATTGTTTTGCTTTCTATGGCATTAAAAAAAATTGAAAAATAAATGCCGAATGTTGTCCCCTCATCTAGCAATTTCCATTTAACCTATTAGGTTTACAAATTATTCCTCAGGTATAAGCATGAGAACTTTTAATCCTTCTTCCCAAACATTACTCCCATACCTCTAACTTTAAACAGCAGCATAACACCCAGTGGAGAAGTGCTACCGCCTCAGAGATGCTGGACACAGACAAAATCAAAGCTTTCATTACTATGAATGATGCTTTTCCGTCACCTTTGCACCGGTCTGAGTGTAGGACCCTTCCAACTTATCACAGCTTTGCAAGCACTGCGTGTCATTGAGCTCTGTGCTCTGTTTTCTCACCAAGCAGGTCTCTCAGGGTAGATCACAGGCTGCTCCAGCCTGCAGCCCTGCAGTTACCAACAAGGATGGACCTCCTGTGGGCCTGTTTTTGCATGGCCAGAAACTGACCACAGGCCAGTATAGCCTGGCTGGTCCATCACAGACTCCAACGGGGTCTCTGGCTCGAGAGCCAAGCTGACTCACCGCAACAGGCTGCTGGTAGGCTCCCAGTGAGGGCAGGCTATGTGGCAGGATGGGCCCATCGCTCATGCTCACGGGGGGGCTGCACACGCTCTGGGCAGTGGGTGGTGCTGAGTCCACCAACGAGCCCAGCACCACACTCTGCTGGCTGCTCTGTGAGTCCGAGTACACAGTGGAGCCCTGCCCGCTGTCGAATGTGCTGTCAGCTGGGAAGGACAAAGGCACGGCTCAGAGTGGGCACCCCAAACGTCACTCCCACTGCATTCCACACAAAGCTTAAGGAACGCAAACGTGGGCTCACACACAAATGCTTGGCTCGTCCATGTTTTCTTCTGCAAAACAAAGACTTGGTTGTATTTCCAGGTCATATAAGTAATGATTGTGTGTCATTTTACACAATCGACCATAGAGCAATATGGGGGCTAACTGCACCACCCAGAGGTGGTCCTGGCAGCCCACCCACACTGCCTGATGCCTGAGAGGTTGGGGGGGGTGTGCTCGCCATGGGCCACCACAGATCCCAGGGGGACACCTCACACAGTCCTCATAGGCAGGTAGGCAGGAAGGCCACTTCCACCATGGCTGAGACAGGGATCTCACATGGAACTGACCTGTACTTGAAAGTGAGCCCTCATTCAGCTATTTGAAGGCCTAAGGGGTCTTGGGAGGCTGACAGGATGTTCAAGTTAGGAAAAGCTCCAGTCATGTAGAGGTAACAATTATTACCTGTGTTTTACAGGGGGAGAGGGTGTCAGGACCCCGACCACCTTTACTTACCATGAAAAGGAGCCTGAAGCAGGGAAATCCAGGCCCAAATCCAGCCCCTCACATCTTGGGCTGGGTCTAACACAGTTGGAAAATGGGGCTGATGAGGCCCCCACCCCGCAGAGAGCCTGTGAGAGGGAACTCAGAGGCTCCATTAGCCCACCCACAATCAGCCCAGCATGGCCAGTGAGACCAGCCACAGTGGACAGAGCCTCCCACAAACATGGTGGGGAGAGATGGAGGGATAGGCAAGACAAGACCCGCACAGCCCGTAGACTCATCTGACCGAATGCACCTAGAAGACAGGTTACCTGTGTGGCCATGTCAGTAAAGTATGAAAAACAAAAACCTATTTGAAATGGCACTCATGGTTTACTGCTTCCAGATTCCAAAAGCTACACAAACATTAAAATTTGTCAACTATGAACACCAAGCTACTTCTATAGGGAGCCACCTTTCAGATTGTCAGCACAGTGTCCATTTGCAATTTAAACAAATAAAGTAAAAGGGGAATCTTGTCAGCTTTGCAGCAAAATAATTTTTCCCCAGAGCTGATTAGAACTCTTTTTAACCTAGGAAGATGTAAGAATGCTGAGGTTTGATTGTGCAAACCAATTGGATAAGTGTCTCTTATTTTTAATGATGTGTCTGGTAGTAATTTCCACTTACACAGAGAAAGGAGAGAAGCTGAGACAGAGAGAGAGGACAAAAAGACAAAGACACAGAAATAGAATGTGCATGCAGGAGAGAGACAGAGATAAAGACAAAGAAAGACAGAGACAGAGAGACAGAAACAGAGACAGAGTAAAGACAAGAATGGGTACAGACCTGACAAGTTTCACATAAAGCAACTCCGTGTATGTAACATTTAAAATTTTTAAGTCAACATGTTTAACGTATATATAATTAAAAATTAATTTTAAAAATTGCTTTTAAACCTATTGACAAATTAAATTCTTGTAATCATCAGGTGCTAGACCAAGCCCTCTCGCTGACCTTCATTTGGACCATGGTGGGCAGTTAACAGAACAGGGAGACTCAAAATATGTTTGCTGTACCTTCTAACATATGAAAGTGCATGTGTTTGCCCATCTTGTTACCTAAGACCTGGTCCTTTCTCTGATGACATGTGTGCTGACTGGCATCCCCATCAGTTCACCTTTATGAAGCACAGCATGGTCCAGCCACCCACAGGCACTGTGGCCAGAGAGACAACTGCGCACAGGCTTTCTGTTCGAAGCCAGAGCAAGGTACTGAGGGAGTGCAAGGTGCTGTGGGTTGTGGAATAGAGGGAGACAAAGGGTATGTGTGCGTGTGTGTGTACATGTGTACACTGGTGCATGTGAATAATTACATGTGTAGGCTATCTCCAGAAGTTAACGTTAAAAGACAGGTAACATCAGTAGCCTCCAAGGAGAAATATTAACTGATTTTTGCTGTACACCTCTTGGGCTTTTTGAATTTCATATGATGTGAATATATTACCTACTTAAAAAAAATTACAATAAAGGGGTAAAAACGTTTTAACCATAAAACATTTATTTCTCATGGCAGAAAAGTATGGCTGCTGCATAAAGCATACAGAATCCTTCTGAGCTGCACAGGAAGGGGTCTGTTTGCAGACAGAATGACCACCTTGAACTGAACTCATCTGTTAAACCTGTGCTGTCTATACAGTAAGTCGAACCTGCATCATGACATCTGACCACAGCAGAGCATATTCTAGGTCCCAGACTGTGTCTCTTCAAAGAGTGACAAAGGAAAATTTCTTAATTCCTGTATCTGAGAAATTGTTCAACCAACGATTACCTTTGTAAAGTGTGTAGTAACTTTTTCTATAAAAAGTTTATGTTCTTTACTCTTTTTTGTTTTATCAGAAAATGGAATGCAATGATGCTGTGATTTTATTCTCCAAAGCAAACTTGAGCAGGTTGGAAGGAAGTAAACAGTAAGCAAACTGTCTCAAAGTGATGGCCAGCCACTGGTTTTAATTTAAATAGCCTACTTTGAAGAACATTCAGCTATTTTAATGATAAATGAAGGATATTCCTATTAAATAAATCAAACATACTATTTCAGTCTTTCCACATGAACAACCTGAAACAGTGGCCTGGGCAGGTTGCTTGGATCTGCAATTCTCTGTGCTTATTCATGGACAGAATAGGCTACAGCCTCCATCCATAGCTCGCAGCTGCATTTTTGGGGACACTGAGGGCAAAGGCAAGACACATTTCTGCCTCGACTTATGGAAGATACTGGGTTCTCTCTTCCAGTGGTCTGAGATAAAGCCAGATGCAAAGCGATCCCACCATCCATTAATAACACTCCCTGGGAAACAGACAAGTGGTCTCAAAGGTTTGGCACTAGAAGAGAGATTATCTTGAGATGGACACTCCTGGAGACAAAGGTCACAGCAGCATGACTGCTCAAGCTATGGCCACTGGCAGCCTCAGGACACTGGTGTTCTGGAACAGATGCCCCTACTGGGCCCAGCTGCTATGCTAAGCCCAGGATAAGGAAGAGCCTTCACGTGCCCCATGTGGCCAGGACTAGTATCCTCCAGGCAGAGTAAGTAGCCAATTAAGCCACTCTGTCCCTGCTGGCTCGGGGCACAGGAGGTTCTGGGTCTGCCTCCACATCTGTCCCTACCTGTCCTGAGAAGTTGGACTTCAGCAAGCCATAAATCCCTCTGGTCAGATCTCTGTGCAACATCAAGGATGCTCCCAACAACTGCCCTGGAGGAACATTCACCCACACCAATCATCCACACCTGCAAGATGAACTGGGGTAGGCACGTGGAGAGAGCAATACTCACAGGCCAGAGAGGTGGCGCTGGCCGGCAGCACAGTAGGGAGAAGGTGCTGGTCAGCCTCGGGCTCCTCCGGCTCTAGCAGTCCAACCTGTGCATGGTAGGTCACCTGGACCTGCAGAGGGGTGTGCAGGCCCTTGGCCTTGTCAGGGCTGCCTGGGTCTCGCTGTTCCTGGGGCTGCAATGCTGGCCAGATCCTCTCCCGCCGCCACTGGATCAATGCCACACGGTCACGAATGGACTTGGCCACGATCTTCACATCACTCTCATGGAAGAACCCTGACTCGATCTGCAAAGGGAGTCAGTCACCTGTCGTTACTGGGACCATCCCTACTTGCACATCCCATTGCCGGGTCCACCTTGGTGCCTGCACTCCCACCTCCCGCTCTTGTGGTCTCTGCTAAAAGTTACCTCTTCTGGGCCCCTCGCCCCTGTCTTTCAGGGACATTCTCATCCTTCCATAAAGATGGATGTGTCCTTCGAGCCATTGACTAAATCCACGAGAGTGACCATCTGAACATGCACTGGCCCAGCTCCTGAGACACTGACAACACAGCAGGTGCTCTTAACATGCGCTGAGTAACAAAAAGGAAAGGGGGGACCCTAATCTGCCTCCCACCCCAGAGCAGCCCGACAGCTGTGTCCTGGAAGCATCCTAGAGCCCCACACTAAGGCTGCCTGAGGGTGGGAAAGCAGTCCTGGCTAAATCTGTGTGCTCAGGGACAGGGACAGGGATCCACAGCCCACACTGTCCTCAGCATTCTCTGAGAAGTCATG
>NW_006442597.1:1252592-1256977 GCF_000325575.1 Pteropus alecto | reverse complement strand
GGGGGAAAGAGGCACATTCTGTAACTTGAGATCAGGAAGGTGTGTACCATGCCTGGCAAGATTCTGAACCTGATTCGCCCAACAGAGCATTTGAGGGAATTTGTAAAGGAGCCGAGGCTCCCCAGGAAACATCACAGCTCTCTCCAAGGATAACCGTGGCCAAACCACAAAATAGAGGAGGCCAGAGGCTTCTGTCACCATAGGATCCCCACATGGAAAGGGAAAAAACTAGAGAAGGAACCTTGCAGTGGTCAGGATTTGTGTAAACTCACAATTTTCAATGCACGACAGACAAATACACGCAAATGGTGACATGAGCATATGTGCATATGGCAACAACGTACAAAACAGGTGTGTTTCTGAACCAACCACTGAACAGGCCTGGGGCAACCATGACCAACAGCACATGCACCACTGGAACTCGGACACCGAGAGAACAGGATCCCCAAGAAACAGCAGGTTCAGGTCAATAGGGACAGAACGAGGGGGACTGGACATCTCCTTGTGCCAGAAAGTGAGGACGTGCTTAGAGAATGACAGACAAACAGGAAGACAAGGGAGCCAGCACCCAGGGCCAATCCCTGGCCAAATCTGACATTCTGAGCCTCAAAATACACAGTGACAACATAATGTTTAAAGGACATGTCCACAAATGCACACAAGAAGAACGCAAGTGATCTGTCGTGGCAGGAGGAATGGGTGCCCCTGCTAGTATGAAGTTACAAGGTCGGGATGGGGTAGTGCGGGTTGCGGACACACACATATGTGCATTCTCTGTCTCTGTTCCTCCCTCTTGCTCTCTCTGTCTCTCCCTGCCCCTCTTGCTATCTGTCTTCATGTCTGTATCACTCTCTGAGTCTCTCTTTCTTATTTTGTCTCAGTCTGTCTGTCTCAATCTGTTTCTACTTCTGTCTCTCTTGCTCTTTTTCAGTCTCAGTCTCTGTCTCTCCCTGTCTCTCTCCATTTGTCTCTCTCAGTATCTCTCTGTCTCTCAGCCTGTGTCTCAGTCTCTGTTTCTCAGTATCCATGTCTATTTCTGTCTCAATATCTCTATCTCTATCATCTGTCTCTTTATGTCTCTCCCTCCTATGGATGGATCACTTGCTCACATGATGCCACATCATGAGTGGCCCTGAGGGACAACCCACCTGGCTAGAAACTAAGTCTCCCACCAGCAGCCTGCTGAGTGAGCCCTGATCAGCCCTACCAGCCCAGGCCAGCCCTGGCCACACTTCATGTAGGGCCCTGATCCCAAAGTGCCTGCTAAGCCACTGCTAAATTCCTGACCTCAGAGACTGGGGGAGACTGTGTGTGTACAGTATGGGGTTGGGTCGCTTTTGCACAGTGATAGGTAACTCATCAATGGAGCACACAACCTACTGAATAAATCCAAACCATGAGTCCACAGAGAGTAATAAATGGAAAATTTGGTAAAACCGAGACATTCGCAAAGTTCCAAAGTAACTCCCTACAAAAGTTATTAATTATGACTGCATTCGGAGAACCCTGGCAATACCCCTCAACCATGTGATTACGGGAAGCATCCTTGGTGGGCTAGTCTGTGCCCAGCATTTCTGCAGACGCACAGATGGACTGAGAGGAAGTTGAGCAAGGTGGCAGGCCTGCACCCTTCATGGGAAGACTGCTGAAGATAGACTCAATCTTGATCGGCACTCTGGCCATGAAGGCGTCACTGGACAATTGAGGGCCCTGAGTGGGGCCAGGATGCTCTCCAGTTCTGACCGCCCAAGCAGCTGTGTAGGAAAGTTCTCGTGTGTGGGAAGCAGACACAGTATATTCGGGTTCATGGGGTATCAGACTGCTGCCATGTCATCTCGAACGGTTCTTTGTCACACATTTTCAACTTTTCTGTAAGTTTGCGACTACTTCAAAAACTCATTTCAGAAGATGACTGGCAGAATGAACCATGCTGACTCAAGGCTCTGCCAGGCTCAACCCAGAAAGGCAGAGGTATGAGCAGGGCCACTCATGTAGCCAGGGCAAGAGTAAGCAGCTGAGCTTGGGGTCAGCACCACCAGCCGCCCAGCAGGGCCCACGTGGCAACCTGATCAGAGGCCACTGAAAATAAGGTGCCCCACAGACATTCCTGCCTGCTGCTTCTATTTTTTGTCCATGACCCATTTTTCTTTCTGTCTCTGTCTTCACAGACACAATCCCCACCCCCAACTCCCAGCAACCCTCCAAGGTGTTTCTTCTATTTTTTCCCAAACAGGGAAGAATTTAGCCACCTTCTATGCCACAGTGGAATGTCCCATTATCTGGAAGCTATGAAGACAGAAGGAAGGGCTGGCACCTCGGACTCAAGAACCCCCTGGGCTGGGCCCCAACTCCCCTAACCTCCCCTGGATGTCTGTACCAACATATCAGAGCTAGCCCAGGTCCCAGAAAACCCACCCTTCCCTCAGCCCCGAGAGCATCATCATTCTGACCCATGCCAGCATGTGTTCCCCACCCTCAACTACAGGACCTGCTGGGAGGAGACTTCAGATGTGGATTAGAGGGAGAAAAGAAAGCTGTCCCATCTACCTTTCTCTCACCCTCTGGAGGCCTCATCAGGTTCTGGAACAACTTCCACACCTAACACTCAATGATCTTGGCTGTTAAAAACAAGGCAGCCCAGACACCATTCCACGACCTAGGCCCATGGTACAGTGACACCCCTCTCTTCTGAGTTTCCTTGAGAAATTATCAGCCGTTTATGATAACTGACCCTGTTTCATTCATGGCTGCCTCCGTTACTTTAAGTTTTGAAGAAGTATGTGTGTTGAATTAAAGCTGTGGGTAAGTGACTGCCCTGAAGAGCAGCCAGGGGCAGTGAGCCTCCTCAGGGTCCAGGCACCTGGCCCAGTGATGGCCCAGGAAAGGCCCAGGGACTGCTATCAGGACCCACAGAGAAGGAGGGCCCCAGACTGTAGTGGGTGGGGAGGTCAGAGCTGCAGGACCCAGCACTAACCACAAGGCCCAGCCAGGAGCCAGAAGCAGTGGCCAGTGAGTGGCGCTCACACAGGATAAAGACCCTGTTGAGGGACTACGGCCACTTTCAGCTCATCACAGGCAGCTCTCCAAAGCACTGGACTCCTTCTGCTTCCCAAGCAGAGTGGTAAGGACATGTTTTATTTTTATCCTTTAACTGAACATAGTGATGTGCCTTCTTCTGCAATGGCTACTGCACTGCATGGAGGATGTTCCACATGAAAAGACACTTTTGAAAGAGATGGAGGAAGGGGGAAGGCAGCAAAAGAGGGGAGGATGAGACACTGGGGCCTGGGGCCTCCACTGTGAACTGGCGGAGACACCACCTGCCCTCCAGTTCAGCAAAGTGCCAGGACTTGTGAGGATGAGCCTGGGGTAGGATAGGGGGTTACTCTGCTGCAGGAAAAGCTGGGCATTTTAGGTTGAGATGAGTCCTCTAGGGAGGGTGGGCAGGTCTCAGGAAAGTGACTGGATATGAGAACCCTGAGCCAGAGGAGGATACTGATCTGTTGAGGCACGGATAGTGCTGATAAGCACCACCACGTGGAATCTCACTGTGACAGCGCCTGTTGTCCTCCTTTCATTGGCTCCCACTGAATTCCGAGTCCCTTCTGGGGCAGGAAGGTTCTCCTGGCGCCCTCACAGCCACAGAGCAGGCGCAATGCTCACAGGGGATGGGAGCGCTGCTCTCCACTTGTGTTTCCTGAACTGCTGGCACTAGCCCTTACCTCAGCAGCCCGGAGGGACATAACCAACTCAAGGCCGCCCCAGGGACCCATCTCATTTCCACAGGGTGCCGACCCCCTTCTCCTGCTACCTGGTCAGCATGCACTGCTAGCCAGGTCCCCCAGCCCCAAAGGTCCCCCCGGGACACTCTGCACACAACCTGTACTCCAGAACCTTAGCTAACAGGCTACTGGCCTGCATATCACCTCGCTCATTACTTATGTTTGTGCTTTAAATTTCAGCAAAAAGCAGGAAGGGACCATGGTGTCACAGCATAAAGAGAAATGGCAGTGCTACACTCACAGGACCACCATGCTCAATAAACACATAGTAATTCAACAGCACACCACGCAAGGTCATCAGAAAATCCTCCCAGAAGCATGGAGCTAAACAACCCATTAAATTCACTTACAGCAGATGTGCCTGCTTCTGGGCCCAGGGATGTGACCAGCAGCTTGGAAGGTGTGCGGTGGTCCTGACCAGGGTTCTAAGCCATCGGTAGGAACATCTAGCCCACTCACACATGCCAGATGAATCAGGGGCACAGGCCACTGTCCAGTGGAAGGCCGTACCCTAACTGGCCTGCTCCATCTCACACTGACCTGCTGCTCTACCCACACCAAACCCCGTGGTCCATACCCTTCACCCACCATATGTCTGGGCCC
>NW_006442597.1:1249844-1252575 GCF_000325575.1 Pteropus alecto | reverse complement strand
TGCTGAACCCACTGACTGACTCTTAGTCTATGGCTCCCACACCTCATATGGGATGGCTAGCCTCAGCTTCTGCATCTGACATGGGCCTAGAGAAGCAGGGGTGGATGTGCTACCCACAGGAGCCTGCACAGGTAGGTAGCCTCCCTCCACTTCTTTCAGCTCACCCTCCAGCACCATGGTCCACTTCCTACTGTTAACACCCACCCAGGTCCAAGGAGTCCAGCTGTGAAGAATCCATCGGTCATACCCTTGTGACTTATGTACATTTTTGACAGATGTACCATATTCATTAAAAGGTTCATTTAAAAAAAGAAAAGGGGAGTATACTTTCTATGGTTATGACAGGTGCAGCCAAGCACCTGCTCTTCTGCAATGAACATGCTGATTTTTACTTTTGCTCAGTTTTTCCAGTAAAAATGAGTGTCTCATTAATTTCTCTTGTACATCTTTTCTCCCTCTGCTACACTGAGTATCTCCTACACTCCTACACCTGCTGGGCTCTGTGGGCCCCTCAGAAACAAAATGAAACCAAAATCCAAACTCAAAGGCCCACATTTATGCAAAGTCGGCAAGAATCTGGTCAAAACAGGGTCTTTCCTGATATACCAGTCCCTGGGACCCTCTCTGCATGGTTTCTGAGCAGAGAGCCTACATTTGTGCATCTGGGGGGTTCTGACTTATGTTGTCCTTTACAGACACACTCAATGAACAGTCCTCATTCTAAACTGCCCTCTCACCAAGGACCACATACCCCTTCTGACTTTGATCCAATCTTTGGAAACCACAGGCTTTCAAGGTGTGTGCCAGGATTTGCCTTGGCCTACCCACTACCCACCGTCAAGTAAGCTTCATATTACCATCTCCTGTGCCACATCATCTGGTGTCTCCCTCTCCAAGTCAAAGGTGAACTCTATGGCCCCGTTGTCCTTGGGCTTGCCCTTCAGTTTCTTGGGGTCCTCAACCCAGAGCCGCAGGGCAATGGTGGACTTCCTGCCATGGTCTTCCTCAGCCAGCTCCACCCTCACACCCGTGTCCTCCGCAAAGAAGGCATGGCTGAGCAAGTCCTTGATCTCGTACCTGAGGAGAGGGAAAATGAGAGGCACACCTGCTGGGGGGACCCTGGACACGGGTGCTGAGCCGCGACCCACCCAGCCCCCTCTAGATTGTGACTGTACTACCTGCTGAGCAGGCTGTGCCCTCCAGGGGGCACTCTACAGCTTACATGTGCATTCCCTAACTCCCAGAAAAGGAAAGGAAAATTAGTCCTGGACAAACCTCACTGGGTAGTATTTAGGACTCTTTTCTGATTATAAAAAAAAAAAAAAAAAAAAAAAAACAACCAAAAAAAAAAATCCATCAAGCTGATATCTGGAGGAAAGTTTTCAAAAGGAGTGGTAACACAAACTGAGCTCACCAGCCCTTCAGCAGGCCTGGGTTCTGCCATACAGACCCAGGCCTGCTGAGGGGCTGGTGAGCTCAGTCATCACAAAGATACCTGGCTGCAGGTAAGACTGAACTGGACCTGGAAGTGTCTATAAGCCCATTTTCAGGGGGTTTTCAGAAGGCTCCTAGGGACAGGAAGGTGCGGCTACATGAGTGTTGCCATGGTAACCACTCTGGCCCCAAAGCCTCATCCCAAATACTAGTTTAGTTCCTGTCCTGGCACGAATGGATCCATGCACTGTCCCAGGCCTAGCTTCCTCCCAGGGTCAAATCTGTGGTCACCATGGGCTGCAAGCTCCAGTAGCCCATCCCCTGTGGACAGTTACTTTAAATGGAAGGGGGACAACCAGGTGAGGAAACCCTCAGTGAGGTCGACAAATGCTATCAGGCCCCTGGGCTCTCTGTAGGTCCTGGTCTGGGAGGTGGTCTCACAGGATCTGCTCTGATGGTTCTTTGGCTCTACATGGTTGCTCCTATACTTTTATTATATGGGTTACATCTAACAATTTTTTAAATTTTTTTCTTAAAAAATGAAACCTGTAGGGCAGGAAAGAAGGCCCAGGGATCAGGACAGGGCCCCTGCCTGAGTAATGATGGCTATGGAAAAGAAAAGTGATCAATGCTGAGGACAGTGATTAGGGTGGCCATGTGTGGGTATGTCGGGGCCAGAAGGGCACATGAAGGGGCAAGGAAGAGGTAGGGCGAGAGGAAGAGGAAGAATGGGGAGAGTGGGGGATGGGCTGGAGAGGAGGGGCAGGGGGAAGAAGCAAGGAGGAGGGAGGGAAGGGAGAGGAGGCAGGGAAGCTCAAAACATAAGCTCAGTTTCCTGGCTGACCAGCTGAGGAGGTGGGGGCTGGTTTTGGTGGTATCTCTGACTTGAACATGATAACCTGCAGTGGGGAATGGGGAAGGTCAGATATAGGTGAAGGGACTATGCAGCCTGGAGCTGAGGACGAAATGAATCAGGGAGCCTGGGCATAGGAGTGTCCTGCAGGCTTTGGGGGAATAGATGTGCCCACCAAGGACAACACAGAGAAAAAGCAACAAGGGGCAGAGCAAGGCCCCAGGAGCCTCCTTGCTCCAGAATGATCCCCAAAGTCAGGAAGCATGTTCCAGGGGCTGCCCACTGACAGCCTGGTAGGCTTGCTGGTACCCAGGACAGGACACCCGAGCCTGAAGCAGCCTGTCTATCTCTTGAAGCTCTTTGCGGGCCAGCTGAACCGACTTCAGAAGGAGAAACACCCCAGAACCAGCACTGCCGGGACCTCACCTCTCTTCCTTGTCTTTG
>NW_006442597.1:1226375-1249599 GCF_000325575.1 Pteropus alecto | reverse complement strand
GAGAAACACCCCAGACCCAGCACTGCCGGGAACTCACCTCTCTTCCTTGTTTTTGCAGATACACTCCCCAATAATCTCCTTGATTTCTGGATCGTGCACTTTCTCAAAGCTGGCTGGCTTGATGCCCTGAAGATGGATGAGCAAAATCACCTGACACAGAACTGGCCTCTTCAAGGTGTCTACTTCTTGCATACTGCACACTAACCGCCTCAGGAGAAAAGGCAGGAAGCACAGAGGCTTGGGGGATAGGTTGGCTGTAGCAGGGAGGTCTGGGGAAGACAGACTAGGGGATGCTCCCTCACTCTGCTGTACAGAGGAGGAGGGTGGGGCAGAGTGGATCTGTTCGAAGCCCTACCTGGCAAGCCGGGGCCTCCAACGTCACCTGGAGGGTCTCAGAGGCTAGAAGAGAAACTGTTCCAACAGCTCGGCCCTTCTTACCACATCTCTACTCAAGAATGCTAGGAGCACTATCTGTGATCACTGTTGTTGGTCAAGGGCCACCAGAGATTGGCCCCACTGTGGCCACAGCAGGGTTGACCTCCAAGGCCTGGCTGCTCAAAGGTTTTGCAAACAGTCCGTGCCATGCAGTTCTGCCATTCAGTTCCATGGCCATGAGTCAGACCAGAGGACTTTCAGGTGCCAGGGTGTGGCCAAGCATCCACACTGACCAGAGACCCAACAGGTGCCAGTGAAGGGCGGCCACTGCTCAGCCATCTGGCTATGGTATGGGGGAAGCAGAACCAGCAAACTGAAGGGATTCCAGAAGCAGGAGTCAGATCACAGTTTATTTGTAATCTACTGGGAGAGGGAGGTTTTTAAACATTTTAAACACACTGAGGGTTCAACCGTCATCTTCTTTTAGCAAAACTCCACCTTCAAAGGCCTGTCCTGATTTCTTTTTTCATGTACAAAATAGGAAGCATACATTTTCCCACAATGAGGGATGGCAGGAAGATGGAGGCCCATCCACAGCCCGGGGACAGACTAGAAGTACAGGATCCACAGCGACTCCCACAAATTGAGGTGTGGCCCCCTGTACCCACCAAACCCCTGATTCCTGGGACCCATGCCTGTAACCAACAGGGGTCGTACTGTGCCCAATATGCAGGGAAGTTTGCAGCAGGCAGAACCCTGGGACTTAGAAGTGGCTGAGGGTTTCCCCTTGCTAATGAGACCCCAGGGCCTTTCTACTGAAGCCAACAGAAGAAGAGGTTTAATTACGCCAGGAGGAAAGGCCAAGATTCCTATGGGGTTGGTGGTCTGAGAAACTATGAACACACTGTCATTTAAATCTCTGAAAGACTAAGGACCTCAAAGCTGGTGAAGAATGTGCCAGAGGAACAAGGTACCATTCTGAAGGGGCTCAGAAACATGGAGTCAGGGCAGCTGAAAGCCAACGGCGCAGTGACCCCACCAGACTCTGGGGCAGGGACATGTGTCGGAGGCTGACCCAGCATGTGAGAGCACAGTGAGGGGCCAGCAGGAACACAAGGATGTCACTGAACGAAGGACACACTGAGGATCAGGGAACACGCTCCCATCTGGTTTCCTCGGGAAGGCAGGGTGGGGCTGAGCTTTGCTTTGCCCAAACCAACACAGGCAACACAGGGCCTTGGGACCTGGGTGTGCTCTGTTTCCTGGGACCTAAACAGGGCAGTGGAGCTGCTGGGAGCACCATGTTGGCTGAGGAGCATGTGCCAAGGGGGCTCAGTCCCTGTCTCCCTTAGGCCAGCAGATAAACCAGAACAATGGTCTTCGGGCTGCTCCTCCTGCACCCCGGCACTGGCACCTCCAAGGCCTGCAAGTGAAGCCCTGAGCTTCCTCAGGTCCCCCCACCCACCAGAGAACAGTGTCCACAACTCTCTCCTGCCAGCACCACTAGGAGCTACACATCTAACTGTGGGCCTCTGACCCGCACTCACAAGTGCCACCAGCTCGAAGCCTCAGTGGCACACAGGAGGGGCTCAGAGCAAACAAGTTACTGTTAACTCAGAATTAAGAATCAAAGGAGATGAGCAATGACCTTCAGGGAGGAGGGCAGGACGAGGGTGACAAGAACCAGGCCCCTTGTGCAGAAGCAGTGAGGGTGTACCAGGGTCTGGGGTAACAAAGCCAACCCTTGGGAGCCATGTGGTCAAGTGCTGTGGGCGGAGAAGGACAGTGATGAACTAGAGCCCAGAAAAGCCACAGTCCAGCTACCCTGCCTTGGATACTCCCTTGGATACTTCCCAACCAGGCAGGACAGCCGCAAAGGGAGGACAGGATGATCTGTCCAATTAAATCCTGGGGACATACTGGAAGACAGAAAAGCCAGTGGTCCTCAGAGTGGCCAAGAAAAGAGGTTCCAAGGACAGGGAGCCTGGGCACCTGGCAGGGGGCCCCAGCTCTGCAGCACTGTGAGGCCCTGATCATCACCTCCAGGCACCACCCCCAGCACCTATGTTATTACTACTGTTGTGTGGGTTCTACTAATACCTAAGAGACCTGAGCAACCACCCCCCTGTCTCCTCATCTGTGAAATGGCCTAGTCCCTTTCCTCACACAGCTGTTAGGAGGATTTCATGAAGGCACACAGAGTCCAGCTGGGACACACAGGCCAATGCAGTGGCCAGGGGACTCACACAGGTGACCTTCCTGTAGATCTGGGCGGCGTTCTGGCACTCCGAGTAGGGGTACTCCGAGGTGGCCATCTCCAACATGCACATCCCGAAGGCGTAGACATCCACCGACTCGTCATAGTGCTCCTCGTACATCTCAGGTGCCATGAACTCAGGAGTACCTGGGCCCAGGAACAACAGATGCAGGGTTGGTTGTCATAAGCCTGAGAGCACCCTGGGCCCCTCAGAGCCCCCACGCCTCCTCCCCCATCCACATGCCATGCCATCGGTCCTGAAATCCTGATTCAAACAGAAGTACTCTGCAGACAAAAGTTCTGGAAAATTCCTCCTGCGCCCTCCTAAGTCTGGGTTGGATCAGTCCACAGAGCTGGGAGACTATTACTTCCCAGAAACTGGGTCTATGCCCAAAAAGGCTGAAGGTGCCTTTCATCGGGAAGGCAGAACTCCAGCCAGCACACCCTCCCAGCACAGGCCCAGATAGCCCAGAGCAGACAAAAACTTGTGATCATAACAGAGCTGCTTAAATTGCAAAAACCCAGAAAGGCCCAAATATCCCCAGACACACCACACAGCAGAGTGTCAGGCATCACGCACAATGATCTGAGGGTGGCTGGGCAGGTGCCATTTACTTGGCAAATAATTCAGAGGTTTAAGGTAGGAACTACTCACACATTCAAATCACGAAAGATTTTAAAATAATGTTCACTCTGAATTTTTAAGGACATGAAGACTTACAATGGACTGAGTAAAATAAACAAAATATACACTGCATGTACATGCTGACCTCACCTATACAAAACCACAAGCACAGACCAAAATGACTCGTCTGGCAGATGGGGTTATGGCTGATTTTCTTCTTTAGTTACACTGGTCTGGGTTTTTTAATTTTTCTGTAATAAACTTCTACTTTAAAAATCACACAATCCTTTTATAAAAATAGGTCTGAGCATCAGTCAAGCTGAATGTAAAGAAAAGGGGCATCTACTTCAATGAGACTGCTTTTAACTTCTCTGTTGACTTTGGAAGATTTTCAAAATGTCCCAGTTTTTTAAAACAGCACATGCAAAATAGCATGAACTAACTATTGTGTTAAAAAGCACATGGTGGGGTCATCAAAATGTTTACACGGCTATCTCTGGGATGGCTTTCGGAGCCACACCTGGAGCCATCGGACCCCACGGCTTGATGTGTCAGACACCATATATAGCCACCCTACAGCCCCTCCAAGCGCTCTCTTTGCAAAGCCAGGAAGAGCCCCTGCCTAGGACCTGGACCTGGTGGACACATAGCGCCCACTATATGCCAGGACCCCAAATGGAGCCAGCATACAGGACACCAGACGTACCATCTCTACTATGAAAGGCAGCTACAAACTAGGTAGCTTCTCAAAGGAAGACAAGATACACAGAGGCAAAAATGTACAGTAAACCAGCATCCACAGGGAATCCCTCAGCCCCCAGGGCCCACGCACAGACTCAAGGCTTGCTCACTCCAGCACAAACACCCCTGGGAGCCTTCCATGGGCCCCACAGCCTGGGTGTCACCTCGACACCTGCCAAGGCCAGCTCCAGCGTCGCCAACCACAGAATCCCCACATCCCTCTGTCACCTCCTTCCTGCTCCTGAGTACCCAGAGACTCACAGGCACCAGCCAGCAGGGCCACGGCTTAGCTCAGGGGCCCAAGGGGCAGTACAAAGGCGGGCTTACCTATCACACTCTTAGCAAAGGATGCTCTCTTGAGGGTGGCCAGGCCCAAGTCGCCAATCTTCACAGAGCCAGTGGGTCCGGTGATGAAGATGTTGTCACACTTGAGGTCCCGGTGGATGATGGGGGGCGTTCTGGTGTGCAGGAACAGCAGCCCCTTCAGGATCTGCCGGCACCAGCTGCGCAGCACCTTAGGCTTCATCACCTTGAACCGCTTCAGGTACCTGCAGGAGCGTAGCTCACCAGCTACTCATGTGGGGAAGGGTTTCCCACTGCTGGGGGCCATGTACTTATCACCCAAACAGAGACACTTATAAGGGAAGAGTGCTGGCCACATACCAACTAGGATCGCCCAAGCCATCATGAGCCCTGCACCCTGGGCCAAGCCCACCCTGAGGCCCCGACCAGTGAGCCAGGAGGCACGCTCACGTCTTCAGTGTCCCTGAGGTCATCAGCTCGGTAACCAGTACGATGCACCGCTTCCCCTTGGCACTGGACTCCCAGAAGTCGTAAAAGCGCACAATATTGGGGTGCTGCAGACCCTTTAGCATCTCGGCCTCCTCCTTGAACCGCTGTCGCTCCAGCTTGGTGAGCTTCCGGTCCTAGAGAGACACACACGGCTGAGAGGGACACCGCCATGCTCTCCCACAGAGCCAGGTAATCCTGGACAGGGCCAGCCAGGCTGCCTCCTTTTGCTCAGGGAGTACAACGGAGGGGGAGGACCAACCTGGAGGAGTCCCACACTGCACAAGGAGCTCATCAAAAAGGTCTCCAGGACCCAGAGACACCTCGAAAACCACTGCAACGCTCACGTACTTTTCTAAAAACATCAAAGGCCTTGCGACCTATACATCCAGTGATGGAATATGGTTAAAACAAAGAATTTATACACAACTTTGAGGATGCATTCATGAACACAACAGATAAGAACCAGAAAACCAGGAGAGAGATCAGAGGCAAGAGCAGTGAATGAAGACCAGAGTCCCAGCCAAGCCCACGACAGTGCTAGAAGACATGGCACACAAATCTCCTGGGCCTGGGGCCACCTGTGCCCAACACCCTCAGCACATCTGAACACCCTCTAACACCCCAACCCATAGGCTGCAGTGTCTCCCCACCACCCTCATCTGCCACCACCCATGCCCTCACCTTGTCCGCCCCAGCAGCCTGGATCTTGGCCTTTCCATTCCTAAAACCCACCCATGGATTCTCAAAACAGAGCACTCAGAACAAACCGCAAGCACTCTGCTACTTCCAATTTCATCTCACAGATGATCCTCACTTCCAAAGGCCCCAAGTGCAGCCTTCTCCTCCTGCCTGAGCACATGACCCCCAGTGTCACCTCTGTCCTAGTCCAACAGGCCACACAGCCCACAGAATACACACCTGGCCCTCCCACCAGGAGAACTCCCAGAGAAACATAAAAACAACTGAACATGGAAGGGGGAGCTTCGAGGAGTTCCAGGAAGACAGAAGAGGTGCATTTGGACAGATGGAGAGAAATCAAAGCTGAAATGAAACAGGCCAAGTCCCCCGGGGTCCTTCAGGAACACTCCGAAGGACATAAAGCCAGACCCCAACCAATCCAGGGAGGAGGGGGGGGGTCCTGGGATCATGATCAGTCATGTGGTTAAGGAATTCTGTCCCAAGTGGCACTATACCCATTTAGGTACTCTCCTTCCCGCCAGCTCCAACCCCCTCCAAATCCTTGTCAGTCTCTCCATGCAAAAGTGGGAACAGACGGCATGATCACCAACAGAGCAAAAAAAATGCCAGGAGAAACCCTCAGAATGGCTGATCCCAGAAAAACAAATAATTCAGGGACAAAGTCCACTTCAAAAACATCTAGTTCATGTCCTCACATGGACCCAAGAGGCTGGCACACATAAATAAGACCAACTTTATACTTTAAAAAGTAACAATCAAGAAAAACCTCTTGCAAATTAAAGCTCGATGTTTTAAAAATAAGATATCCCATAATCCAATGAAACATTAAGCACAAAAAGTCTATGTTGAATGTAGATAATAACATGGAAACATGTTCCATTCATCAAAAATGATGATTTATTTAAGAAAATAAAAGTCAAGCCACCAACTGGGAAATATTATTCCCAATACATGTGTTTGACATGGGACTCAGATCCAGAATAAAGATGAACTCCTGTAACTCGATAATAAAAAAAGACTGTATGTCACAAAAGAAGAGGAAGAAATGGCCAATAAGCACATGAAAGCATACCCCGAGTCACCAGGAAAACGCCAATTACAACCACAAGATCTCACTCACACCCACCAGCAGGGTAAAATAAAAAGGATCTTTCCAACCGCTGGACAGCAGGGAAGCTAAACCCTCCATACACGAGGCTGTTGGAAGTGCATGTGGCACAAGCCTTGGAGAAGCCTCAGCATGTTCACACCCAGCTCTAGGCCCAGATACTCCCTGCCGGGTACCCACCAAAGACAGACAACCAAAGAAGACAAGTATATGGGGTTCAGAGCAGATCCGCTCACAAACCCCAAACTCCAGAAAAGGCAAAATTAATGAGTGGGACTGAAACTACTACAGTGCTTGCTCTAGGTTGGGGGAGGTGCACAAGCTGAGAATCTAGGAGGCAACAGCGATGCTCTACATGTAACAGAAGACTTGGTTACATCAGCATGTACATCTGCTTGTATACTTATGTGTTTCTTTGTATGTCAGTTATTGCTCAATTTTTCAAACATTAAAAAAAAAGTGAAAACATCCGAAAACCAAATGTGAGAAATAAAAGAGAAACATCAAGAGACACGAAAGAATCAGCTGGAAGACTAATAACATGTAACAGGAGTTCCAAGAAGAAAGAAGATATCAGGAAGGAGAAAGACAGTGGGATAGAATTTCTCTGAGCTGAAGGCAGAACTATTCAGAATAAAAGCCTGTGCCCCAGCCAGGTCAGAGTAAATGAAAAATGACCCACCACCAGACCAGTTCCAATAAAATTCGGACTCCTGAGGGCCGAGAGCAAGCCCACCAAGGAGCTTGGGGCAGTTGTGTCTCCTGGGCAACCCTGACTGCAGTGCAGCTGGTGGGGCAGCCCCCTCAAAGTGCTGCCTCTGACCTGGAACTCTATACCCAGCCAAACAGATGTCGAACCTGCGGCCCCAGGACTGATTCTCAGACACTAGAGAACTCGAAGGTGACTCCCAGGCACCCCAGGTGAAACAGTCACTGGAAGGAGTGTTTCTGAACAACACAGCACAACACAGCAGAGGGAATGCAGCAAGCCCTGCCTGCTGCTGAACTTGGCCACACTGAGTAAAGGAAGCCAGGCTGTGGGATGTCCCCTGCACTGCTCCTTGCCAGGCAGCTAACTTTGGGAAATGACATTTCAGTTCCAATTCCCTTCCAAAGGTCCGGTCACTGATTCTAGAGAAAACTCAGAGAATCACTTACAGTATAAATTGTTTTAGCCAGCATTTCAACATCAACCAACAGCAAAGTAAAAGATTTCACTGTAGTCAGAGCAAAAGGTTCATGTTATAAACAAATAACAACTGAGAGAGGAAGAAAGTGCCCTCTATGTGCTTCAGTCTGATTTTCTGTGACAGATACGGGCTAATGGCGACAAAGACACAGGTCTTCATGACAGTAGCTCTTGGAGCTGGGCTTGGGGGATGGGGGGTGGACAGACCTTATTTTATGTTCTAAGCCACCAGGCTATTTTTAACTAGGTGACACACTGCTTGATAATTTAAAAGGTCAGTTGTGTGTCTTCAGAGCACTGCCCAGAGCCCGCCTGCAGCGTGCTGCCTGGCATCCCCTTGCAGAGCTGGCCTAAGTCCTTATCATTGTTTGTTGATTGCTGGTCAGCCCCATGAGATCGGCAACTCTATGGAGGCAGAGCCACCCCAGCAACTGGCCATCATCACTGCTTGTGGGATGAATTCATTACCTGACATGCTGGGACAGCTGGAAGTCATCAACCAGGGAAGGAAGAAAGTTCCTGATCTCCGTAGGACCCTCAAGTCCTGCCAGTCGGGTTGTTCTTGAGGTACAGTACTGGGAGGCTGGGCTACAGATGCTCACACGCAGACAGGGAGGACAGGTCACTTAGCCCAGCCTCCCTGCCACCAAGCCCTAGTGCTGCCTGAATTAGTGGCTCCTGCTCTCCCAGAGATAGTGAAGGCTGATCAGATTACAAAGAATAAAGCATTTTGGACAAAGCTGGCTCTTGTCTCCTACAGGAAAAAGGCCCAGCCAGTCTCAAAAGTCACCCTCAGAGTAGGGACAGTGAGGTGAGACAGGGTGCTTGGGTCAGACAGCCAAAGCAGTCAGAGGAGGATAGCCCTGGATCTGAAAGCCCTCTCTCGCATGACTCAGGAGTCATCATCTCTGCCCTAACAGCCCCATCAGGGAGAGCGGAAGTCCTGAGACCCAGAAGGCCACCCTCCTGCTCTCGGTGTAGTTCTACAGCCATCTCCTTTCAACCAGGCTAAGCCCAACCAATCTCACAAGGATGGAACTGCCCAGCCATCCTAAGTCCAGCCAGGGGAATATGGAATCCACATACATAGGGCAGAAAGGGATAAAAAGTAGCTGGAAGGAGAATGCCCAGAATCAGTAGAGTCTTGGGGTGACAACCTGGCAGAGGACCTCTCTCCAGCTGCGTTAGGTCATCAATCAAAACAAAATAAAAAAAGGCTTCAAGAGTCTGTTGAGACCTGTCCCTTGTACAGGGAAATCAGGCCAGGACAAGAATCCAGGTACTAAGTCAGCTCAGAACAGGCAGCTCCAGGAACAGAGTTGGCCCAGAACAGGGCAGAGGGTGGGGAGGATATCTGACACTCAGGACAGTCACCTCGGTGGAAAGGGTGCTGCTCTGTCCCCCGCAAACCTTGCACCTGATGGGCAGCTACAGGCCCAACTCAGTCACCAGATGGTCACTGAGGCTCTCGGTTTCAGGTACGGGCTGTGGACAACCTCAGGGGGAGTAGGTAACAGATAAACATGCAATTTCACTGCGGCTAAAAACAAATAAACATGCAATTACACTGCAGCTAAAAACACAGTGAAGAGATGGTTGGGCAGTGCCAGCCAGGGACACTCTTGGGCTAGAGGAAAAGTTCCTGTGGCCTAGGGGGAAGGACAGCCCTCATCCACCTAGGGCACTGGCAGAGCAGGTATTCTAGGAGGAAGCATCTTGCATGTAGGTGTGAGGTCCCAGGTGAACAGGTGGAGTGTGGCTTATGTCCACACAGGGGTCAGCATTACAGGGACAACAAGAAGGTGTTGAGTTCCTACAGGGGGCCGCCAAGGGAGAGACCCTGACAGATAGTGATGTCTCACATTTTGAGCTGCAACCTGCTCCCTCTAATATTTACTGTAGTTTTAAAAATAAACTCACTTCTTTTAACTCCAAGTGCTCTCCTTAACCTTATCTAAGCAATAAAATATGTGAAATCACAGGTGCACAATGTATGCTTTTTCTAACTCACCTTTAAAATAAAGGTGTTATTATTAAAACAAATAGTTCTCGGGGCTGCTGCTAACACATAAGATACGCCCCCGCTCCCCAGTCTGAGGAAGCACGAAAAAGAAAAGATCCCTCTGGGCAGGGGCTGGGGGTAAAATCTCAGTAAGTAGACAGCTCGGAGGGTAAGGCACTCCAGCAATCACAGCTTCCCTGTCACAAGGGCCAAGAAGGTTGTAATTCCCTGAGGAGGACAGCTGAACGTTGCTATCCAGCCACTCACTGCTTTTATAAACAATACCATCTTCTTTAAAGTGGAGAGGTACATAAATGACTCAACACTAGTGTCTTTAATGGGCCTTTGCTCTTTTAAAGGCCATATCAGGACTCCTGCTCTTCCCTCAAAAGGCAATACCACCAGTGGCCAATCCCATGGGCCAGCCCTGCCTGCCACCTACAGGAGACTGTAAAACTAGGTGCCTTTGCTATGTGCAAGCTAGGATTTCTGCTACTTCATCGTAAGTTAAGGAATTGTAAAGGACATCATCTCTAGCATCTGTAAATGCTGACATTGTTTTAATCCTCTTTGAAACAGTTCCCATGGAATTTGATAGTCTCTCCAGCCATTTTACAAATACGTGAATAAAACTCCAGTCCGGATCTGTACTTCCACTCCCACAGACCTCATGTAACACAGTTTTCCTGACAGCCTTTTATTGACCACCTGACCATACTTCTCTGTCTTAAAATGATGTTTATTGGAATTTCAGTTTTTCATTTCCTATGGTCATACAGCTCTGAGGGTCATATGTTTTTCTGGATTGAGTTACTGTGACAATCAGTAGTTTGCAGTTGACCAAACAAATAACAAATGTGACTGAACATGCTTTATTCCCAATCCCTTCATACATCATCCACAGTGAACTAATTATCACCAGAATGAGCACAGGCCAGCATTGCTTCTCTTCACCTCAGGCTCAGGGGTAGGGGAGCCAGTTATGCCATGTCACAGAGCTCTCTAGACTCAATCCAAGTGTGTCCCCAACCACAAGAAATCCTTCAGGACCAGCTGGCAGCCCCATTAGGGCTTCCTCTGGTTCTATGGACACTGCAGTATGAACCCCCATCCACGGTGGCCACCATCCCCAGGCCTTCATTGGGATCTGGGCAGAGCGAGCCATGAAGTGAGATTCGGGGTAGGTGGGGATGCCCCCTGCCTGCCTGTCAGGGAGCTCCCATCCCTTGCATAAGCACAGCAGGTCAGTTTTGGGACAGATCTTCTGTGCTGGGCACTCTTGGGACAAAGGCCTCTGCCCTACCCAAGCCCTAGGCCATGGGCAGGGTGCAAGCCCCTACTGACCCCAGGCCTGCCCAACCTCCTCATCACGGAGCACAGACAGTGCCATGGTAGGAAGCCAGTAGAAGCGGTTACCACACAGAGGGGACAGGCTGAGGAGGAGCCCAAGAGAAGGAAGAGCACCTGGAGGGGAAGGGGGCAGGGGAGGACTCCACTCCTCTGAGAACAGGCAGGCTAGGCGGTTGAGGGAGGATCTACTTGGGAACACCACCATAGGTCACCAGCACGCCCTGCAGCAGCAGAAAGCTAGGCAGGCCTGAGTTCTCCCACAGTACCCGTCCCTAGGCCCTCCACCCCACAAAACCTCCCCCAGGGACCTCAGGCCTCACATAGGCCATGTGTAGACCTGAACCAGCCACAGAGATGGTCCAGGGCAAGGACAGACAGCCATGGCCAAGACTTGCTTCCTCCTGACACAGCCACTCTCAGGTGGGACAAGAGAAACCACTGAGGCCAGGTCAGCAGACAATGTGCAGGATGGTGGCATCGAGGAGGGCTTTGCTTTTCTCAGGGACATGTCTGCTCTAACCCCAGGACCTGGGACCTGGGCCAGAGCAGCAGGTCATCATGGTGTGAAATGCAAACAGGAGCCAGCAAGAGAACACCCACCAGCAACTCCCTCCTCAGGTTCCCAAGAGGACATGCGGGACCCAACCAAGAGTGCTGGCACTATCCAAGGTGACTCTGAAGCCCAGCCTACAGAAGCTGGGCGGTGGCCACCCATGCAGCTGACTATACCACATGTCTGTTTTCTAAGAAAGGCTAGCCCCACCCTAGGCCACTGCCCGATGGGGACACCTAAATATAGATGTGGATGCATCATGGACACAGTCAATGAAGACATATACTTCAACCAAGGACCATGCCTGTGGGGGGTGGGGGACAGGGTAGCCAACACCCCACACACCCAGGGCCAGACTGTTGACAGAACAGCCCCTTTGGGGTGGGGCCAGTCAGGAGCCCTTCCCTTTTGTCAAGCAGCTGCCCCACTCATTGCACAGGGTCCAAAGCCTGGGACACCCCAGGGTAGCAATCTGCTGAATCCTATATACCCTTCCCCAGAAAGCAGACACCCTTCACACATCTTCCACCCCAGGGAACACCCAGACCCCCAGCTCTGGGTCCTCAGGAACACAGAAGTGGGGGACTCTAATGCCTCCTCTTACAGAAGGCCCCATACGGCCAAGTCCTCTAAACCCCACCCCCAGAAAGAAGTTGCCTGGACCTCACTCTTCTCCTGTCCAGAGACTCTATGTGGCCTAAACATCAACAGATCTAAGATGACCTTTCAGGTCAAGCAGTAGGGATTTTGGCCATTGATGGCCTCAGGCTGGTATCTGCTGAGTGGACATGCGGCCAGGCCTAAACATCCACAATGTCCTCCTGAGGTAGGTGCTACACCAGGGTACAGGGCAGAGGAGTGTCTCTCTGGGCCAGGCACTGCAAGGTGTATGGTAGTGGGAAGGGAGCATGGATAGATAAACCAACACATGTGATCAGGGCCACAAAGGACCATGAAGCCCAGGGTAATCTGGGGTGAGGGAAAGCCCTGCAGCTCACATCTACCCCAATCCTGTGAACTAACTTCTTGGCTCTTCTCCAAGCTGGCAGCAAAGCCTTGGGGCGACAATCCAGGTTAGACAGCAAGCACACAGTGCACAAGCACGTGATGAGCCACCAGGTCAGGATATGACTTCTCTGGAAGTCATTCAGCACATTCTCCTCTAGAGTTATGTGGTCTGAGATAACAGCTATGAGTACTTGAGATGCAGCTAGTCCAAAATGAGATATAATCTAAGTGTAAGATACACACTAGATATCTAAGACAGTATTTTTTAAAATGAATTTTAAATTTTGTATTAATAATCTTGTATTAATTACATGTTAAAACAATAATATTATGTATATATTGAATTAAAGAAAATACATTATTAAAATTAATTCCACCAGTCTTTTTATTCTTTTAACGTGACTATTAAATTGAGTATTATATACGTGGCTTACGTTACACTTCTATATTAGAAGACAGTGCTATACTAGAGTGTCAGCACTATGCATTAGACTAGAAGCTGAAATGCTAGAAAAAGCTTCCACAGTCTGACAGGGCCTGCTAAGGAAAGAAGGCCTTGGGGAATGCCCAGGCTTTTGCTCTAGATCAGGAAACAAGACCAAACAATAGAAAATCAAGAGGGAAAAAACAGGTAACAGCACTATACTATAGTTATCAGACACAGACTTTAAAATTATCATGATTAGTATGTTCAAGAAAACAGATAACAAGATAGATAATTTCATCAAAACTAAAATCTGTGAAATAAGAATTGAATTAAAGCTAGAAGAAATGAAATTGGGAACTCAATATATGGGTTTAACAGTAGATTAGACATAGCTGAAAACAGGATCAGGAAACTGGAAGACATGTCAATAGAAATATATGGACTAAAACATGGAAAGACAAATGGATGGAAAAGATGGGAAAGAGGATAAAGAAAACTTAAAGAACACAGTGAAAAGGTCTATCCTATGTATAAATGGGGTTTTGGGGAAAAAAAAGGCATAAAGAATGGAATAATGCAATATTTAAAAAACAAGTTTTCCAAAACTGAAGCAAGACATCCAGACATAGATTCAAGAAGTGCTATGAACCCCAACCAAGTTAAACACAAAGAAAATCACACCAAGGCACATTACAGTAAAAAACATATAAAACAAACAAACAAAAAACCTCCTGAAAATTGAACACACAAAGAAAATCTCAGAAGCAATATCACAAATGGCAGGCGGGGCGGGGGGAGATGGCGTTCAATGTTCTAAGGTCTACTAGTTTATATCAGACTTTAATAATCAAGGAAAAGTGTTGTAATCTCTAGTGGAACCACTAAAAAATATATATATAAGAATGCGTAACAAGCTTTCAAGTACAAACTTTAAACTACCCAACAAAGCCCAGCACTCCAAGAATGGTTCATCTAATTAAAGGCAGACATATCTGAGACCACACCTCTATTGTTAAAATTATCACTACATGGATACTATATGCGATAAAATAATGACTAAAAATTACAAATGCACAGAGAAATGAGCATGCAATCCCGTTACCCTGCTCTCTGTCATCCTCCATGCTGCCCCTTCCAGTTGTCTAGCCCCCACAGAACAAGTCTCCCTAGGGCGTGCCCATACAGAAGCACAGCTATCCTTCTTGCCTTGATCACCTATGGGAAGATGGCACATATGTCCTTCCTCAAGATTGAACAGAATCCCAAATCCAATGAAGAGCCTGTGCTCGGTGGAGTTCCTTTCCTGCAGGTGAGTTCACACCCCAGGTGATAGTAAAGCTACCTCCCCATCTCATGACTGAGACCTAAAGAAGCTATGTCTGGCATCCCATAGGGGCTTCCCCATCTCTACCTGTGATGGCTCGCCTTCAACAGGTAGGAACAACCTGAGACCCAGGAGCAACTCTGAGGTCTGACACCCTGTGAGCTCAGAGTGTGGAATGGCCCCACCTCCTCCACACCACATCTATCTCTCCTTCAGGCAAACTGTTACTGATGGCCATGACCTACTGGACAGTCACTCACCAAGTCCATGAAGATGACCCTGAGATAAGACCTCTGGCCCCAGCACTCACCCTTATGAGCCACACAAGTGTGTAGTACCCCATTTACAGAGAGGAAGCTGAGGCTCATAGAGGTTCAACACCTCTGGAAGCAACAGGTCAGAACATGACCCAAGGCCAGCCTGGCATCCACTGTGTCCACATGTGTATGGGCCTGGCTGAAACAAGCAGGCCTCTATCAGGCAGAGGGATGGGGCGGGGCCAGTCCCTCTGGGACACTGCCCTGTTAACACACATGGTATGACCACACTAGGTATGCAAGCTACACCAAGCACAGCAATGGGATCTGCTCTAACACCTAAAGCCAACGCCCCCTTATCTCACCTTCCAACATCTGGCTTTGCCAAAAACCACAGCAGCCACAGAAAAAAGGTAAGGAAATCCCTCTGTTTTATGGTTCCTCGTGGGGCCTAAGGATGTCCCGCAATTGATGCATGAGAGCCAGGAAGTGAATGAAGGAGTAAATAAATATCAAAGAATCAGTGAATAAATGAATGATGAAAAAGTAGATAAATAAATGAAGGAGCAAGTGAATGAAGGAATGAAAAGTGGGATTAATAACTGGATGATGAATAAGTGACTGATGCCCCTCACTCTGCATCCCCAAGACAGGAGTACCCTCCCAGGTATAGGGCCTGTTTGCCTGCCCCCCACTCATCTGCCAGGGATGTGGACCTGTAACCTGTCCTGCCGGCTCCCAGGAATGTGGGTGGTTGGTGTAGGTGAAAGCAGGGCTACAGATAGTGAGTGGGTCTCAGTCCAAGTGGAGTGCATACATTACTCTGGACCAGGAGGCTTGAAGGGACTTAGGATCCCTGCACACACAGAAAGTACCCACCCACCAGCTCATCCTCCACAGGGCCACTTGGAGACAGTAGAGTCATGCCCTTGAAGGCACCCAGCACAGGAGGCATCCAGCTGCCCCATGCCATCACCTCACTCCAGAGCCTCTTCTCCCACATAAGCACAAAAGCCCCGCCTCCCCAATATCCCTAGTAGTGTAGCCTGGTGGGAGAGAGTCACTTAGCAGGGAGGGGTGGGGATACCACTTCCGTGAGGAATCCTGCATGGAGCAGTCAGCAAGTCACCTCAGGCACGAGGGTCAGGGTCCAAACATTGTCACCCGCATAGCACCTCCTCTCCACCAGAGCACACAGTGCTGAGAAAGTTCCAGCACTGTCAACATCCTCAGCGTCTTTGTCACTCAGGCCACAGGTGGGCTCTTCCCTCACTGTGCCAGAGGTGCCCACGACACCCTGGCTCAGGGTCCCACACAAACCATCCCCATCAACTTCCTCACCATTGACATAGGAACCCTCATTCCAGGTCCAGGTGTAGACTCTGGGCCAACATAAACACAGGACATGCCGTGCTCCTGACCTCCTCAGGTGGGGTCACCATCATCCCTGCGACTCCCAGCACACCAGACACGAGCCTGGGGGAGGGTGTCCTGCACAGTCAGTGCGCAGCGCAGGTTTCGTCCCCTCTGGGAGCTGCTCTCCTCAGCAAGGCCCTTCAAGCCCTATAGACCCTGGGGCCCATGGGCAGCCATGGACTCGGCGGCTGCATGTGTGTGAACACGCACAAGCAGGACAAACACAGGAGCACATGTGACAGGAGGATGTACTTCTGACCTATAAAAATCTATTTCTGCTATTTTTTTCAAAATATTTCTAAAGGAACTATAAAGAGGGTGGCAGATTAACATAAAAACTCCATTTTCACTCACAACATGACATTCCAGCAGGTGCTATGACACTGGAAACCAGCAGAGACATACACCCACAGCCGTCTCCAGAGTCCTGCACACTTGCCTGGGACTGTCACCCTCGGGCTCCCACAGAGAAGTCGTCCAAAACCTCGCTGCCTGTGTGTATGTCTGGGATTGCTCACAGGATGGTTATTTATAGTCTTGAGAAATAACCAACATCCCGAGACAGCCTGGTGGCAGTGATGAAGGCTGTGCAGTTCTCAGGGCAGCTAGAAACCAGGCAAGGGTGAAAGGCAGCAGGCTGGAATTTAATAAAAGTCACCTCAAGAGACCAAAACAACACGCGAGAATGGGGTTGCGTTCAGGGTGAAGAGCACAATACCTTCTCATCCTTCCCCGTTTCTTGGGTTCTCTATAGTCCAGCGAACTTCATGAAACTTCTGACTATGTTCGCCTGCTGGGCTCTCTCTCCTTGAGGGGCAAAGAAGAGGGGCAGGCCCTACCCTGTGAGCATGCTCTGAGAACTAACTGTGTGTTGAGTGGCAGGAGACACAACTTTTGAAGATGCTGGGGAAGCTGGAACTCCTGCCTGTAGGGCCAGCAGCCAAGGACCCAAGATCTGGGCAGGCAACCCTCAGGTCTGAAGGTGGGAGCTTATCCAGGTCTGAGGGTTTGAGAGGAAGCTAAACATAGGAGACTTCCGATAATAACTGGGGCTAGGACAAGATTTGTTAATCATTCTAGTCTCTACTTCCTAGCCTGGAATTTCCAAGCTGACATGTCAGAAATAACAACACTGGGATGTTCTGGCTCTCAGTAAACTTCCAGCATGGCTGGCCTTGCCCCTGATTTGGATGCACCAGGCACAACCCTCTCGGAGCAGGTGGACCAGGTGTGGGCACTGTGGCAGCCCCATGGCCCCCTCACTCAAGCAGATGAAGAGGCAGAGGGGTCAGAGCAAGGTGCCCTCACTCAGCTGCCCTCACTCAGCATATGAAGAGGTAAAGGGGTCAGGGCAAGGTTCTCAGCACCCTCCAGGGGCTGCCCATCTAGTTGCTTTCACAGCATTCCCCAAGGAAACTCAGGAGAGGGGGCGTGATAAGCTGGGGCCATGCCAGACTGGCCTTGCTCCCTCTCTGATGGTAGCAGGCACAACGTGGACCATCCTCAGCACCTGCTCCTCGAGGGCAGGCCTGGCACATCGGCCCCAGTGCTGGGTCATAGGATGACCCATTTACCCACCGCCTGGCCCCTACCTAGCAGTCGCCACCGTTCCTGGTGTCCCTAATTAAGGATACTTGGAAATCCACCGTCCCCACAGCCACAACGCCCAAGTGTAATCAGCTAAGCAGGATAGCTCCCACACCCTAAGGGGTGACACTGGGTCAGGATGGGTGCCAAATACTGGGATAATCTGTGCTCAGAGCTGCCAGGACCAGAACAAGGGGGAAAGCATCCCTTACATCCAAAGAAATGAGGGAGGCCCACACGGTAGGGGAAGAAGCTGACTCCAGACACCATGCTGTCCACCTTGCTGGGCCTTGGGGAAGCAGGACTATGTCTCAGAAGGAGAAGCCAAGCTGAGAAGCCTGGGACCACCCCCTGGTGGCATCAGTGTCCTCATTTATATAACAAGCCTGAGGCATGATTGCATAACAGGCCCCATGAGGCCCCACATGGGGTCTAGGCTGCGGTTGGTGCCTAAAAAGCAACTGCCCTGGGTGCAACAGATGAACTGTTATTGTGACTATGGACTCAGCCCCAAGCCGAGGGGCTTCGCTCAGGCTAACCTCATGTCCAAGCTCACCCACCCTAAGATTCTCCTGTTATCAGAGACACTGTCCAGAGCCCCAAGTACAACCTGTGACCCCCATGATCAGCTGCCCCAGAGGCTGCACAAGAGAGTCAATGTCTCTATGCTGTCTACAGGACCCCACAGGGAAGGGTCACATCTACTGGACCCCAAGAAGAAGGGCCATGTCTACAAAATTCAGTGGCGAAGGACCATGGCAACAGGACCCCATGGGGAAGGGCTGCACCTCCAGGGTCCCATAATGAAAGATCGCATCTACAGGACCCTACAGGGAAGGACTTGCATCTACAGGACCCCATGCTGCAGCCCTCACACCAGTTGCCCTCAAGGCAAAGTATCCTTGAATTCTGCTCCCAGCTCCCTCAGTGTACTGCTCACTCAAAGAGTAAGTCAACACCAAAGATAAAATAAAATAAAATCTCCGCAGTGCCAAAAATACCTCCCCACGGGATGAGGGAGCAGGTGCCAGCTTCCACAGCAGCAATAGTTGCTATGGATACAGGGCTCCAGCCGGCAGCGGGTGGGGACAGAGATGGGAGACAGGTGGGGGAGAGGGCACAGAAATGGAGGAAGAGGGACAGCAATGTAGAGACCAGAGATGGAGGGAAAGGGGCAGAGATAGGAAGAAGGGACAAAAATAGGGTAATGGGGACCAGAGGTTGAAGCAAAGATTGAGGAGGGGGAACAGGGATGTGGGGTGGAGGAGCAGAGAAGGGGGAGTAGATATGGGGAGGGGGGAAAGAGATGGGGAGGATGGCTGAGATATGGGGTGAGATGTGGGTGGATGTGTGTATAGATTGTAGGGAAGGGAACACCGATGGGGGAGGAACAGAGAAGGGAAGGAGATGTAAATGGGGGAGGGGATAAAGATAGGTGGGGAAAGAGAGATGGGATAGAGGACACAGATGCAGAGGGGATGCAGTAGTGATGGGGAGGGAGACAGAGATGGGGGAGGGGCAGAGAGGTGCTGGCCAAGGGCAAGAGAGACTGCCTGTCAGTGGGAAGGAGAGAAGGTGCCACCAAAACACTCAGCCAGCCCTGGCCCTCGTGCCCCATGCCCGCTCACTGGTAAAGGTGACTTGCAAATACAGACTTTGGTGAGGGAGGGTGCTGAACAGTAACATTAGTACCAGGAGGAAAACAGGATCTCCCACAAACTTGAACACATTTCTGACTTGAGTGTCATAGGTCCAAAATATTCTAATACTCCCTGACTCCTCTCACCTACAACTGTCACCTCCTGTGGGCTGGATTTACTCTTGGCCTGGGGTGAGCAACGGGATGGCCCGCTGGCCCTGGGCTATGGCTCTCTGGGCACCAACAAAAACAACGGTGATGCCCGAGGGAGGAGCCCTGAGGACACAGGCCCATTCTCCCCTCCCTGCTGGGGAGACCCCAGCCCTGGCAGGTTCCACTCAGCCCCCTGGCGCTGGCACACATTGACCCTGTTATGGAGAACAGTGCACATGTCCTCCTGTGCCTGCACCCCAGCTTCAACCCGGCCACCCTGCCCAAAGGTTCTGCCCCACGTGCTCAGGCTTCTTAGAGGCTCTTCCCAAAGGCCTCCCTGGCCCTCAGAAACCACCTCTCCCCAGTGGCCATAGGGTGTTCTTCATCACAAGCAGCCTTCGGAGGCCTCACTTCCTACTGTTGCCCCCAGTAGGAATGTGAGCCAGAAGGCTGCCTGCATGGACAGGTACCTGGAGAGGGACCACCGCCATCCTCTGGGTTGTTGCTCCTGGAACCTCACACATAGTCATCAGGTCCTTGTCCTCGAATGCTGTTTCCATACCACCCCCAAGGGCCGAAATGGCTCCTTATACCCACTGACCAGGCATCCCCAGTGTGGCCTCAGGTGAGCCCTTCCTCTCCAGGATTCACTCCAGATACCCCACCCCAGCCAGCTGTCCCTGACACCTGCCCTCGAGGAACACCAACCTGGAACACCATCAACAGTTCCAGGCCCACTCAAAGCAAGCCTTGCCCATGAGACTCCCATGTGCCCTGCCACAGGCAGTCTTTCCCTTCCCTGGGCTGCACTCTGTCCACTGGGAAATGTGATGGCTTCCTATCACTCCCACAGTAAGTCCCCAATACTGCAGCCCAAACAGGACAAGAAGTCACACACACGGCTGCCTCCTCCCTAAGGCTTTGTGGGGAATTGGCACCTTGTCTAGCTCCTAGAGGATGCCGAGTTCCCTGGTATCTTCCATCACTATGTCTCCCTGGGATCCTCCTATATCCTTTTATAAGGACCCAGGTGATGACGCTGGGCCCATCCTGTAACCCAGGATCACCTACCACCTCAGGGTCCTCAAATCAACCACATCTACAAAGTCCCTCCAGCACATAAGCTGGAACATTCCCAGGCTGGGGTGTGCAACCTTGGACGCCTCCATCACCCAGCCTCCTATATCCTCCTTCCCCCCGTCACCCCCCCACCCCTGCACCTGGACATGGCGGCCACCCTTGCAGGATCCCTGCCAAACTTCCCTGGGGCCAGCCATCATGCTGTGTGTTGAAGAAGTGCTGCCATCTTTTATTTTGGTTTTTCCTTCTGTAAGTGAAAAAGGAAGCCCCATGTCGGCCACATTTCATCTGCATCCCCGGCTCCTACACCCTCTACTGCTGCCTACCTGGCCCCTATGTCCACGGGATCACGCCTGCACCCCCTTCTGGCCACCACACCTTCCCCTGGGCCACACGTAAGGAAGGCTGGTGTCCTCACCCAACTTTCATGCCCTAGCCAAGCATGTGCATGGTCGAGACAGCACCCCCCACCCAGACTACTGGCCCCCCAGCTCAGGCATCACCATGGGGGATCTGAGAGTGAAGGGAACCAGCAAAGGCAGCCCAGGGCAGCACAGGCCAACTTCATTATAGCCTTTGTGGGCCTCGGGTCCCCACAGCCCAGGGCTATACAGCAAAACTCAATCAGAGAATGCCAGCATGCGTAAGCAAGGGCCTTGGTGAGCTTTCAGGAAATTGCCTAGTCTGTCATCACGGCCATTAGTAATTATACTCAAGAGATGAAGGTCTTTCGAAACTCTCATGATTCAACCTCTACCAAACTGTACCTACCCCACCCCGTCCTCAGTATTTTCCTTCTCCCATAGAGAAAACACAGCAGAAACCCTTTGTTGAAAGGCCATCAGTCATGGAACACTGGCCCCTCCCCAGTCCCTGCCTTGTCCAAGAAAAAAGGCTCTGCTGCCTGACAGGGCCCTGGTCCCACCTCCAGGACCCTGGGCATCAACACTTCCTGGGCAAGGCTGCCTCAAAAAACTCGTCATTCCGACGGAAGCACCTACAGGGCAGGCAGGCCTCTTCCCTGGCAAGCAAATCCAAGACAACACATGTGCCCACACAAGCTAGCAAAGCCTAATAGGGTATTTCTACTGTACACACAACCTGTGCACCAGCAGCCAGTAGACAGGGAAATCAGGGTCAGGTACCGTTGCTGCCCCTGTAGGCCATGTGGGGCAAGACCATGAGGACATACAATGCACCCATGGCAGCTCAACTGAGCCCAGCAGGGCCCGACAGTCCAGGCTGGTCAATGACCCCTCTGCTATACATACAGTTAGGCGCTCATGCCAAACCCTACAACTCCCAGGCCCTCTGAGCCTTACCATGGGCCTAGGGCCAAGGGTTCGTCCCAAGTCAAGTCTGAAGGATGAAACCCTACTGTGACCTCTGGCCCAGCTGCAGCCCTCTTGAAGGCCCAGCTGGTTCCAGTTGGCAAGGCTGCTTCTGCTCCACCTTGCCAGGCAGCCAAAGAGCCCTGTTCTGCTCACAAAAACAAAGGGCCTGCCTCAAAAACTCATCCATAAACTGCTTCAGGAAGCAGCCAGCAGGGCTGGAACGTTCCAGAGTCACTGTCTCACTCCCCTCCAGGAACAGAGCAGGCCTTTGTGTTTTATCATCACTGTCATCAAATATTTACAGAGGCTGACAGACCATTTCAAGCAGGCCAGACCTGAGCCAAAAGTACTGCGCTTCCCAGGACCCTCAGAGGAACAGACAGACAAGCGGGGCAGCAAGAGGGCCAAGAGTCTGGGTCTTTGTCATCTGGACATGTCAGCTGGCAGGCTGCCACCACACTAACCCACTGCAAGAAGGATACAGGAACTGATGAAAGGCCCTCCACGCTCAGGCGCCTGGGAAACCAAAAGCATGGGCCTGAGTGTGTGTCCACCCCAGGCCAGGCAAGCAGGGGCCTCATGCTGCCAAGAACCAGGGAGAGAGCAGCCCCAGATCCCCAGGTCCACCTCAGCCTCCCCTCTCCAGCTCGTGACACCAAGGCTGGAAACTGCCCAAGTATCCAGCAGTGGGTGGATAGACGATAGACTGCTGGTGCCCACATGGTGGACAAGGGATCGACTGCCGATTGGTGCAGCCAGGGCTGAGTCCCAAAGAGCATCTTGATGAACACAGGCAGCAAGAAAGGCTAAACACTCACTGAGACCCACGTGCAAGAAGTTCTAGAGCAGGCAAGCAATCCATAGGACAGAGGCAGCAGCAGTGCCTGAGGTGGGGAGTCAGGAGAAAGCTCTGCCTCTGCTAGGTCAGCACACTGACCTAGGTTCCAGCAGTTTCACCTCCAAAACAATAAAGCAACGTGCCTCTGTCCTTCAGTGTTTTGTTTTTATAAAATATTATCTATCCATTTCTTTTTTAAACTCATTATTTCTTTTCATCTGCTTTTACTTCATTTTATTTCTAGCTGATTGCTTTCAACATGTTTTGCCACTTCTCAATTCATCTATCTTCTTTCTCTGAAGTACACCCAGCTGAGTTTACTTACTTTCTGGCCTCCTTTTTAACCTTCTCTTCATAAATTGCAAACACGGCCATCTGTGCAGATCTTCCCTCATGCAGCACCCTGACCCCACACCAGGCAGACCACTTATAGGCCCCAAAATGCACGCTGGCCCTGAAGGTACCCAGGA
>NW_006442597.1:1214164-1225809 GCF_000325575.1 Pteropus alecto | reverse complement strand
AGGAATGCCATCCAGTAGATATTTACCCCATACCTGGAAAGGTAGCTGAGCAAGATAGGAACAGACAAGCCACCTGAGGACCCAAACCCCAGGAGACGCTGCCAGTGGGGTCCACTAGTGTCTAGAGGCAGAGAATCCCACAGTCAGCCAGCAACACCAAGGCCAGGAGACCAGAGGCAAGGCCCAGAATGCCCCTGGCCTCATGTCCCCCACCACCCGCTCCCAGTGGGCTCACACTCATTCTGCAGAAATCCAGATGACTCATGGCAGTACACATACATGAACAGAGAAGCCACGGAGTTCTCCATTATCCCGTGGTGAAACCAGAAACCCCAGCTGCCCAGCCCTCCCACTGGAGACACCAATAGCCAGCCACCCTACCCACACAGCACAGCCTCTCCCTGCGGGACAGCCCCCTCCCAGCACGAACAGTTCCTCTGCAGCGTGGCAGCTCCAGGTTGAGGTCCACTTGATGCCCGCATAAGGCCCACATCCCAGCCCCCACGCCCTCATCTCAAGTCTTCAGCCAAAACTCTCAAATGCCAACTCTAGATGGCTATCGCAGGGAAGACCCACTCTGCTCAGGCGCCCCTAAGAAAATATCTGGAAGCCTAACAAAAGACAGACAGCCACCACTGAGGGCAGCCTTTGTCCCCCGGAGAGCTCAATTGTGTATGTGACAAGCCAAGCCCCTATATCATGTCATGGGGGCAAACCACCCCAAAGCAAGTACTACCTCAGCTCACACACAGGTCATGGGTCCAGTGTGTAGCCAGAGCCAGGCAGGATGCTGCATGTCCCCAGGGCCCAAGAACATGCAATCATCTAGACCACTCCATACATAGCATTCTCTAAAGCTGGCCCTCTCTGCCTGTGGGTGTGGCCACCCAGACCCAGACCTCTAGGAGCCTGCTCCCAGACCAGGAGCATAGGCTGGCCCATGACATCTTAGGGAGGACAGATAAGAGTGGCCCTCCTCCAAGGGTCTTTCAACAGTGGCAGGGGAACCTCACTCTGATAACCAATGACCCTGTAAGTCCCATTAAGTCAGTAACTGGTATTGTGGAAAAAGGTTTCAGGATGATGGAGTTTTCCCAAAATCCTAGCACACAGGGGCCCCCAACACACCCAGGAGATGTCCCCGTTACTGCATCCCTACCCTGTTCCCCATACTCTCTCCTCCACCCTTTATGTTTGTAATGATTCTTCCAAAAAAGTCAAACTCTCTCTTCTGCTTAAACCTCTTAATTAAACAGAAGGAATTCTTCAGAACCTGTGTGGGCAGGTGTCAGTGGGTTTGTTGCTGGCCAACCTGACAAGATGGCTTCCTGGCCTAAAGACACAGCTTGGCGGCCACCTTCATTCTAGGGGTCCCTGGGAGCCAGGCTGAAAAGCCGCACCCCACATGGCACAGGGGGAGATGTCCCAACATATTGGGCCCCAGCCCAGAGGCAAGAGGGACATGCTGATGACTGGGCCCAGCTGTAGGGGCAGAGCTGTAGCTGAGCCTACCCTGAAATCACCCCAGGGGACAAGGGAGGCTGGTGGGGCCACTCACCCCTAAGCTGGGCTCACAACAAAGCTAGGGCAGGTGGGAGCCACAGGGCGTGTGGGTGGTTCACCATCACAGGACATGTTAGCGCAGATGCTACAATTATGACTTTGCAAGAATACCCAGTAACATTTAAAAAAAGAAGAAAGAAAAAAAAAAAAGACAGGCTCATACCAAAGTGAAAACTGCTGTGTCACAGGAAGGGAGATTTGGGGCAGTTTTCTCTTTTTCAGATTTCAGCATCTGTCACGTCCATCACGTTTCGAGGAACTTATGTATCTACAAACATCTCCCATGCAGTGGCTTCCCTGTCCTTGGCCTGCTACCCTCTCCATCCTCACAGCCCCTGCTCATTGAAGTTCCAGTGCTGGTACATGGGGGAACTCAGCTCTCCCCTTTCCCACTGCTCCCCCAACCCCAGATAAACAGGAACACTAAGTAGATGCAAGCCCCAACTATAGCAAGCCCTGAGGACAGCCCTCTGGAGGTCAGGGTCCCCCCAACAGCAATCCCACTGCAAGGCATCCATCTCCTGCAGAAATCCATGCAGTACGGGGCAGGGGCTCAGGAGTACAGCATCAGTGATTCAACTTAAAACAGGCAGGACTGCTCTATTCAGGTATTCAGGTTCGGAAAGGCAAGATACTGCGCAGTCCTGAGTCCCAGGAGGACCACACATGCAGTCCAGCCTCCAAGCAGCATCCCCAAGCAGCCTGGGTCAGGTCCTGGCTCTGGTACTGACTGCTCATTGGGAGGGGGACCAACATGATCAGATTTGTCTTTCCAAAAAGCCTCGATGATTCCAGCAGGATCATTCCCAGATGCTGAGGCCCAGGTCAAAGATCGTGGGGGCAGGAGAGTGACCCCCTGCAGTGTCTCTTCTTCATCAGCTGATGTGGACTAGCCCTGGCCAAGAGATCTCAATTGGTATTGCCTGCAGAGAGCCAGCCTGACCGGAATCTGTGATCCTAACCAGCACCACACAGTGTGATCCCATGGCACCCACACAGAAACTCAGCCTGAGAGTACTCATGTGGGAATGCCAGACAATCCAGAACATGGTCTCTGTAGAAGGAAAAGGTAAGACCGCAAAAGATTCGACACTAATGATAAAAAAAGTAGAGAGACTATTCTAGATTTAAAATGACATGGCAACCAGATGCAATGCACCACTTGGTCCTGGATCCGAACAGGAAACTATGCTGAGCACAATTGGGGTGTACAGTCCACATCAGATGTGAGACTGACAGCATCCAAGTTAGATTTGAATGTGACCCAGCTGCGGTTTTATGGGAAAACACCCTCATTCCTATAGGAGATGCTGCTGGAGTCTTCAGGATGATATGCAAATGGGCCAGAATAAAATGTATGCAGAGATACACAGATAAAGCAACTGTGGCAAAGTGTTGACAACTGGTATTGCCAACTTTCTTGTCTAAAATTTTCAAAACAAAAAGTTTGTGGAGAAATGTAAACTGGAGGCCAGGTCACAGGAGGAGAAGGGGATCCCCCCAGAAGACTGGAGGAGGAAGGTAGGTGGGTGGGGAAGGAAGGAGCAGGCACTCCCTGGATGTATCCAGAAGGCCAGGCAGAGAAGGGCCTCATCAAACATGGGTACCAGCAAGACCTTGGGGGATGAGGTAAAGAAGACAGAAACAGGCAGGTGTCCTTGCCCACAACCTGCAATCCCTCCCTACCAACGAAACCCATTGTCCCCAGCCCCAAGAAACAGACTATCATCTGTCTATGCCACCAAGCCTTTCCTAGATGCCCTTACAATAAATACGATTCTAACTAGAGAGAGCAGAGAGTATTATCAGTGAACACTGCCCTTTATAGATTAAAATGTGGACACCTAAACCTAACCTTCACCTAACCACCTGCTTCTTGCTTTCAAATGTGGTTCTGATGCTTGGAGCTTTGGCAGCCTTTCTGCTGCCCTGAGGCAGTAAGACTAAGGACAAATCCAACATGGTGAGAAGAGAAAGGGAAAGTACCATTGTCCTTGCCGACACTACTGAGTTGCTAGGGCCCTCCACTGGTCATCTCCAGGTTTCAGACTGGGGATGATCAAAGGACTGCATTGCTTAGCCACATTTAGCTTATAGCTGAGAATTTTCCCAGCACATCCGCTCCTGAGCAAGCACACACAGAGCCAGGAAAGCAGGGGCCTGGGGGAAGAGTGAACATCCAAGGGAAGATAGGTCCTTCCAGGGCCAGGCTTCTCACCTGAGACAAGTGGGAAGTCTCAAGGGCAGGGCCAGCTTTCTGTGTCTAGCTCCAAGCACTGCCAACTCCAAGGCACCACTGATGAACAGGAGGAGAGCCCCACAGTATTTGGGTCAGAGCCAAGACATGCCATTAAAACACTGCATCTCTACTGATAGCCCGACACGCCACTCCCCAGAGTCTATCTTGGTCCCATGAGACGCTGGGAAAATACAAAAAAAAGTAAGGGGAGGGGGGTGGATTGCACAGCAACAAAAGCAGGCGTTTTACAGGCTCTGAGAAGTCCCGCAATAGCAACACCTGCCCAACCCAGGAATCCCCAAGCCATTACATAGCCCAACCCTTTGAACATACATGCAAGATGGCCATCCAGGGGAGAGGCCTGGGGCATGCCACTGACTAATGTATCACTCTGTGAACTTGGATATAACCCACCTCCCCTAAGCCACCTTCCTGTGAAGAGTCCCGAGACCTCTTGAGGTGGTTCTGAGGACCCGATGAGCTCACACGTCTAGGAGTTTGAGAAAGACTTCATCATGCCAGAGCTTCCTTCCTGCCCTCCCCAACCTGCAACCTGCCCACAGCCAGCTGACAGCCAGGCCTGGACCTCCCAGCCAAGAAGTCCAGACCAAACAGCCTTTTACAAACAATCAGGACTCAGGGGCACCAAGCCTCTCACTCATTGTCTCCCCACCACCCCACTAGCTCCTTCACCCATGAGTCTGGGCAGAGCTCACAGCACAATGTCTTTAATTTCCACAGCCACAGAAGGGGAGGTGAGCATAATGGAGACCACATTCCCAGGGCTCACCCAGCATGGAGGCCCCTGGAAGCAGACACCCAGAGAGCCTACAACCCAGAGCAGCCTTCCTGTGGCCCAGGAGGTTCTGTCCAGTCCCCAGGCTACCCCAGGAATGAACAGAACTTTCTGGAAAAGCACTCTGTGAAGATAAGAGCAGCAAGCACGAAGATAGGAAAGAACAACCGAACCACGGCCTCTCCTCACAAACCAACAGTTTTATGAGACAGTCTAGAACCAAACAAAAAGATTTTAAAGCTGTGGCACCCAGTGACTGCAGTTGGATTTATAAAAAAAAAGATTTATGTGTGTATGAACAAATTTCAAGGTAATATGCAAAAATAAATTATATTCACTTGGATTATTTTTTCACTTCTGCAACCTTCTTTAAGGTAGTCGTTGCACTTTGTTTTTTAATTAATAGACTATTTTGTAGAGAAGTTTTAGGTTTATTAAAAAGGTTGAGCAGAAAGTAGAGTTCCCACAGATTCATACACATACACACACGCACACACACACAGCCTCCCCTATTATTAACATCTTGCATTAGTATGATAACATTTGTTATAACTGATGTGCCAATACTGATACCTTATTATTAACTTAAATCCATAGTTTATTATGGTCCACTCTTGGTGTTGCACATTCTACGGGTTTTGACTAATGTATAAGGACACGTATCCATCATTATTTTATCATACCGAGCATTTTCACTGCCCTCCTAGTCGCCACTCCATGCCCCTCAAACCTTGGCAAACAATGACCTTTCACTGCATCTATAGTTTTGTCATTTCTAAAATGTCATATAGTTGGAATCATACAGTATGAAGCCTTTTCAGATTTGCTTCTTTCACACAGCAATATGCATTTAAGATTTATCCATGTCTTTTCGTGGTTTGACAGCTTTTTTTTTTTAATCACAGAATAATATTTCATTGTCTAGATGCACCACAGTCTGTTTATCCAGTCACCTACTGAAGAACATTTTGGTTGCTTCCAAGTTTTGATGATTGTGAATAAAGCTGCTATTAACATCCGTGTGCACGTTTTTGTGTGGACATAAGTTTCCAAGTCCTTTGAGTAAATGCCAAGCAATACAATTGCTGGATTGAAAGTAAGAGTCTGTTTCATTTTGTACAAAACTGCCAACTGCCTTCCAAAGTGACTGTACCATTTTGCCCCACCAGCAACAAGCGAGAGTTGCTGTTACTCCACATCTTCACCAGCATTTGGTGTTGCCAGTGTTTTGGATTTTCATCATTCTAATCGGTATGTAGTAGTATCTTTTTGTTTTAATTTGCAGTTCCCTGATGACATTGGAGCATGTTTTCATGTTTATTTGCCATCTGAATATTAATGAAGTGATTTTTAAGGTCTTTGGCTCATTTTTCAATCAAGTTGTTTGTTTTCTTATTGTTGAGTTTTAAGAGTTTCTTGTATATTCTGGATAACAGTCCATTATCAGATGTGAATTTAGCAAAGATTTTCTCCCAGTCTGTATTTTGTCTTTTCATTCTCCTTTAGTGCCTTTGCAGAGCAAAAGTTTTTCATTTTAATCAAGTTCATCCCATAAAGTTTTCTTTCATGGATCATACCTTTGGTGTTGTCTTCATACCCAAGATCACCTAGGTTTTCTCCTATGTTATTGCCTAAGAGTTTTATAGTTTTGCATTTTACATTTTAGGTCTGTGATCCATTATGAGTTAATTTTTGTGAAAGGAGTAAAATCTACATCCAAATTCATTATTTGCATGTGTATGTCCAGCTGGTCCAACACCATTTGTTGAAAGAACCACCTTTTCAGTCTACGGCCATGCTACCCTGAACAAGCCCAATCCTGTGGGATCTCGGAAGCTAAGCAGGGTCGGGCCTGGTTAGTACTTGGATGGGAAGACCACCTAGGAAGACCACGTGCTATAGGCGTAAAAAATAAAAAAATAAGGGACTGAGCTAAGCAAGGTTGGGCCTGGTTAGTACTTGGATGGGAGACCACCTAGGAAGACCACGTGCTGTAGGAGTAAAAAATAAAAAAATAAGGGATTGTAAGCTGACAAGGTCCTTGCAATCTGTGAGGTCGACCAAGGGTTGCCTTGCCTAAAAAATAAAAAAATAAAAATAATGAAAAAAGAAAGGATTACCTTTCTCCACTGTATTGCCTTTACTCCTTTGTCAAAGGTCAGTATATTTCTGTGAGTCCGTTTCTGGGCTTTCTACTCTGTTCCAGTGGTCTATTTGTCTATTCTTTCACCAAAGTCTTGAACTCTTTGTTTTCCAAAAAACTCAATATATATTTAAAAAAAGTTGACATAAATTAGAGGTAGTAATCAAGTATTCTGGATTAACAGAATTCAATACTCCCGAGCGCAGAACCAGGTTTGAAAACTCTTTGAAACAGGAAAACCTGCAGCCAACCCTCAAGTTGCCAACCTCAGATGGACTGTGCTTCTTTTCTGAACGGTCCTCACCGTGGGCCTCTCCACCCAACATACAGCCCCTAGATTGTCTGTGGCTAGAGGCAGATCCTAACCTGCTTCTTAGAGATCCCAGCTGCTACATTCACACCCTTTCCTTATCTACAGCTAGACAGACTGGGCCAGGTGCTCAGCCTGCCTGCACCACCCAGGAAGCCGACTCCTGCCTACAGGCAGGCCCCCACTGCTCCTCCAGGTTCAGCTTGCTCTCCACTTCAATCTCTGCTTCCTAAAATTGTTTACTTGAGAGGGAGCAAGCATAGAGTGAGAAAGGCTTCACTCTGAGTGCCTTCTCTGTGCTCAAGACTGGACACATTTCTCAACAGTCTCCACAGCCCTGAAGGTTGGGAAGCACTATCCCCATTGCAAAAACAGATAAACTGAGGCTCACAAAGGTAGGTGCCTTCCCCATGGCCTCCCTGCTGGAAAGCTGTGGGGCTGGGGTCTGAATGTAGCAGGTCCCCTGCTTCTGGAGTGTTGTGTTCGTGGCTGCAAGGCTCCTGAACTCCTTCCTACCACTCCGGCAGACGCCGGAGCCCAGCTTACCACTCAGCCAGAGCAGACCACAGAAGAGACCCCAGCAGGCAGTCCAAACCTCTGCTGGACCAGGTCAAGTTCTCTTCCATCAAAGCAGTGACCTGGAGCTCCATGTCATCACCTTGGGCATCATCCAGCTCTGGCCTGAAGCCAGCCCAAACCACAGGCACCAAGAGATGCCTACAACCACACAGAGGGCTGTTAGTCCAAATTGTTATGCTAGGTAAGTTTCAGGCGCAGGCAAGTCTTCCAGCTCACGTCCATAAGACAGGCTCTCCCCACACCTGTCCCTCTTTCAGGCTTCTCACAAATGCCCCTCCATGAGGTCTGTCCTGCTCACTATGGTACCCCTGGGATGGAACCAGAGCATAGCTCAACAAATGCCAGCTGAGCTAGTGAGCCAAAAAGCCTGCACTGTTGAGCCCCAGGTATGGGACCTAGCGTTTGTAACCTTCTGAAATATGCACTCCTTCTCCTCTTTGCAATTCTTTTTCTCACCACCATCATGTTACCGCCAACAAACAACCCAACAGCAAGCTCAGTCACCTAATAGTAAGTCCCCAGCCACCACCTGGAAATGGCATAGGGGTGAGGAGACACCCACTAGCCCTCTCAGAGAATAACATGGTCTGGGTGTCCTCCCTCTGGGGCCCAAGTCACTCGAAGATTCAGGCCTGAACTGGGCTCAGCTCGGTGCCCTGCACATCAGGACCTGTGAGGATTCCCAAAGGGGCACATGCTAGGTCTTGGGAGCACCCACTTCCAACGGTGAAGGAGCCCTGAGTGCCCAATGAGCCCATGAGGGCGACCTGAAGCTCAAGCCGCTCAATCTTCATCACTGACCATATCCGTTCAGCCGACACCACTCAGGGGTAGGGGCAGGGCCTCTGGATGCTGGGCACCCACATTACTGCCAGAAGAGTGGGAAAGCCGTCTTCACAGGCCTCTAGGCAGCTAGCACCAAACTTTCTCACCAACTAAACCGGAACCGTAGTCGGTGTAGTATGTGGTGTCACTTGGGAAAACAAGCTCAGTGCTGGCATCCAACTCATTTCAAAATATAGCTCTCCCAACAAAACTAAGCTCTTAAGAGATTAATAAAATTAAAAAGCAGGGTGACCACTTGCCAAATTGACTCCAGCCCTTTCTGAGCGTCGGGCTCTAACATGCAAATGCTGTCTTCTCAATACATTCCCTCCACTCAGCATTTGGGTCCCCTCAGAAAGCAGACTAGGCCAATGAGGGGACCTTCCAACCGTGGCCCAAGGCTTCCCAGTACTTCAGGGAATGTGCCTGGCCTATCCATGAAAGGAAATGGTACATATGGAAGATCAGGTGTGTGAGCTCAGTGCTGGTAAAGGTGAGGGTGCACCGACAACAGGCAGACCTCTGAGGACAGTAAATGGACCAGTGCAGTCAGCATGGCCCCATGCAGCAAGCCCCTACGTGCACTGTCCACTTCCGGAGCTCAGACAGGTGAACAGGGCACTGACATCTGGCTGGGGTGGGTGAGTTGGGAATGCATGGTCCCTCTGTGGTCACATAAAGGGGATGCTAGCAGGTCACACACTGAGTCCTGTGGTCCCCACACCTGCAAGCCCCTCCCCAGCCTGGAGCCCAGGCCGTCACCACCCCACAAGAGCCCAGCCACCTCCAGGCAGCATAGAACAGCAGGATAGCTTCATGACAGCACCAGGCGACCTGGAGCCTATCCACAGAGCCATGGCTCAACCCCTATGTTACCCTGCAAGGGCCCTAAAAGTGCTCAGGCAAAGGGTCAGAACTGACACCCTCATGAGGTAGAATGACCCCCACACTGGGCGTGGGCCCAGACACCAGCATGAGAAACACAAGTTCAAGGTGGGATCCTTCCAGGAGGCATTACCCAACCCTGCAATAACAGTCTTCTGTGGGGAGGAGGTAGCACAGAGGACCTAAGACTCTGTCTCCCTTGAAGGTAGGGGTCCACTGATGGGAGGAGCAGTACCAGCAGAGGGGTCTGAAAACAAGGCTCTCTCCAACTTCCCAAGGAGGCACAGGAGAAGCAGGTGGTCCAGGAAAGGCCAACAGGCTGCTTCCAACTAGAGTTCCAGATACTGGCCAGATCTGGGCTGGCTGCCTTTTCTCTACTCAGGACTCACACTGGCAGAGAAGGCAGCAGGTGAGAGAGTACCCTGAGCGACCTGGGACAGTATAGGTAGTCCAGACTTGCTCCTCCACCCCATGACAAGTCCCTAGCTCCCCGAGCAATGATGGGACAGGGTCTGTGTGGGACCAGGACAAAGAACATGGGACATGGGAAACATGAGCCAGAGTGAGGACAATGGTTCTGGGTGCATCTGCACTTCCTCCATTGCTACTGTAACATGTTCGGATGCCAGGACTAAAGGTTTATTCAAAAGAAAAGAAACAGAGAAGTAATACTTTAGAAGTGCTTTCCCCCAAAATGAGTGTCATCTCTGGACATCTGGAGAAGTCAGTAGGTGACACATATCACTGTCCTTCACTATAAGATGAATACGTATTGCTCTCTCTCTGCAAAGCCCTTTCATCACTGATCTGGAAGAAAACTGGAAATCACAGGGATATTACATCCTCCAAGCCAGACTCCAGGTCCAGAGATGGCAGCCTTTCCTTCCCTTGGTAGGGAACCCTGGAAAAAGCAAGCAGGCAAAGCCATCTCAGTTCTGGGGGAGGCCAACAGTGCCAATGCCCCCCTGCATCCCAAGGCTGAGAGAATGAAAGACGTTGGAAGGTGAGATTTGGGCATTCTAAAGCTGCTGGCCAAAGCACTTCTCGGGTAAGAAGAGGGTATGAGGGCCAGAAGAATCCTACAAAGCTCCCTGTGCTGAAGGCCATGCTCCAGGTGACCAGCCCTCCACTGGGAGGGAGCTCTGATGCCCGGGAATCCTGGGAGCCCCTGAATGGAAAAAGAACATTTCCACACAGTGAATCCCTCCTCAAGCACAGTCAGAATGCCACCTGTTGCCCTCACCCCAATGCACAGTGGTCCAAGAGGACTAACCTGGCACCCTATCTTCCATACTCATCTCCAATCCTAAGTAGATGGCCATACCACACTAGGGGCCTCCTGCCATGATGCTGCGATCCCCGTCTGCCATCTATGCTCCCGCCGGTGACCTTGGGGAGCTCCTCAAGAATAAAGTGGGGTAAACAGCAAGCCTCCTGATCAGTGAGGAGGAGGCTAGACACACAGCAGGTTCTCAGCTGCTGTCCTAAGCTGGTCCCCCTCAGCCCCACCCAATAGAAGTAGCTGATCTCAAATGTTGCACATCGGCCTGGGGCGAACATTAACAGTACCCTCTTATTGGGGAAGGTAAAGGGGCGGTTTCCCTGCCCAGCTTAGGGCTCCCGGTAACTCCTGATGAATGAACATCACCAGACAGACAGGAAGCCATCTCTGATCTTTCCACTACCACCCAGGGTAAAAGACCCCTGAACAGTAGCAGCCTTCGCCTCTGTGAGCTCTGCACAGGAACCTAGAGGCAGAGCCACCTGCCTTGCCCTAAAGGGAATGGGAAATAACAACCTCCTCCTCCAAGGGTCACAGCACCTACAACACCTCAACCAGATCGCCAGGGGTCCGCTGCTAAGGTCTAACCCAGATCCTACCTGCCACAGCACTCCTACTCCTGTCTTCCTTTCTGCATGTGCATTCCACACAAAGCACGAGTGGGTGCTTGGAATGCCACACCAGGCCGCTTGGCAAGAGTGAGAAGGTGGGGAGGGAAGGCGCAAGGCCATGCTCCCGAAATAGGAATCCTCTCCCGCACCCTCCCCCCCACCAATCTTCCCTCTCTGATGCCCACTCATTCCCATGTCATCCCAATACACCCCAAGTACTCCAGGCCTCCTCTCAGCAGGGCCATGGGGAGAGGAACTGTCAGACTCTCCTGAAGGACTCCCTGGGATGCCCACATTTCCATGGCAGAACCAAGGGGCTTCAGGAAGGAGTGACCTCTGGAGTTCTTTGTCTCAAGAGAAAGGCTGAGGGCAGGTAAGCACCACCAAATTAGCCCAGCATGAGCTCTTGCCC
>NW_006442597.1:1212447-1213934 GCF_000325575.1 Pteropus alecto | reverse complement strand
TCAGGCCAGGGCCTGGAGGGCAGAGCAACCAAATCCCATTTCTAAACCAAAAAGACAGGAGGCCTGCAGTGTGGAGACTGGCCCTGTGTCAGGTCTGGAAAGCCTGGCTAACTTTACAGGGTGCTGGGGTAGGCTTACACCCCTGAGGCCAGCCCCATGCTGGACAGCTGCCTCCTCAAAAGAGAGAGGGCCAGTAAAAACCCACTGTGACAGGCACTGCTGTGGCTGGCCTAGGGCAGCTCGGGTTACAGTTTATGTAATCTTCCAGGGCAGGGGCTGACACAGCCAACCTAAGGGCAAGGTTATGAAAAATGCATGCCCAGAGCCTTTGCATCCAAAAAAACCCAACCCACCCGCATTTTTCATGGCATGGTGTCCACTTTGTGAAAGAATGGGCTTTGAGAGCTCCAAGAGGCCACTCAGAGCAATTCCAGGCCTTGCCCCACAGGCCCAAGGGCCCAATAGGCCCCACCTTAAACATTCAGAGGATGCTCCTCAGGAACCCTGAGCTGGGGCACCTACGCTTCACAAGACATGGGAAGGTTCTCAGTAAAGAGCAGCTCAGAGTTCCCAAATCGCCAAGTAATTGCCTGGACATAGGGCCCTGCAGCCTCCACACTGCTTCTGCAAAGACACCAGGATCCAGAGAGACTGGGTCAGTACAACCCCAAAATTAGGAGTCAAGAGGGAGCCGCACTGATAGACACCTGCTCCAAGTGCCCACTTTCCAGCCTGGGCCACACTGTGCCACACTTAGATGCCACACAACAGGAAGTCACACTTCCAGCACGCAATCTGTACCACAGAGAGCCCCACCCCGCCGCCGCAAGCAGGCCACCCACACAGAGGATGACACTGGGCGGCCCCAGGGCTACCTAAGACTAGGCAGGAGCCGCGCAGGAACAAGGACACACACCAGGCGGACGAGCGCGCGCCAAGACTCACTTGCCCACCGCCCACTTGCAGCCAGCGCGTCCCTCACCTGCAGCTCGCACCAGGCCACCTCCACCCAGGTTTCCGTGTCCAGCCCTTTGTACACCGTCTTGAAGGAGCCGCGGCCCAGCTCGATGTCGAACTTGAGGAAGCGACCATCCAGGGAGGTGGCCACGGCCTTGAGGTCATCTTCATCGTCCTCCTCCTCCTCGGGCTCGTCCCGGCGTGCGCGCCCGGGCTCAGGCCTTGTCTCCGGCACCCCGGCGTCCTCTTTCCTTGCTGCCGCCGCCGCTGCCTCCTCTCCCGGGCCGCCGTCGGGGGCGGGCGCGGGGTCTAGGCCGGGCTCCTGCACAACCGTGGGCTCTGGGCCTGGGGCGCTGGGGGCGCTGGGCGGTGTGGCGAGAGCAGAGGGAGCAGGGGCGGCGGGGCGACCGCGGGCGCGCTCGGCAATGAGGCGGCGCGTCTTGCAGAGCAATAGCACGCGACGCTGCAGCGGCTGCGGAGGCTGAGCGCCTGGCGCCTCGGCCGCCTCCAGGCCCGGCGGCTCCTCCTGG
>NW_006442597.1:1212010-1212350 GCF_000325575.1 Pteropus alecto | reverse complement strand
AGCCCCGCCGCACCTGCCCAGGCAGTGGGATGAGACAGCGCCGCCGCGAGGCCCGCGCCCTGTCCTTCCCGGCCGCGGAGGGGTCTGCTCGGCTCTCCCAGGGGAGGGGGCTGCAAACGTGACCCAGAGACCCAGGTTGGGGGGAGGGGATCGTACCCTGCTCAGCCCTGCGTAAAGGGCCTGCTGGGTGGTCCCTGAGGGCCCCGAGTGAGGCCGCAGAGGGGACGGGGAGGTTGAGGAAGAGGGAGGCACCAGCCAAGCTGCGGCTCCACAAAGGACGCGGCCCGGGGCGCAGGAGAGGCGCGCGGGGAGGGGGCTGCGGCGGCGTGCGCACAAAGGC
>NW_006442597.1:1200494-1211882 GCF_000325575.1 Pteropus alecto | reverse complement strand
CGCCGTCCATGCTTACGGCCCCGCGGCCGCGGCGAGCGAGACGGGCGAGGCCGCGCTCCGCGTCGGGATCGGGTCGCGGCGCTGTTCCCTGGAGCCGCGGAGTGCGGGCCGCGCTCCCGCAGGCTGCTCAGTCTCCGCGCTGCTGCGCTCCGCACCCGCTCAGACCCGGCGTGTTAGGAGGGCGGGGCGTCCGTTGCCCGCCCATGGTCCGCGCGGTGAGGCGGAGCCTGGCACGCCCACCTGGCCTCCGGCGCTCACGGCCACCTGCTAGCCGGCTCCCAGTCCCCGCGTAGGCTCCTGTCCTGGCTCCGCAGCTACGCAGATCTGCAGCGTTCCTCATGCTACCGCTCCAGGAGGCACTCGTGGCCCCCAAAGCTTTTTGGACTGCCCCGCGTAGCTGCTGGCCACGGAGGGCCCCATGTGTCTCGGAGAAGACTCACAGGCTCACCACCTCACCTGGTTCAGCGGGTATGCCAGACCTCGGTGCCCTGTGCCAGGGCAGAATAATCAAGCTAGAAAACGAAGACCCAGAGCCAGTGATTCCCCCATCCCCTTTCAAGAAGACCTCAGGAAGACGTCTGAGCCCCACCCCCATCCCAACAGGGGCAAAACTTGGTTGAGGGATGGAGTGCCCTTCTCTCTCTTCACCGGGATCCATCAGAACCTCATCACTTCACCAGGAGGGCCAATACTGTAATCATCCCCATTTTGCAGTTGAGCATACCAGGCACCCAAAGGCAGAACTTATCCACCCTAAATCCCAGAGCTCCTAAGACAGGCTGAACTTGGATATCAATGGATAGGGATGTGGAGAAGCTTCCAGAGACCCCTTGGCCCACAGTATTCTTCCTCACCCACCTCTGTTAAATGCTACCTCCCCCACTTCTCACAGATGGGCTCTTCTCTTGGGCATCTTGAACCTTGTTGCAGAGAGGTGTCTTATGCCAAAGACTACATTCCTAGTTTCCAAGTCCTACTTTATGCAAGGCCCTGAACTCACACCTCTTACCCTGTCCTCTGTAAGCCTGTGATGTGTAGTCATTGGCCCACTCCAGAAGAGGAAACAGAGGCAAGAGGAGGCAGCTGGCCCAGGGGAGATGTCAGGCTGTTCTCACATTGGTCCCTGGCCCCTAGGCTGGCACACTGTCAAACACACTCAGACATGTGGTATGCCTGTGGGCTGCTGGATCTGGAGCCTCTTTCATAGAGTAACTCAAGCGACATCAGACCATCACAGTTGGAGGGGAGTGGAGGTGTCAAGCTGACTTACAGGAGCAACAGGACTTCCTGAGGCCTTGCAGGGTACTGGCAGTGAGTACTGGAGCCAGCAGAAACAATTGGGAGCCAACATCTCTTCCCAACTCTGTTCAGTGATGCTTGGTGATGCTGGGAGAATTTACACCATGGAAATGGGCAGACACTACAAACTTGGACTTCTCCTCCCAGAGAGTCATGGTTCCACAGTGTAATGGCACTGGACATTTGATACATGCCTGCTATATACAGACTCCAGTCCTCATGTCTACTTGTGAAACAGGCATCCTGCCCAGAGTCCAGACAAGGAAGGGACAATAGTAGAAACCAGCTCTGCCAAGCTGAGGAGACCCTCTGAGGTGGGGATCTGAGCAGGACTCCCCAGAGTGGGGGCCTTCCAGGCAGAGGTAGGGTAAGAGGAGATCTTTCTGTCTTCCCTGTGGAGAATAGAGACCCCAACCTTGCGCTGCCATCTGCATGTCTCACTCTCACTAAGCCTCAGTATCCCCTCTGAAGAATCATCCTGACCATCCTAGTTTGTCTTCCTTTTAAGGCTGCAAGTTTCTCCAAGACTTAGTCCTCCAGGTCCCCCTGAGTCTTAAGCCTGTGACAGGTGTGCCCAGACCTGTCCAAGGGAAAACTGAGAAGAGACAGAGCTATGCATATTCCAGATAGATGCACACCAGTCTGGCCTCCTCCTTGCTCCCAAAGGGGCATACTGGGTGGCATGCAGATACTGTGCCTACCTAGTGATGGAAAAGACAACTGGCAATTCGCATTATTGCCTGTGGGCTGCTGCTCCCCCTCAGCTCACAGATGTGCATAGTATGGCAATAGTATCCCCATACATCACAGGGGCAGCCCAGGTACTGGGGGAGCAGGGAGAACCTGCCCTGAGTGCTATGTTCACTCTGAGGCCCTAGGGGTAATTTCAGGCACACTGCTTACACGTCTCCTGTGATAGGAAGCTTACCTCCTCTGCTGACCCACGACCATTGGAGTCCACATCTAAGCAGCTAATGAAGTCACAGTCTCCTTTGAAAGGAAACTTAGGCTAGGCCCTGGAGCAGGTCCTGAGATCTGGGAAGGGGAAGCCTGAGGCATCCATGAACAGACCTTGGGAACAGAACTTTGCCAGGATCACTTTGTGTCCTTAGCCAAGTCATTTGATATCTCTGAGCCTCCATTTCCCTGGCTCTGACAGGGAGAAGCCTATCTGTTTTACTGGTTGTCTGAAGGCTGGTATGAGTCAGGCCTGTAGAAGACACTCTGAAAATTGTGCTTCAGGCTGATGATGACCGTACCTCTCTTTGTTGCCTGAACAGCCATCTCAACAGCTGTCAGGCCAAGTGGGTTGATTATCTCCATGTCACAGATGAGTATCTTGAGGCCAGGCCCAGAGACTTTTAGACTTTAAGTAGCTTGCTCAAGGCCACAAAACCAGCCACAGTGCCCCTCCCACTCCCACTCACCACAGTTGTCATCTCAGCTACCTAAGACTCCAGTGCCAAGGGAGCCCCAAATCACCCCAAGTCCAGCCTTCCCTGGTGCCCCAGCCTGGTCAAGCCAACAGGCATCTTCAGGCACATTCATGCAGATGCACTTCTGGGGTCAGAACCCAGCAGGTGACAGAACCATGTCATCATTTTGCTCATCTATAAGATGGACATAATAGTCATGACCAACAGTGTTGGGCGCTGTCAGTGTTCAATAAAAGCTCAGTCATGGAGGCAGGGAGGTAGGGGTAAGGGCTCACATTCTGCTTCTGTTCATCAGGCTTCAGCAGGCTCACCAGCAGGAAGTGGAGGGTCTGGCCTTGCCCAAGGAAGCCCAGTCACCAGTTTCTGCCTCTGAGTGGACTCAGGCAACCCAAGGCAGTCTAAGTGGTCAGACCCAGCACAGCTGGGCCACTTCTTAAGCCCTCCCACAAGCCACAGTACAGGGAGGACTCCTTACCACAGGGGACCACTGGCTCACTAGACCACTATGTGGAGCCCACTCCAGTAGCAGCAAGACAACAGGGAGCCCAGGTCCTCTGGGAGCTCAGGTCCCATGGAATGGGAGGGCAGACCTGGAAGAGCAGAGTGGGAGGTGGTAGGAGTGTCCTGGGAGGACAGGGATGGAGGCAGGGTTGGCCTCTCAGGGACCCGAAGGAGGGGGCAGGGGGCAAGCGTGTGGGGTGGGGGTTATGTGAGCCTCTGAAGCTCACAGTGAGGTATGTGCAGCTAGGAAGGCAAATGCTGGGCCCCTCTGCTCTGACCCCACCCAATGGGGCTCTCCACCCAATGGAAGCCACGGCATATCTCACATACCATAAAATTCACTCTTTTAAAGTGTAGAATTCAATGGTTTTTAGAATCTTCACAGAGTTGTATGACCATCACCACTCTCTAATTCCAGGACATTTTCATCTCTCCAAAAAGAAACTCGTTCCCATTAGCAGTCACTTCCCATTCTCTCTTCCTCAGCCACAGGCAACCAATAATCTAATTTCTGCCCCTATGGATTTGCCTGCTCTGTATTTTTCATAAATGGAACTTTACAGTATGTAGTCCTTTGTGACTGGCTTCTTTCATTCAGCATGTTTTCAAGATTCAGCCATATTGCAGCAGATATCAGTACTTCATTCTTTTTTTATGGCAGACTACTATTCCACTGTATGGATTTACATATTAATTTCTTAAGAGCATGTCCTCATTAAAGAAAATCTATAAAACAGAAAAACTGAATAAAAATTTTCAGTTATCCATATGTTTCTACCCAACTGTGACTCCTAGGGTGCCCCCTGTAGCAGGCATGTGTCTGCTGGTGGTAGCTGTCCTTGCAGGAGACTCAACAGGCTCGTATCAAATAAGTTATTGATATCCTGTTTTGTTTGATCCAGAGAACAGATATCTTGAGATGCACAGGTGTTTGAAATCTGCTCCCCACCACCATCTTGCTGTACAATCAGGCCAGATGGAGGAGAGGCCATCAGCCCCCAGCATTCCCTGAGGGACCACTCCCAAACTATGCCACTCAGCTCCAAGACCCAAGAATTTTTTTAATGGACACAACTCTTAGAAATGGTTTATTTCCATTTTCTCTTTAAGAATCTAAGAAATAACCACTAATACTCAACGGTCATTCCCACTTGTTCAGCAGCCTGAGCGAGGGGGGCTGCAGACTGGTCTTGGTGGGGAACTGCTGGGTAGGTACCAAGGGCACCCGCACACTTTCACAGCATCCTACAACCTCAAGGGAGTTTTGGCCAATTCAGGAGCTGGAGCAATGCATTAGCCCTGATGTTCTCTGGGGTCATAGCCTCCCTTGGCTTCTCAGTCTCTTCTGGACTCAGTAAAGGTAGATCAGGCATGAGAAGGTGCTCGCAGGAGGAGGTGCTGGTGTCCACCACCTAAGACCTGCTGGGTAAGCCCCCTTTCAGCATCCCAGAGCCAGATTCAAGTTGGTCTGCAAACAGAAGGATCAAGTAGTCTAAGAGGACTGCATGGATCATGAAATACGGGGATGAGTAAGAGAAAACACAAGCCATTTTCCACATTTTCATCTCTCTTTAAAGCCCCAGGAATTTAGCCTATGGATCTTGAGAAACTAGTAGCCATCCAAAATGCGGGCAGGTCACTGAGCCCAGTGGGTTGTAAAGCCACAAGTAAGTCAAGCAGCTGAAATAAAGGTAATGATGATGATGCCAGCACTACTGAGTATGTGGTATGTGCCCAGCACCAAGCTACATCTTCACAGGACTTCTCCTGCTCACCCCATGGTGTCCTAGATGTGCCCTGCCCCATTTGCAGATAGAAAGCGGCAGAGAGGTGACCAGACCTGCCCAAACTCAACACCTATAGACAGTAGGACTTGGAGGTAAACCAGCTGGCTCGCCCACAGCCCACCCTGAACTGTCTCTCAGCCTGCAGCCACTAATATCCAACCTCCTTCAGGCCCCTATGGCCAGTCCCTGCACTTTGGCCTTTGTTAACTCCAGGCACTGGCCCTCAGCCAAGCTGATACGTGGCCCTTGGAACCCATTTTATCAACATCTCTGTCTATGCAGCTGGTGTTGATGGCGGAGGTACTGAAAGGAGATTGAATGGGAAGAAAGCATCTTTTCCTGGTTTTGGTTACCATCAATATCTACTGGGCAGAGGGGACAGAAGGCTTTGGCCTCAGAGCTGGTCACACTGCACCCCTCTGAGGGAATAGTGAGCACATAGCAGCCACCTCCCACCTACCAGGCCCTGAGCACCACCTGAGGTGGCCACCCCACTGAGCTCTAGGCTTTCTTCTGCCCCACCCAAGTGCAAGCTACTGTCTAGGCACTGCAGAGCACCCGTTGTGCTCACTCAGCATTCCAGCATCTGGCACCTACTCCTGGTGTGGAACCTCTCTACTGAAGTTATCAACGTGGGTTCTCTTTGCTGAATAAATGCTCCATCCAATCTCAGCCTCAGCTCTAGTTTCTCTGACTGTGAACTCCTTCTTCTTTGGGACTCCATCTTAATGGACAGGCCATGGAGTCAGGACCCTCCCCCCTTAATTCTAGTTTGATGTCAGGCCCAACATGTCTATCCACTGTCCTCCAGGGTGGCCACCATTCGGTGAGGCCTTGAATTCTGGCTATGTTCACCTCTTGGCCTTGACAGCTCATGCCAGCATTCACTAGCCACAGGGCCACCACTCCTGTCTTGTCCTGCTGCCTTCAAATGAATTCACTGGGCAGATTAGCACAGGCTTCTTGGAAAGCAATTCACAGAGCAAGGGTCTAAAAAATGTTCACACCTTTTACATCAGTAATCCCCTTTTGGATAATTTACACAAATGAAGTCACCAGCTATGCAGACAGTGGTACGTAAAGATGTTCACTGAAGAATTGTTTACAATAAGCATCATGGATAATATAAATGTTCAGCAATTAGAAAATGGTTCAGTAAACTATGTTATTCCTACATAATCAAATATGATAAAACGCTTCGAATGCTATTCGTATTTATTATGACATAGGAAGTGATTAGAGATAATAGAAAGTGACAGTGTACAGGAGAAAAATCACACCAAAATGTTAGTAGTAGATACTTTGCTTTTGTGCACTTTTCCTGCACTTTGGACAAGAGATAGTTCTACCTAACTTCTGACCCACGTCCTTGGGAATTAAAACTATGAAAACTCTCATGATACCATGTTCCACCAGCAGGGTGGCAAAAATGAGGAAGTCTGAGAGTGATAGGAGGCACAGCCACAGGGACAGACTCCTCCAGTGGCAGCAGTCCACTGTTCGTTCACATGGACAACAGTCACGAACATACACACCCTTTGTTAAATGAAATCAAAAAGAGTGTGGAGGCTTTGCTAGAAATAAATGATAAAGATTTATTCAAAGGTCTTAGAGTTGGCAAACTAGGAACGCAGCTAGGCAAAAAATGCAGAAATGTTCTGAAGAAGAAAGAAAAGAAGTAAAAAATATGTTCTTGATTATTATCAGTCCTGCATTCTATTATTAACCCTAAGCAACCCAAAGATGGTTATCAGTCAGATGTCAGGCAGACAGGATGATGAATGCCAAGTGGTCCAGAAGATGGGTACCAGGAGGTCTGGTCAGTCCCAGTGGTCTGGATAATGGATGTCAAGTAGATGTATATGTGAGTCCTTCAAAGACTAATTTGCCTGGATCTGTGAACCCTTCAGGGGATAATTTGAGAGTTACTGTAGGTCCAGATGCATATTCAGGTATTGATGCAGGAATGGAAAGTTCAAAAAAGTTTAAGTTCTCTAATTAGTTAGAATAAGAATGGAGTCCTTCCTCATGACTCAACCTTCATAATGTTGATAATTTTAGCATCTTGGTTAGAATGGCTCATTTTATATATTCCCTATCTTTACTCCTTCCTCATCTTGGACACAAGGACCCTATCCCCAGGAATTGACCTGAGCATTTACATGTTGATGCTCAAGGACAGAACAATTTATTATAAGTGACTTTATTTTTTTCCATATTGCAGTAGGGCTCATCTGGATTCCTTTAGTTATGTGTGTAGGGGGTGCATTATCTCCACATATTACTTCCTCCAATGTCTGGGAGTGAGTCCCTCCATATGTTAGATGGCAGCCTGTTCAAAGAGCCAACATGCCAACCTCAGGCATCCCTCTGAGGTGGAGGACAGAGGCTTGGCCTGCAAGCCCACAATGTGAGTGGGGGCCAGGAAGCTAAGTGGGGGCCAGGCCCAGGTTTCAGCTTTTTCAGTTCATTCCAACTTTGTGCTTTCCCACTCCTGGCAGCACAAAGATCCCTCCCAAACAAAGCCAGCAGATTGGAGACACCACATACCATGTGGACACGGTGAAGCCATCTGACACACCACAGATAGCCTTTCATACCATCACAGGGCGTGTCCCCCAACACCCTGCAAGTACTGTCACTCCCTGGGTTGGGTTGGTCCAAGCCTAACACATAGTCCTGATTTAAGGTACTGAGACCACCCCATGAAGTAGAAATCGTGACCACATTTTACAGATGGAGAGGCCAGCCTCTGGGATTCTGATCACTTCCGCAAGGTCACAGGCACATGATGGGTCCATGGGGGGATAGATGCAAACTGAAGCAAAAACCCAGCCACCCCACAGGTACCCCACAGGCGCTCCACAGGCAGGGCGGGCAGGGCAGCAACTCTTGCCTCAAGGTACACAATATAGCACCTCCCTCAAAACCCCACTGTGGCTAACACAGGGTTGGCATGAGCTTGTTTTTGTTTTTCTCAACTTTTATTTTGAAAAACTTGAAACAAAAAAATTGTGAGATTTTGCCACCATTGCTTTTTTATTCATTCTCTCTGCATACATAGCACATGTTGATCATTGCTATGTTCTTTTCAAGCGCTGCTGCTTCTGCCCCCTCTGCCCCTTACCTGTCTTCTGGACTAGTCGCCTGCTGGGACCTGACAAGCTGTGGCTTCTCTTTTCTGCTCGCAGACTCTGGGCTCAGAACTAAGAATACTTCCGATTCTATTTGTGTCCCCTTCTAACAGTGCACATTACTCAGGACACTTTTCTTGCAAGTGAAAAAACTCTAGCTGAAACTAGCTTAAACCAAAAGTGAATTTATTGATTCATTTAGTGGAAAAACTGATTAACATCTGCAGTTTCAGGTGTGGCTGGATCCAGGTGCTCCAGTCATTTGTCTAGAACCCTCCTTCTCCCCTCTTTAAACTCTGTTTCCTTCTATGATGGTTTCATGTGCAGTTTGACCTTTCTTAGATATGTCACCCACAGCCTCTGGAAGCTCCATTCCTTACTTGTCCATTGATGGCCCTAGGAAAAGCTCTGGGACAAATCTTATTGGCTGACAGGTCAAGTACCCATCCTTAAACTATCCTCCTGGACAAGGTTGGAATGCTCCAATGGGCCAGACCTGGGGCACATGCCTCCTGTGGATGGCAAGACCAGATGTGAGAGGAAGGCTTCTCCAAACCGAGGGGGTATCAATCCACCTACACCCTGACCTTGGCCTTGGAGAAGCAGGCTGGGAGTGTCCCAGATAACCTGGTACACAGAAGGTGCTCCTTAAATGCTAACACCACCTTCCCAGGCTCAGCACTCTACACATACCTGCCAAGGGAACAGATGGTACCCTCGCGGGCTGTCAGGCTATGAAGTCTGTTTTTCAGGTTTTATGTGAACTGCACATCCAGGAATGAAGTCATTGATTAATAAACCGCAGCAGTGACCATTCAATGAACAAATCCTTATCAGTCTTAGAGATAGAGTTGCCATTTTGCAAGATAATTGGGCACCAATGACCTGAAGCATCCTCTGCTTTAAATAAAGATCTGAAATAGGGCTGGCCCCCACAGAGCGCCAGCAGGGTACTCCAGGCAGCCTCAGTCCAGGGGCATTGTCCATGTCAGCACCACAGGAATAGTCAGACCAGAGCCGAGCCCTAGCATCACAAGATAAGGAAAGTGGGGCAGCATGTGCTGCATGGACATGACGTGGCTCTGGTCTGTATCTCTGAGGATGTGGAGCTGGGGTGGGAGTGGAATGGAGCAGGGTAGCCTTGGGCCTGAAGCTGATGGGTGGAGGCCAGCACAACTGCAGACAAGAGCAAAACAAGTATTTTAATAGATGGAGAAACCAAGTCCTGGAGTGGAAAAGGGAGCTACCCAAGTAATGTAGGGAGGAGGCAAGAGAATTAAAATGTTAATCAAGCCACATTCAGAGACTGCAATATGCTGATTAGCCCTGCAGCCAGGCCAGGACAACACCTTCAGAACAAAGGAAGAGTTCTACTGGGATTGCTAACAGCCCATTCTATATTGTGAAGGGGAGACAGGAACCAAGTGTTATTCCCTGTGGCTAAAACCATGGGGAACCTATGGATTAAAGGCAGGAAATTGCCAGCAGGCCTTTCACTCTACGTATTCTTACCTTTTCACACTACATACTCTTCCCCTTTCTCACGATATGTACATATCAAAGGAAATAGGAATTAAAGAATGACATATAAACTGAATTCTCTGAATGCTCAGGGTCCCTCTCAGTGTCTTTACTCTGTCTGTCTCTTGCACTATCCCTCTTACTCTCTGCCTGAGAGGAAACCACACTCTGTCTGTGGAGTGTTACCCCTTTTTTATAGACTTTCCTTTTGACCCTAACTTTGATATGTGTGTTGAATTCTTTCTTCACTCTTCACCAAAGGACCCTCTTCTTCTCTCAGTGCAGGGCTTGGTCTCCCCGTCACTTGGGGAAATTTGTCCTGTCTTGCATTACAAGGGCTTGCAGTGAATAGGCCACAGAACTAGGGTTCCAGGTCCTAAGGAGGGTTTGTCCCACCCAGAGGGAGCTTGCTTCGAACATTCATCAGATGTATGCGTGTGTCAGTTTCTGAACAAGAACAATGGGGTGCTGGGGCAGAAAAAAAAACGGCGTAGATGGTAGAGGTTCTGTTCATCCCTCTGGCAACCAAATCAAAGTTGTGACAAAAACAAGGAGCAAACAGCAAGAAAAAATCACCTAGGATCTAGATAAACAAGCCATACAACTAGAGAGAAATCCAAAAAATCACTCTGCAACGGCAGAAGGTAGGATGGGGCGAGGATGCGAGGTTGCCCGATCCTAAGTGGCTGAGCGGGAGGGAGGCTCTGGAAGTGGCAGCAGCAGATGCCTCCTAAAAGGGTGCATCGGTGAGCGGACTTTTGTGGTGACAGACCTGCTCACTCTCAGCATCGGTGCTGGTTGAACTGCGCTCAGGGGGCACCAGGGACTTACAGTGGGACACTGAGTCGTTGGAGTAAGGGCCAGGGCAAGACTCACTCTGTACAGAAGTGCCGGCAGTATCCATTGTTCCTCTGCGGAGCCCTCTCCACTCCCAGTGCGTGAACTCAGTGCTGCCATAGCTGTGACATCATCATACTGGATAACAGGTTGCTCTGCCCAGAGAATTCCCTGAAACTCCGCCTCCCCCAACTCACGGTCCCACCCAAGCCACCTCTAGCTGTGTCCTCAGCGAGTCAGGTTCTCCTTGCTGAGCAGCGCCTAGACTCACACTGAAGGCAGCTGGCCTCAGTTTCTGGTGTGGCCTTTTGAGGCAACTATAAGCACAACATCTGTTGATTGCTTGCTGAATCTTCACAGGTGGCCCCAGAATGGCACGGGCTGGGGCTAAATTTGGCCTACAGCTGAACCCCTCTCAGGATTGGTCCACTGGACACCTACACAAATCCACACTAATAAGACCAGCTCCATTGAACACCTACACAAATCCACACTAATAAGACCAGGAGACTTAGGAGCTTTGCTTAATACATAGAAACAGACATGGAAAGGCAGCCAAAATAGGAAGACAAAGGAGCAGAAACCATATGAGAGAACAGAACAGAGATCCAGAAATAATGGAGTCAAGCAATCCAACAGATGCAGAATTCAAAACACTAGTTAAAGATGCTCTCAATGAACTTATGGGAAGTGTAGATGAATTCAGCGAGAACTTTAACAAAGAGATAAAAAACATAAAAATGGAAATGGAAATTATAAAAGGGAACCAGTCAGAAATGAAGAACACGTTATCTGAGATGAAGAGTATATGGGAGGGAATCAACAGAGTGGATAAAGAAGAGGATCAAACCACCGATATAGCGAATGGGGACG
>NW_006442597.1:1198967-1200364 GCF_000325575.1 Pteropus alecto | reverse complement strand
TAGTCTCCAAAATTATTTTAGTTGTAGTATTTTTGGTATGTTTCTACTTACTTAAGTTTTCCCTGATTTGTTTCAATATTTGTTTTTCAATTAAAGCTTTTAAAGTCATATTTTAGTCTAAGCTTTAGCTATGGAACATTGATATTCATACAAATTATTCATATTTTCATTAATTTCTATGTAACTTAAATTTCTTCTATTTTCTGTTCATTTTTTATTCATGAATTTAATGTTAAAGGGATTAATCTTTTCTAATTTGTTCATTTTGTATTAACTGAATTATTATAAACAAAGACTATGGCTTGTAAAAGTCCTACTTTTTAACATTTATCATGAGCTTCCCAGACAAAAATGAGCTAAAAGAATTTATCAACACCATGCCAGTATCATAGGAAATGTTGGAGAGACTTCTTTAAGAAGAAAAATCATGTTACAAAAACATGAGTAAAGAATGGTAAATAACTACATTACCATCAACAAGTACCTCAAATGGAAAAGAATTAAGTGCTCCAACTAAAAGATAGAGTGGCTGAAAAGATAAGAAAACAAGAACCATACTTATGCTGCCTACAAGAGACTCACTTCACATTAAAAGATGCACACAGACTAAAAGGAGGAGGATGGAAAAAGATATTGCCTTGATGGACCTAGAGAGTATTGCGCTGAATGAAATGTCAGATAGAGAAAGACAAATACCACACGATTTCACATACATGTGGAATCTAAAGAACAAAACCAACAACAACAAAAATGGAAAGAAATTCATAGATACAGAGAATATGTAGAGGGATACTAGATGGGAGAGGGGTTGTGGGGACAAAAAAAAAGACAAAGGGATTAAGAGGTACAAATGGATAGTGGCAGAATAGACATGGAGATGTAGAGTACAGCATGAGGAAATGGTTAATAATGTAATAAATATGTAAGGGGGAAGAGGGGTACTAGATTTAGTGGGTTGATCACTTTGCAAGTTATGTAGATCTCTGATCACTATGCTATACAACTGAAACTGGTATATGTTGTATGCCAACTGTAAGTGAAAAAAAACTCATTGAACTATACAATGTAAATACAAGCAACTGATTGTCTATTAGATTTCAACAAAGACAAAAAAAAAGAAAAATGTAGGGCTAGGAGAGGGGAAGAGTCTTACAGAGGAAAAGTAAAACTGATGAAATCTAAAATATTCTGAAACAAGGTTGAAAGGCAGGCACTCACTTGAGGTAAAAGATTTGTAGCAGATATGGAAGGTAAGGGGGCTTGTCATTAATATCCAAAAAGCTCGTGTGAGGCAATACAGGTTCAATGTGGATGGAAAAGCTCAAATCCCCAAAAGGAAAGAGAGCAGAGGACATGCTCAGACAAAAGGTAACAGAATGCATAGAACCCAGTTTGGT
>NW_006442597.1:1191343-1198570 GCF_000325575.1 Pteropus alecto | reverse complement strand
AGGCATCTTCACGTGGCAATTAGTGGTCCTTGTTTTAACAATAAGGCCTGGTGCTGGCAGAGGGGCCCAGAAGGCAGGCTAAGGGCTAGTTGGTCTGACAGCCTTTCAGAAGAGCTGCTTGGCAAACTCTCACACTTACTCTTATTCTTGGACCCCCTTTTGGAATCTACCCTGAGGAAAGCAAAGATATAGGCCTAGAGTTGTTTATCTCAGAGTTATCAAAAAGGCCAAAATTGGAAACAATCAGTTTCTACCAAGAGGGCCTGGGTACACCCCTGCCCTACCCCTAAACCCCCCACTTCTTCATTCCCCCACCCTTATCCTAAACCCTGGGCTTTGAGACCATCCGTTACCGCCGCTCGGACTGATACACTCGGCACTGGGTTCTGGGGACAAGAAAGCATAGCGTATAGCAGAAGCTCAATAAACAATTGTTAAAACAGCAAATAAAAGAATAATCTCAGAGAAAAGTACTGCAAGAAAATATACCAGATATCAGCAGTAATTACATCTGTTTGGTGAATTTCATTTTCTCTTTGTACCTCTGTTATTTATCAATGGCAACCATAGCTGTCCCACAGCAGTACTGTGTGCTGCATGTGTGTGGCCACCCCTGAACCAGTTGCTGGGGCAGCAGTTTATGCATTTGTAATTGTGATAGATTTTACCAAATCGTCTTCAGGAGAGGCTGTACCAATTTACCCCCATCAGACATGCAGCCTCGCCTGCAAAGCATGTTAATTGACTTTGCATTGGAGAAAAGTGGCATCCCAGCCAAGCTCTAATTTCCATGTCTTCTATTATGCGTGAGCTCAGCCTCTCCCCTTTGATTCAGGGCCTCTCAACCCTCCCTGCCCAGGTTCCAGCTGTGAGTCCTGGGTCTGGGACAGAGTGCAGCAGCACCTTCAGCTGCCCGGATGAGACCTCCTGGCCTCCACACATGTGACTACGCACATACAGGGAGGCTGCTCTCATGCTTATGGAGGACACAGTGTGGACGACCCCCTCCCACAGAGCAGACAGGCCAGCTATGCCCATGATTGGGCCCAGCCATTTGCTCTGTAAATCAGGAACCAAGTATGTGCCTACTCTCAGACCTGTGGGAAGACTCAACAAGCCAGACAGTGCCTGGCCACAAAGGGTTCTGTGTTTTTAATATCATCTCTGCTTACCAAGGGAGAAGGCGAGGCTTGTGGTGCAGTGGCTTGTCCAGGCCCCCAGTCAGTTCATTTCCTAGCCGTCTGCCACCTGTTACCCTAAAATCACCATCAGCACTGCATCTGTCTCTCCCCTGACAAATAGTCAGGTCCTAGCTAGGGGACCCACCCCTCTGGTTCTAGCATCTCCCTCCCCACAGCATGACCTGAGCTGGTCTGAGCTGAATGGGCTGGGTAATGAAGCCATCTCATCCTTCCTGGGACCCCATGAAGCAGAGTCTTAGCCCCAAGACAGTGACCATGAGAAGTGAGACCTAGACTCAAGTCCAGCCCCTGGGCCATTCCAGGCCACACCTAGGTTGGGGGCACTGCCTCAAACTGAACCCTCAGGCCTCAGTTTCCCATCTATATACTATATCATGGCGCTGCTGATCCCCAAGGTCACCATGAGGGTGACAGAGTGGATGTCTGCCTGGTTGGAGCAAGCAGCCCAGGCCAGAATGAAGGAGGCTGAGTCACTGAAGTCCCACAAGGCTAAGACCTCATGATCCTGAGCCCCCCGGCCACCCCTAGATCAAACTTGTGCTGGGTCACATCTTCCCTCCCAAGACCCGCTGTCAGCCTATGTCACAGCCCGGGTTGGGGCAGCTGGATTGACTACTTAGTCCATGCCTGGTCCCCACCAATCAAACCCACACCCCACTGGTCATCAGGCCTGTCTTCAGCCATGCTCAGCATTGGTGATAGAGGCAGGGGTCCCTCACACTGTGTGAATGAATAGCACCAATCAGATCCCAAGGCAGTGGGGCCATTATCACCCCCTTTTAAAGCACACAATCCAGTGGTTGTCAGCACAGTCACAGACTCTTGCAACCATCTCCACTAAGTCTAGCACATTCTCATCACTTCAAAAGAAGACCTGGCTCCCCCGGTGAATCCCAGGGACCAGAGGACAAGCGGGACCACGTCCCTATAGAGCTGGTGGCCCTGGACTACCTTGATCTGCTGCTTCAAATTCAAAGATGAAACTTTATTGTTTGGCTTGAAAATCATAAAACCAGACACTACCAGATTGAAGACAGGTAATTTAGAAAATATCCAGAGCAGTGACAGGCTAAGTTCTTTGAAAAGTATCTCAAAGATGTTAGCTGTCTTATCTAGATTCAAGAAGCTTTAGCTGTTGGACTAGGATATGGTGATAATGCTGAAAAATACAAGGACTTGGTACCTGACAATACAAAAAATGCTGACAATGCAACCACAAATGCCAGGCCCTGGTCAATGTGGATATAAATAATTCTGATTTTGAGGCTGATGTCACTCTGGATCCCCTTCAGCATCAACACAGTTCTCATTGTGGTCCAGGAGGCCTCACACAGGACACAGTTGCTAATGCAAATTAAACACTAGAGGGCTTACCTATTGCTTTAGACAAGCATGTTCTTGCTTTTGACACAGGAGATGCAGCTCTTAATGGAGCTGCTCCAGTTCTGCAATTGCTGCATATAGAAGAGCTCAGAGAGCTACAGTGAATGGAGCCATAGTGGCTGTTCAGGCAATTACTGTGGATGCAAAGACAGACCACAGGTTGGGGAAAGTCGGATGATGAACAGTTTAGAATTTCAGCTTCTCACCTGCTTCATACACTCTAGCATGTGTTTGGAAATCAAAAGCCACATTTTTGAGGGTAAAATCCCAGACAATTGACTTCTAGAGATTTATCATCATTACTTTCCTTTTAATAACATTTGGGAAAGCGGGTGGGGGAATAAGACCCTATCAAGCAGTTACTCTCCACTACCCATTCCCTTTCCCAGACCCTGACAACCACTAGCCCACATTTTGTCTCTGGATCTGCCTATTCAGGACAATTCATATAAATAGAATCATACACTATGTGGCCTTTGTGTCTGGCTTCTTTCACTCACATGATGTTTTCCAGTTCATCCACATTGTAGCGTGTGTCAGAGCTTCATTTCTTTTTTGGCTAAATATCATTCCATTGTATGGATAGACCACAATTTATTTATCTATCACCTGTTGATGGGCATTTGAATTGCTTCCACTTTTTGGCTACTATAAACATCCATGTGCACATTTTTGTATATACCTACGTGAAGTTGCTGGGTCATAAGTTCACTCTATGGTAACCATTTAAAAAACAGCCAGACTGTCTTCCACAGTGGCTGCAGCATTTTACATCCCCACCTGCAGGATATGAGGGTTTCAGTTTCTTCACATCCTTGCCAACACTTGTTTTCCATTTTTGTGATTCTAACCATCCTAATGGGTGTGAAGTGGTTTTGATTTGCATTTCCCCAAGGTTAGTGATATTGAGCATTTTTTCATTTTTGTTGGCCTTGGGTATATCTTCTTAGGAGAAATGTCTGTTCAAGTCTTTTGCCCATTTTTGAATCCAGTTGCTTGTCTATTTGCTGTTGAGTTTCAGGGGTTCCTTATATATTGTGGGCACTAGACTTTGGTCAGATCTGTGATTTGCAAATAGTTTCTCCCATTCTGTGCATGGTCTTTGCAATCCCTTCATAGTGTCTCTTGATGTACAAAAGTGTTTAATTTTGATGGAGTGTTTTTGTCTTGGTTGCCTGTGTCCAACAAAATCTTGAGCTAAATTCTCCACACTCCCGTGGCTAAGTCCTAGGCCCTCTCCAAGCTAAGTCCCCTGCGCTGCAGGCCCTTTTCCTGGCCCCTTACACTGCACCCCCTGCTGGTGCCCAGCCAGGAATCATGAGAGCATAATCAGGGCTATAAGGCTTAACTAGGCTCCTAGAATTTGAGGGTAAGAAATACTAAACTTGACAGAGCACCATCTGTGCTCAAGGCTACTTTTTCTCTTCTGAGAAGGGAGGGAGAGGAAAACATTTCTGCTTCTCCAGTCCCATGACTGTCTCTCAATGCATCCTACCACGGCACTGTGAAGTGAAGATTGTAGTCCCCATCCTACTGAGGAGGAAACTGAGGCTCTGGGAAGTACATTAAGTGCCCAAAGTCTAGAGTTACTGCTAGGGCTACAGGGAAAGACTAACTCATTTAGTCATTCAACAAAGATTTGAGAGGACACACCCCACACAGACCCCAGCAGAGCCCCGATGAGCTCACAGTTCCATAGTGGGACAGAAGTAACAGATTGGCGCCATAGTGGAGTGCATGTCAGAGTCCCAAGGACCCCAGCCTGGGCTAAGAATTGTGGAAGAAAAGCGTGGAAGAAGGGATGTCACCATCCCCCACCTACCTGCCATCCCAGAACTGACCCTGTGGGAAGAAACCCTGCGAGGGGGATGTCTGAGGCCTCATTGGTTCTGCTCCTGCTGTGAACGGACCTGTCACCAATAGAGCCCCTGAGACCCCCAGGGGTTGATCAGGTGAGTCCTGTCACTAAACAAAAGAGTTAAGGAAAGGTGCAAAGTGCAAGATTGTGAGAATGCGGTCTGATCTCATCCATGTGTGTGAATAAAGAACACATGTCCGTGTCCAACTTGCTGCTTACCAACAAGAGATTTGGAAGGAAACACAAGCCCCAAAGATAGTGGTTACTTGGGTGTGGGAGCTACTGAGCGGGGCTCGGACAGGCATGGAGGGAGGCCTTCTTAAAATGTTTGAGTCATTTGAATATGACTAGTCAAAAATTAAATTAAAAATAAGGAAGAATGGCTAAAGTGTCCAAGAACTACTTATGGTAATGGACGTATAACACTGAATACATTTAAGTGGTATACACTTAAGTGAGTGAAATGTAAGGGTATGAATTATGTCTCAATCAAGCTGTTAAAGAAGGAAAGTTGTCTGTGATCCTGCATGCTGCCCAATGAAACAGCTGTGTCAGTAATGAGTGGGCTTCGACTGACACAAATGAGACGGGTGTCTTCAGGCACATATACATTTGCTCTCAGGCTTTAGTTGACTCAGAAACCCCAAGGGCTGGCTGAAATGCTAATTCCTGGCCTCACCCCCAGACAGGGGCAGAGGCCTGGATAGCTGCATTTTTAAAAATCCTCTCTGATGCTGGGCTGGTCCTGGGACCCACTTTGAGAATTGCTGGCCCTTTGGGGAGTAGAGAGGGAGGGAGAGATTTCACTACATGCAATTTTGATCTTCACATTGCATGATCAGGCTACTAAACAAAAAATATATAAATAAGATTTAAACTTTAGAAATTATTAGAAGTTATTAGAATTAGATATGTGTAACAGAGATGCTTAAGTGCCTTCCACTGTCCATTCTCTCCTTCCTCTATCATAGAGACCCTGAACTTTAATAGGGAACATGAGTGTTTGGAATAGAAAGTCCATCTCTCCACTTTCTTTGCATCTAGATATGGCCACATGGCTGAGTTCTGGCCATAGATGTGAGTGAAGCTGTCCAGAAACATCTGAGAAGTGTGTTTGAGTGTGGGGTGCACCCTTATTTGTCTCTTCCTTTTTCCCACTGGCTGGGATGCAAGCACAGTAGCTGGCACTAATGCAACTATCTTAGACCACTAAGTGGAAGCTATGTGTTGAATGTGGCAAAGCAGGAAAATAGAGGAAACTGGACTTTTGACCGCATGCAACTGCCACACTGGCTCTGTCCTGCTTACCTCAGGCATCCTGTATATAATAAGAAAGAAATGCCTTTCTTGTTTAAGCAACTGGTACTTTGAAGTTTGTGTCACTTGTAGTCATACTTGCCATATGTGATCCAGTATATAAAGTATCTGGCTCATGGATTGGAAAGATTAAAATTGTTAAAGTGATCATGCTACCCATGGCAATCTACATAGTCAATGCAATCCCTATCAAAATACCAACGACATTCTTCTCAGAATTAGAACAAATAATCCTAAAATTTATATGAAATTACAAAAGATTACAAATAGACAAAGCACCTTGAGAAAGAACAAAGAGGAGGTATCACACTCTCTGATTTCAAACTATACTACAAAGCTATAGTAATCAAAACAATATGACAGTGGCATAAAAACAGACACATAGACCAATGGAACAAAATAGAGAGCCCAGAAATAAACCCTCGCTTATATGGTCAATTAATCTATGAGAAAAAAAAGGCAAGAATATACAACGGGGAAAAGACAGTCTCTACAACAAGTAGCAAAGAGAAAACTGGACAGATATATATATATATAAAGAAACTGAACCACTCCCTTACACCATATACAAAAATAAATTCAAAATGTATTAAAGACGTAAATGTGAGACCTGAAATTCCTAAAAGACAACATAGATAGTAAACTATTTTATATCAATCTGAGTAATATCTTTTTGGATATGTCCCCTTGGGCAGGGGAAACAAAAGCAATAATAAATAAATTGGACTTCATCAAACTAAAAAGCTTCTTCACAGAGAAGGAAACCATTAACAAAACAAAAAGACAACCTATTCAATGGAAGCATGTATTCACAAATGATATATCCAATAAAGGGTTAATGTACAAAAATATATAAAGAACTCATACAGCTCAATAATAAAATAAAGTTAACAATCAGATCAAAAATGGGGCAGAGGATACGAAGAGACATTTCTCCAAAAAAGAGATACAGATGGCCAACAGAAATATGAAAAGATGCTCAATATCATTAACCACAGGGAACACAAACTAGAAGCACAATGAGATATTACCGCATACCAATCAGAATGGCTATTATCATAAAGTCAACAAATACCATGTATTGGCGAAGATGTGGAAAAAAGGGAATCCTTGTGTACTTTTGGTGGGACTGCAAATTGGTACAGCCACTATGGAAAACAATATGAATAATCTTCAAAAAACTGAAAATAGATCTACCATACAACACAGCAATTAGACCTCTGGGTATTCATCTGAAGAAAATGGAAACATTGATTTAAAAATATATATATATCCAGTCTACGGCCATGCTACCCTGAACAAACCCGATCCCGTCTGATCTCAGAAACTAAGCAGAGTTGGGCCTGGTTAGTACTTGGACAGGAGACCATCTAGGAAGACCAGGTGCTATAGGCGTAAAAAATAAAAAAATAAGGGATTGTAAGCTGACAAGGTCCTTGCAATCTGTGAGGTCAGCAAGGGTTACCA
>NW_006442597.1:1185475-1190611 GCF_000325575.1 Pteropus alecto | reverse complement strand
TTAAAATAAATTTAATTTTAAAAATAAAATTAATTTTAAAAATTAATAAATAAAGTACCTGGCACAATGTCTGGCCTGTCAGAGGCATCCCAGCTGAGGATCTGACCTAGTCACACTACTATTACTGAAGTAGGATAGAAATGAACCAAAACCTGTGAGCCTGGGAGGGGCGCTGACACAGAGGAGACCACAAAATCCCACTGCCCCCACCCAGCTGTTGTTCATTGGTCCTTAATCTCTGAATGTCAACGCCACCTAATGAGACTACATGTGTCAAGCCATATGCTTTTCTGACCTTACATTTTTGTCAACTAAATTAGATTTTTCTCTGGTTGATAGAATCTTCATTTCCTGACCATTTTCTGTTTAGGTAGCAGGAAAGTCCTCTGGGTGCCAAAGGAGAAGCAACCCAGAGTTGAAAAGGTCCCATGGATGTCCCCAGGAGCAGAAGGTTCAATGGCGGTGTTTCCAAGAAGGTCCTGATGGCTACATCACATGCAGAAAAGTCGGGTCTGTCAGTAGATGTTTGAGCCCTAGACTGAGTCCTTCCCACTCTGGAAGATCATAAAGGTAGGTGAAGATCAGCTAGGAGTGGAGGGTGTGTGTGAGAGAGAGCACATGTGAACATGTGTGTGTTTGTGTGTGTGAGTGTGTGTTTATTACATGTGAGCATGTACATCTGTGAGAGTGTGCGAGCATGTAATTGTGTGCGTACATGTGTGTATACATGTGAGCAAGTAATTGTGTATGTGAGGTAGGCAGCAAGAGTATAGGGGGAGCAAACAGTGCTCCCTTCCCTCGGGCCACCATTGGCAGCATAACATAGACACGGCTCAGGTTGTTTGTCTTCTGGGTGCAGCTTTGGGGGTTCCACCCAAGCCTTCCCACATGGCCTTCCTGACCCTTGCCTTCCTCCTCTTAGCATGAAGCAGACACCCAGTTAGCAATAGCCGTTATTGATCGACATAATGTGTCTCATACTTGCACTCCTAGGTTCACAGCAGCACTATTCACAACAGCCAAGGTAAATGGATAAAGAAATGTGAGTATATGTATTTCAGCCTTGGAAAAGAAGGAAATTTTGACACATGCTACAACGTAGATGAACTATGAGGACACTATGCTCAGTGAAATAAGCCAGTCACAAAAAGACAAATTCTTAGAGACAGAAAGTAGGATGTGAATGCCAGGGGCTTGGGGACAGGGATAGGGAATTCATGTTTAATGGGGATAGAGTTTCAGTTGGGAAGATGAAGAAGCTCTAGATATCTGTTGTGCAACAATGTAAATACACTTTACACTATTGAACTGTGCATTTAAAAATGGTTAAGATGGTAAAATATATACATATGCATCTCATGTCTCAGTGGTAACAGACCTTCTCAAAGAGTATCTCTGTGGCTTTGTTGGTCTGTGTCCAGTCAAGAGGTAGGGACCACACAGAGATCTGAACAGGACATGTAGTACAATGAGATAGTAAGCACTGAGATATAAGAAAGCTCAAGGGAACCCCAAAACTGAGAGAGAGCTAACTTGGAAGTGGCTAGGCCTCAATGGAGAAGGTGTGCCTGAGTCCACTAGACATCAGGGAAGTCTGCTGGTTTGTGTGGGCCAGGCCGGTCTGCAGCCACCATGGTACAGGCTCTATACCTGATGGTCAAGCACACAGTGGGTGAGCTAAGGGTGTCAGGAAGTAGGCGGAGGCCTGGAGCTCAAAACGTGGATCAAGAGGCCATGGGGACACCAATCAGTGCTTGTGGCTGAGCACCAGATGTCTTCGCCCTCACACCATAGACCCCCGGCAGCAGAGCCCCTTCCTCCTGCAGTGTCTATCTACCAAGTGCCCTGACACTGCCCTCACTGAGAAGGAAAAATGTCACCACAGAGAAGGTATTAAAGGGTGTTTGGGGCTCAAAAGCAATGAGCTAGTACAGTGACCACAGGGGGAAAGGGGCCTCCTAGACAGGATGCCAAAAGAAATAACTGTAAAATCTGACAAATTGGACTTCATAAAACTTAAAACTTCTGCCTATCAAAAGATAGCATTAAGAAAATAATAGAAAAGACAGACTTGGAGGAAATATTTATAACACCTATATACAAAAAAGGACATGTAAGCATATATAAAGAACTCCTCAGAGAAAGATAAATACCATATGATCCCTCTTATATGTGGAATCTTAAAACAACAACAACACAAAAAGCTCATAGATACAGAGAACAGATTTGGTGGTTGCCAGAGGCAGGGGCGAGAGAAATAAAATTTTTAAAACTTATAAAAAAATTTAAGGAATTCTTTTAAAAATCAAGGCTAAAAAGATGAATAACCCAAATTTAAAAATGAGCCAAGACTTGCATAGACATTTCACAAACGAAGATATACAAATGTCTGAGCACATGAAAGTGTTCTTAATGCCATAAGTCACCAAGTAAGTACTCCTTAAAGCCTCAGTGAGATACCTCTGCAAACCCATTTGTTAAAGGAGGTCATCAAGAGGATGTGACCACCAGTTGACCAGCAAGCTGAGCTTGAAAAAGTCCTTGGAATGTATGTTCTGCCCACCATTCCCACATTAGGAGCCATTTTCAGAGACGCAGTCTTTAGAGCACCATGTTTTTGAGACCATCTGGACAATACATGTGATCAAATCCAGTAAAGGCCTCTTTATAAACTTTAAGGTTCTGGTGGGCAGAGCGGAGGTCTATTCATTTTGTGGCGCCTAAGACAAGCCTAATAAATATGTATCATAGTATGTATGTTCTTAAACCTGCCACCTACTGATTTGAAGTCATCTGTTCTGGCCTTCTGTGTACAAGGGCCATTTTATGAACCAACAATTGGTGAGCCAGCCAAGAGACCATAGAAATGAGCCTTGGGATAGAGGCATCCTTGGGGGAAATCCTGAATTGGCCATTGACCTCTAAGTTGAGGAACCGCACATAGTGCATGGGCAAAGGAGAGAAACAAATGACTGCCACTGTGGGCTGGCCTCCATCGTGGGCAGTTTGGCTGGGCACCAATGCCCAACTAGAGGCTGAAACTCAGTGAGAAAGTTGAATAAAGAGCTGAGACTAGAAAAGGACATAGGTTGTCCACTACTCTATTAGCTTCAGGGCTGGCAGGCAAAGTGGGAGAGCAGGACAATAAGTTGGAGACCTTAGCATGCTGTTTTACAAAGCTAGGAGGGCACAAGCTCCATAAATCAAGATCCAAGAGCTTGTGACAAAGCATGATTAAGACGTTAAGACATGCAATCCCTGGGAAAGTGAGGAGAGCAAAGGGGAGGATTTATGGTGGCTGACTGATAATACAAAGGACGGAGTATTCCAGGCCATCCAACTCTTAAAACAAAGGGAAATTTTAAATAGCAATTATCCTAGACTTCTAATAATAGAGAAATATATCCCATAACTCCTAGGAGAAAACTTGCATTCTTTCTCTGTCCCTTGAAATTCTAAATCTTATACTTTTGAAATTTATACATCCCAGGAACAAAAACATTGCCTGTGATTGCCTGAAACTGAAGGAAATAAAGGGGTAAAGAGGCTTTTAAAATATAGACTGCTGTAGAAGCTCCCTTGCCCCAAATCTATTCTACGGTCTCCATAAGATTACTCTAAAGTTTTGGAATAGAAGCTATGGGATTCGTTTGTGTCTGTTTGTATATTTAGGTATGTCCATGGATACATGTTATATGCATGTGATTTTTTTTCTACCTCCAGAGGGTATTGCCAAAATTAATTTGTAAAAGAGCTCTATTGAATTGGCTTAAAGAAAAATAAGCTTTAATATCAATAATGTACTTATGCAAAACTGAAACAATTTTATTTAATCTAGTAAAAGGACAAAGTGTTCGTAGACTGTTGGTCTATTTTTGATGGAATAGTGAAAGGTATTTCTTTACCTTTTAAGTAATTTGCCATGAAAACAAAGATTCTATGTTTTAGCAAAATAATTTTCTGTGTTTCATGTTATCTTTATCAGGTGTTTGATTACTTAAAAAAACCTGAGTTTTCTCAATATTAAAAGAGCTAAGCTTTTTTTTACAACTCTGTAACTTCCTGTATTTGCCTTTAGAGTCTTTAATCGTCACTTTGGTTAAGTGGGTAAATAAATTTAGTTTCACAGTGACCAATGAAATGTTTTAAATCTTTTGAAATTTTTGACAAACTTCCCCCAAATCAAATTCTAAATGAAGTTTTGTTGACCTTAAACTAACTTTGAGCTTTTTCAGAGGGCCCCTGGAAGATCTCAAAAGATATGCTCTCTCTCCTTAAAAAAAGGGAGATATTAAACTAATTAAGCTTTTTTATGTTAAATTACATGGAAAGCATTATCAAATGAAAAATGATGCTAAACTTTCTTTAGGGTATATTTCTATGAAAGTCTTAAAAACTTGGTATGTCTTGGTATAATGTTTTCAGTCATAATTCTAGTTATAAGTTTAAAATTTGTCACAGAAATAACCAAATTTCTTTGTCAATTGCAATATAATGAACTCTGATCAGATTTTTAATCATGGTCATTTTTAAGTCTCTTTTCATTTGTGGACAGTTGTTTTACTCAGATGCTTTTGCAAAAATATTCCTGAAAAAGTGCTTCCTCTTCAAGGAGATTCATGGAAACGCTTTGACAAGGACAGGTTTCTGATAGCTAAGATCAATTGCCTTAAGGTGTGAGAGGCACCAATAGACCTTTCAAGCACTTCCACAAAGCTATCTGCACAGCCCATAATATGTCATGGGATGATTGCCTAAGATCTTTTCCTGTTCTCCTTCCCCAAATCAGTAAAATGTGCCCATTATACTGACAATATAATGTTCACATGTGAAGATTTGCCTCTGCTGGAAGACCCTGCAGACTTTGCTGGAACATTTGCCCCTCATCTCCCAGGCACCACCATGAGGTTTTTTGGGAGTCATATGGTTGAGTAAGACGCACGTTGTCCTAGAAGCTGTGATCTATAAGGTTCAAGCTCATCTATCCCCTAAAAAAAGAAAAATGGTCTACGGCCATGCTACCTTGAACAAGCCCGATCCCATCTGATCTCGGTAGCTAAGCAGGGTTGGGCCTGGTTAGTACTTGGATGGGAGACCACCTAGGAAGACCAGGTGCTGTAGGCGTAAAAATTTATT
>NW_006442597.1:1165539-1185366 GCF_000325575.1 Pteropus alecto | reverse complement strand
GAAAGAAAGAAAGAAAGAAAGAAAGAAAGAAAGAAAGAAAGAAAGAAAGAAAGAAAGAAAGAAAGAAAGAAAGAAAGAAAGAAGGAAGGAAAGAAAAAAGGAGGTACAAGCCTTTGTGGTGATTTGGGGGCTTGAAGGACTTTTATTTCCCACCTGGCACAGTGCTTCTGTCTCTTATATTGCCTGGTGAAAAAGATACATGTGGAACTAGAGATCAGAGAAGCAAGCCTCCTTCGAGAAGGCAAAAATACCAATAAAGCAGGGCTACCACTCAAGTTAGATGTGTTTGTGACTCTGGAAGGTATGGGCCAGTTACTGTAGCAGAGGCAGTAGAAGGGTAGAGTTCCCCTAGGATTTTGGTCCCAGCTGTGGAAGATTAGAGAAACCTGAAATATCCGGTAGAGGAGCAATTCCTAGCAGTGTACACAGTGTTCCTCCAGGTGGAGCCTCTCAGGAAAGAAGGAACCACAGCCACCAGTTTGACTGGTGACCACTCATGAGCCATGGCTGTCAACCCTTTGCATTGATAGCTGAGTCATTCTGAAGAGATTAACCCTGTGACTTGGACAATGGGAAGCTAAGGGGTGGATGATCACAAATGTAACTTGTGGGGTCAGGATGTGTGGGGGGACATTTGAGTTTACCTGCAAGAGCCTGAGGAAATCCTCATATTTTTCTACATCTGGCTCATGAGGCACTGACACCTCTGCCAATCAGGAAGCTGATGCCCTAGGTTGGATTTGATTCCTAGCAACTAGCCCTTGTAGATATAGCAGATTGCTTAAGTAGAAAGAACAGCCACCACAGTACTCCGGTGGGATGATTTATTGCCAAAGATGCTGAATTACTCTTTAAATACAGCAATTTGGTTAATGCGGTGACAGCATGTCCTGTGTGTTCTCAACAATGCCCAAGGCAACTGCCAAAGGAAACTAGGGCCATCCACCAGAGCTCCCAAACAGTGAGAGACTGGCAAATTGATTATTTTGGCCCCCTCCCTCTGAGTCATGGTTCTAAACATACCCTGGTTTGTGTGACACTATGTCTGGCTCTAACCCAAGCCTTCCCCTGTCACTCTGCAAACCAGGCTGCCTCTATTAGGGGATTAGAGAAGATAAATGCCATGTATGGATACCTTTGCAGAATAGATAGTAGTTGAGGGTCACATTTCAGAGGTCATGATGTGTAAGACTGGGCAAAAGAACATGACTTTGGATGGAGGTTCCATCTATCTTATAACCCACAAGCAGCAGGATTAGTAGGAAGGAAGAATGGAATATTAAAGCAGCAGATTAAGTTACTATCAAGTAAAATCACCTTGGCTAGGTGAACTGAAGTACCGTTTCAGGCTTTAATACATTTGAATGATCAGCCAGCAGAGCCTATTGCCCCATATGCCAGACTGGGGACCACTGCCCAGACACTATACCAAAGATATGGCAGTCACAGAAGACATGTCGCCAATGCCCCAATTCCCACCGTGGAGCAACGAGCTATACTGCTGAGAACACCAAGTCCTGTCAGCCCTGGGAAAGGAGTTATCTACTGGGATTTTCAATGAAACATCTCATAGATGGGTGGCTCCGTACCCCTGAATGAGGGGGAATTACAAGTCTCCACTGAGATTTTATTGTCCTGCAGCAAAGCTAGACATGTTGAAACACAGTACACCTGAAATGAAACATTGTTGACAGAGGGGAGAAGGTGGGGTCCTGGTCTAGCTTGTCCTGCCCTCAGCCCATCTCCTTATGTCTGACAGTGCTGCTTCCCCCAGCCAACATGTATGATTTGTGCAGCCAGGTTACATTTTTAAAGCTGCCAACTTCTTTCTCCTCTAGCTAGTGGGCACTATCTGTTTCCCACTGGTATGATTATTTTGACACTATCATTGTCCCCTCCATTGTCCTGGAAGACATTATAGCACACATAGAACCCATGACTAAACTCACCCAACAGGCCTTAAATGATAGCCAACAATGCCTGTCCTTACTAAATTTTGAAATGTCTCTAGTAAGAAAACTTGTCCTCCAAAATAGGATGGCCTTGGAAATTATTACTGCCTTGTAAGGGGGCACCTGTGCTGTTATCAGGGTGTTATATGTTCAGACCTGATAAGTCTGCTAATATATCATTTTTATTAAATCACAAGAGGACACAAGTGAATGTTTTGAATGATCCGACCCACAGCCTAGGGGAATTAATAAATCAGTGCTTCAGATCATGGGTCTTTGGATGGAAAAAATGGTTTGGGAAATCATTATCTTAATTTTGCATGTGCCTTTACTATTCTATGGCCTCTGCTTCCAATGCAACTGGATAGATGCCAAATGAGTCGCCTCCATGCTAATGAAACCCCTTGTAGACTGCTTGGAGCACACTGTGTAAGAGGGCTACACACAAGATTTTACAAGCTGGTCATGAGGGGTGAAATGTTGGAGGAGGTCATCAAGAGGACATGACTGCTTGTTGACACACAAGCTAGACCCCAGTAATCAAAGTCTCCTCGCTCCACCCCTGTGTTGGAATGTATGCTCTGCCACCATTCCCACAGCGGAACTGTTTTCAAGGACACGGCCTTGAGAGAGCACCATGTTTTTGAGAATATCTGCATGATACCTGTGACTGAACCTGGTGCAGGCCTCTATATAAACTTTAAGGTTCTGGTGAGCAGGTGCGGAGGTCTGCTTGTCTTGAGGCACCCAAGACAAGCCTTGTATGTAAGTTCCCTCATTTGTTAAACCTGCCACCTGCCAATCTGGAGTGATATGCCTCTTTCTTCCATTTCTCCTTGCCTTCCATGTATGGAGGTCAGTTTACCAACCAACACCATTATAATGGCTAAAATTTAAGAGAGAAAATACCCAGTGTATAGGGAAGAGCTGAAGCAACTGGGACTCATACTTTGCTGGGTTAAAATGGTACAGCATCTTTGAAAATGGTCTGAAGGTTTCTTATACAATGAAATACACACTTACCAGAAACTCCACTCTATTTTCCCAGGAGATGTGAGACCATATGCTTACATAGTCCTTACAAACAAGTGCCAAGAATAACTTCATTTACAACCACCCCAAACAGGAGCCACCTAAGTGCCTGTTGGCAGATGAATGCATAAACATGCTGAGTGTCCCCACGGTGGAGGAGAGCTCAGGAATGAAGAGGGTGCTGCTGACACTGGTAACAACAGCAATGAATCTCAAATACATTTGGTGAGTAAAGAAGCCAGGCATAATAAATGATTCTGTTTATTTATGCTTCCAGAACAAGCAAAGTAAATCTATGGTGGAAAAAATTGGAAGAGCAGTGGTCTCTGTAGTTGGGAGAGAGGGTTTGACCACAAAGAGGGCATGAGGAAACATCTGGGAGATGGCAATGTTCTAAGTTTTGATATTCATGATGGTCTATGCATACAATTGTCAAGACACATTGATCTGGAACTCCAGATCAATAAGTGCTTTCTTGGTGTGTGTGAGCTATGATTCGACTAACATGTAAATCACTTCTCACCCTGTCCAGCCCCACCTGGCCCACAGGATACCACGCCCAGAGGCCTCCTTTTTGAGAGTTCCCTGGATCCATTAGAGGACCCATAGGGGGGATCTACAATGGAGAGGGCCAGACGTTTTTATCTGGAGAAGAGAAAAAGCCTCATCTTACAATCAAGCAGAGGAGTAGTATTTCACCTCATTGAGGAGTAGAAAGCCAGGCAATGGTGTTCCTAAATCAGCATCTCTCTAACAGCCACTACTCCCTCCTTTCTGAAGAACGAAACTCCGGTGGTGGGTTGGTATGTGTCAAAAAATAATAATAAACAGAGCCACTTTAAAATGGACCCAGAGCTGCCATGCCCGAGAAACTGCCTCACATGTCTTCCTCTTCAAACCTTTGGAATATTAAAACAGGGCAAAATGACCTTTGGACTAGGCCTAAGAAAACTCATGTCCCAAAGAACTGCTTGCAAAGATAAAAAGAAAACAGATATTATGACTACCAAACTGATGACTATTGGACTGAAAATTTTAAAAATTGTTTAGCATTAACATCACTATGTTATGTTATCTGCACCAATAGAAATGCCTTCCTTCTATTGCTGTAATTGTTCCTCTTCTCTTTCTCATAAATATCCATTGCTTTTGCCTCCTAATTGGAACACTATTTGGGCTTCTGCCTGAATCAGCACTTCTTGAATAGCTATTCTTATTGATCTCAAATAAACACTTGTTTGCCTCTCACTTTAAAAGGCCTTTTTATTTTTAAATTAACAAATATTTGAAGGTCCCCAAGTAATAGAACTTAACAGAGAAGTCATTCTGCACTGGAGTTGGGCTCTCACCTCTTTGAGATCTTCAGAGCCCAGGTTCCTTCCCCCTTGGGGCTCTGCTTCCTCCACAAACAGCTTCCACCTTGTGGTCCAGATGGCTGCCTCCATCCTGCTGTGGCATCTCCATGCCAGCCAGCAGGAACAGGAAAGGGCACATCCTTCCCCTTCACCACTTAACCAAGAAGTTGTGCACAGCATTTCATTTACATCTCACAGGACAGAATATAGTCATGTGGGCATACTAGGCTGTAGAGGGGACAAGTCTTTATTTGAGGGTAACTTGGGGGTTCAGTTACTAAAAATCAAGAAGGCAAGAATGAATATTGGGTAAAAATAGACAGCATTTTCAGACCAGATAATAGGTCAAGATTGGCCTGATTCTGTTCCGTTTTCTCATAGCATCCCTTGCAACTAGGGTTGGCCATGAAATCTAAAGGCAGTCTGCCAGGGAAATTCTGGGCTTTGCTTTCAGGATAAAAGGAAGCTGATATGGCTATTGGGCTCCTCCCTGTTTCTCTTAGCCTGTATAGACACGATGTCTGCAACTGTGGCGGCTGTATTGTGATCATGAGGCAGGAATCTTGAGGAGACTAGAATATCCCTGAGGTACTACTCAGATAACATTGAGCCTCTAAGTGAGGCAGCAGCTGCCCAGGTCTGATGTAGTAATAAGAGGAATAAAAACATTTCTATTATGTGAAGCCTCATTCATTCCTAACGGGTGGACATACTTAGCTTATAAACCAGCTCTGACAACTGCCCCCAAGGGTGCGTTCTGAGGATTTGGTGAGTACTGCCAGTGCTGTAGCCACTGTCTCCCAGGTCAGGCTGCAGACCAGAGAGAAAAACACATTTGGTGCCACAATTTGCCATGCCACCTTAAAAATTCACTCCTGCTGCCTTAATTGGTTTTATTTATGTCTTGACCTCAGAGTGAAGGTTGAGTATCTCATTTACCTTGATGTTTCAATGACCCCGGCCTTCTGTTGCTCCTGGAAGCCATCTCCAGATGAGTCAGGTGCCTCTTTCATCCCTGGCTGGGCTGGGCCATGAGCCCAGTGTGGAAAACATAGGAAAAAATAAAGCAGAAAAATAAATGCTTTCATTTTCAAATATGGCTGGAATTTTTAAAAGAGAAAAGAGCTTCTGAGTCCTCAGTCCTAATGTCTTTTGGATACCCAAGGCCAAGGGTGACACCACAGGCAGACCTAGTATCAGTAATTGCTCCTGTCCCTCACCACAACCAAGGCAGCAGGGAGCCCACAGGAGTGAAGGCAGGACCTCACTCATGACCTGTATCTACTTCAATAGGGAACTGGGCACCAGGGTCCAATGGCCAGTGGTAGAGAATGGATCCAGGTCAAGGAAACCCTTTATGTCACAAGACTACTTGCTGGAGTCCCTTGTGTAACTTGAACCAGAGATGCATTGCACACATACCCGCAAGCAGTCATTGTATGGCTCGGCTCTCCAGAGGAGCTCAGGGCCTCCATACGGTCAGAAGGAGGTGGGCAGTAGCTTCAAGGGCCGACTAGATCATGCACAAGAGTCTACAAGAGGCAATGAGGGTTTCTTATCTTCCTCTACTTCCTGAGTTTTCCTCCCTCCTTTTCTCCCTTCCTCCTTCCCTTTCTCTCCCTCCTTCTCTCTCTTTTTCTCTCTTGCATCAGTGGGGTGAGGCAGTGATAGACTGAGAGCTGGGCTCTGTGTTAGAAGGACCTCCGACCCGGTTATGTGACCCTGAGAGAAGCATTCCCTCAGCATCAGGTTCCATCTGTGAGATGGAACCAGATGGACAATCACATGGTGCCCACAGGGCTGAGGTTCCTCTGCTCCTGGTAGTCACATTATAGCACAGCATTGGGCTCTCACTGGTCCTCTGTCTCTCAGTCTTCTGGCCCCTGGTTTCCCCCAGGCCCTGAGCCAAGACCCAGTGCCTCAGGGGACATTGGGCACACCATGGCCGTCACCCTCCATTCCTCCTGTTCAGGTCTTCGTAGCTCCCACTGCCAATGTCTGTGGCCCTTATGGCCCTTACTCCTCCTCTTTCTGGCAGATCTGGGCCACAACCACCACCTTCTCCCTGGGAGGTACCAGCCACAGCCCCTAGCCCAGCACAGTGACTCTGGCCACCTCTGGCCCACACCAAGCCTCTCTGAAATCTGAGCTCTTATGGTGGCACCAATCATATAGTCATGGCCTGAGCCCATTCCCGTGCCCCAGTCCTTGTGAGCCTGGCTTGCGCCAGCATGGGGCTGAGACAACCTACCCAGCAGAGGCCACCTCCTCACAGCCACCAGGTGAGAGTGCTGTGGGGAGGGGAGGATGTGGGCTCTCAAGCCCTGCCCTCAACCTGCTAGCTATACCACCCTTTGGGCCTCAGTTTTCTCATCTATAAATGGGATAATAGCACCTATGGTTTGGCTTGTTATGAGGGATACGTGCCAGCTGGTCGTCTGACTCTAGGACATTGACCACAGGACCACAGGTGTGCTCTCTCCTCACTGCCCAGGCCTGGGAAGGCGGCTTCAACACTGGCTCTTCCCGTGAGGTTCAGAAAGTCAGACTACAGCTGAGGCCACGTGGCCAGAGAGTGGAGGTCAACATTGACACGAGCAGGTCCCAGCTTCCTCTGCCCAGCTCCAACCTTACCATGGTGACTAACTTCTGGATCCAGGAGGCAACTGTCGGCTGAAAAATAATATTGACTAGGTGATTTGTCACAAAAAAGGATTTATTCAGGAAAAAAGAAAGAGTTGCAACACAGCACATGCAGACATGGCAAGCCACAGCAAGCCATGTGCATATTCTGGCCTGCGTGACAAGACGGAGGGGTATTTATGCAAGGGAAAAGGAAGTTAAGGGAAGGGAACCATAGAGTTTTATTATAAACATAGAGTTCTTCTTGTAGGGTTCTAACAATTAAGTAGAGTGTGAGAACTCCTCTCATAAGCCCTAGCTCCTCCCATAGACCTGATTATATTCATTTTAAAGTTCCAGTCAGTCTTTACCACTCTTCTGGCCTCAATACTCAGGGATTCCCTATGGGGCAGGAATTTCCCCTAAGAGGTGCATAACAGAGAGTGAACTCAGCCAGAGGTAGGATGAGAGCAGAAGCCACCACTGGGAGCCCACTTAGTATCATCATGGTGCCAACAGCATAATGGGGGCCATGGGCATGATGGAGGATGTGGGTATCATAAAGGATGTAGGCATCCTGGGAGATGTGGGCATAATGGGAGATGTGGGCATCATGTGACGTTGGGATCGGGGGGCCATCAGCATCTGGTGCCATTGGGGTAGGAGATGTCCCCAGCCTTAGGCTAGGTTCTCACTTGAACTCAAGTGGCAGCATCCATGGAGGAGTCCACGGTGGTCTCTACCCAGTTGCTGGGGATGCAAGACCAGGACCCTGGTGCTCTCCAAAGAGCCTTCTTTCTTGCCTGGCTTGCACCCCCTCCACTCTTGGGTAAGATTTGGAGAATACTGGGAAGCTGTCATCTGAGAGGGGACAGTGAAGCTAGTAGACGTGCTTCTGATTAGAAATCAAAAACACCAACTAGCATCTTTTTAAGTCGCTTCTTTTTCCTTTGTTGTCTGAATATAAAATAACATATGAAGTTTTATACATAGATCTGTACCTGACTGAGACGTCTTCTAAAGAAAGCATTTTATTATCTAACAAATGGGTGTATGGAGGGAGAGACCAGCAGACTTACAAAGGTGCCTCATGCCCACTGGAGAAAGCTTGGCAAGTCGAGAAAGTTATAAAACAGGAAGATCCCATCCCACCATCCAGAGGAAAACATGCTTAACGTTTTAGTGCTTCTTTTCTCTGTGTATTATTGAACTTATTTAACTTTTCCTCATAACACTGTAGTATCAATTATGATGAGCTCCACTGCAAGCACTGCTTGTTATTAGTCACATGATAGTCTATCACGGAGGTGCCATAATCTACCCTTTCCCTGGCATACATTTAGGTTGCCTGCAATTTTTCATTACTTTAGATAACACTATGGTGAATTATGTGTAAAGTTTTATCATATTAAAGAATGCCTCCTTAGATAGATTCCCAGAAGCAAAATTATTTTGGTTGGAGGAAATAATTTAGGCTTTTGATACATTTTGTCAAATTTTTGTGAAGAATTGCTATTTGCAAGTGTTTATCTTGTAGCAACTGTGGAAGTTTTGATACTCTCAGGTTTAAAACAATAAAAAGGTTTTTGTTTATTTTGTTTGAAAAATTGTGAATCATGGCTTCAATATGTATGTCTTTAATTCTGAGATTATTTTTTTTAAAACAGGTAGTAGCCATTTATAGTTCTTTTGATTTCTATGGCAGAGATAATGCTCAGTTTACCTAATTATTTTCTCAGTTCTGTATGTCTGGGTGTGATCACATGACTAATCTTACCACCTGAATGTAAGAGGAAGTGACCTGCTACTAGATTGAAATACACTGGGTCCCTAGGTGCCTCTTTGTTGACAAGCAGGGAGCCCCTACCCATGTCAGATGTGCATGAGTGAGAAATAAATCTGTGTTTTCCACCAAAATGCTGGGGTTTATCTGATACCACAGAAGAGCTTGGCTTCTTGACCAAAACATTTGTTGTTTGTTATCTATCACTGTGAGACAACTTACCCTAAAACTTAGTGTCTTTAAAAAGAAATCATTTAAATGGCTATGTGTAGAGCCAGAAGGGTGGTAATCGGGAGATTGTTTCATAAGCTATATAAATGTCAAACCAATGTATCGTACACTTGAAACTAATAACAAAATAAAATGCTAAAAAAAAAAAAAAAGGAACCATAAAAAAATCATTTAATGTCTCTAACAGTTTCTGTGAGCCAAGAATTCAGTAGTGACTTTGCAGGGTCCCTCTGGTTCAGGGTTTCTCTTAAGGCTGAGGTCAGATGTTGGCCAGGGCTGTGGTCTCATCTGAAGGCTTGATTAGGTCTGGGGATCCATTTCCATGTGATTCACTCCCTCATGACAAGCTGTTGCCAGCTGCTGGATGGGGGCCTCAGCTCCTTCCCACGTGGCGCTCTACTCAGCACTGCTTGAGGTCCTCATGATGCTGGCTGGCTCCCCAGAATGAGTGACCCAGGAGAGAAAGGCAGAAGCCACAATGCCCTTTATGACCTAGCCTCAGAAGTTGCACGCTATCACCTGTGCTGTAATTTATTGGCCACACAGACCAACCCAAATTTACTGAGCGGGAGAATATACAAGGGTGCGAATGTGAAAGTGAGGATCACTGGAGGCCATCAGAGACTGGCTATCCCATTTACTAAATCCACTTTCAGAAATTTATTCTTTAAAAAACCATAAATGTGTGCAAAGATATAGCTACCAGGAGAGGATGGTCATTGAACTATTGCTTTTAGAAGAAAAAGGAATGGAAGGAAGGAATGGAAGGAATGGAAGGAATGGAAGGAATGGAAGGAATGGAAGGAATGGAAAGAAGGAAGGAAGGAAGAAAAAGGAATGGAAGGAAGGAATGGAAGGAATGGAAGGAATGGAAGGAAGGAAGGAAGGAAGGAAGGAAGGAAGGAAGGAAACCTGTCCATCAGGTTGAATAAGTCATGATATGACCATAAAATAGAACTATATGCAGTCATGTGTTGCAGAAGAATTTCTATGATGTGGAAAGAGTCAACACACATAATTAAGAGACAAAATAATGTAAGTGGAATGATTCTACTGTGTAAAGAACATGTCTTTATATAAAAGTATAGGAAAGGCTATACATCTAGATTATAGATGGGTACTTATTGACACTGGTTCCTTCCCACTGCGGATGGAGGACATTTACTCACCATGTTGAACTTAGGCTTGGCCAAATAGCTTTGGTCAATGGAAAATGGCAGCAGCATCAGTGGTGGGTTCCGTGTGAACTTCAGAGGTCGTGCATGCTCTGGTCACCTCTGGAAGCTCTGGACCCCATCGTGAGAGCAGGGGATCCATGAGAACAGGAGACTTATGGAGCAAACTTGGGCTGAGTCCCCGCTCAACACTGATGCCAGAATAAGACAAGAACCTTGGATGCCTCCAAGGCTTCACAGTGGCTATGACTGTGAATACAACATCAAACTAGGAAAACCTATTCTTTCTTGATAGAGTCATTTTTTTCTCTTACTTTCATATTCTAGATTTTCTACAATGAACATATTTTTATTATAGTAAAATATTATAAATGTATGTTTTATTATGTTATTGAATTTTATTATAGTTACATATTACATTTACATATTTTAGATATATATTATATACATATATTTTAATATTTATTATTTTATTTATATAAAATTCTATTGTTTATGTATTTTGTTATATTCTATAAATGCTTTTATAATTTTATATAAAAAAAAGTGTGCATATGTGTATGTGTGAAACAAGCTTTGGGAAGTTTAAAAAGAAAGCCTTGCCCTTAGAGCCACCTGACTCTCTGTTCCCAGCTTCATACAGACTTAGGTTAACTAGTGACAATCACAATGTATATTTTGATATCCTATCTTTTCTCTGAAGTTACATTGTAAAACTCTTCTGTGTTGCTCCCCATCCTTCATGAGTAACATTTATAGTGACTGACCAAATACCCCAACACATGAATATAACATAGCATTCTCCTGTTGGAAATTTTATTTCCAAATTGTCATGCTTAGTGATCACAGGACAACAAAGGTATTCATACATGGGCATTTTTTCCCCTTTGAGTTGTTTCCCAAAGATAAAATCACAGACTTGGGACTATATGAGAGGGAATGAATATTTCACTCTTTCTTGAAATGTATTTAAATGATTGCCTTCCAGAAAGAATCAACCACTGCACCTCTTCACCATCTGTGCTCACAGGTGCCTGCAGCAGATACTACAAATCACCTGCTCCATGTTCCTTAAGAAATGAGGCCTGGTCTTATTCTGGGGGGGCAATTTGCTCATTCTACCCTGTAGCTACAGGAAGTTAATGAGATGTAAGCAGAATTTACTGAGTGAGCCATCTGGAAAGCTCCTTAAGAATGGACAGAAAACTGGAAATGAGCGCCTTTTCGCCCCTCTCCCTGCCTCTTGCTGTGATGGTTGGATCTCCAGTGGCTATATTGGGCCATGAGGCTACTTTGAGGATGGGAGCTCCACACTCAGCAAGACAGAGAAGAAAGATCCCTAATAACATTGTGGAGGTGCCAACCTATTCTTAGATTTCCTATCTCCAGGCTTGTTTCATGTGAGAGAAACATAAATCCTGTATTAGTTAAGTCTTCGAATTTTAGATCTCTATTACAAGCAACTGAGCTAGTCCTTAATCTCTCCAAAACATTATTAGCATGTTGGTTTTAGTACATAAAATTTTTTGAATTATATATAGGAGTCAAGTAGGACTTTATTGCTTAATTGTGCATTTTTGGAGGGACATTATAGGCAGAAGGAATAACATAGGCAGAGCTACACAAGCTGGAAAGGACAGGAATTTTCAGGGACACAGAAGTCACATCCTGGAGTGTGAGGCCATCTGCTCTCATCTTACTGAGAGGGTGTAAGGTAAGCCATAAATTCACATCATTCACATCATAGGGAACCACTGAGTCAAAGCATTCTGACAAAGATATAACCTGTGTTTACCTGTGTTTCCATGTTTCTCTTTATCTGTCTCTCCCCATCCCTATTTCTCTCCTCTTCTCTTTGTTCCTTCCCTCCCTTTCACATTTCTCTATTTTCCTTCTGCCCTTTCTCCCTAACAATTTCAACAGGAGAAGGACTAGTGAGTCTCCTGCCAGGACAGAGTGAGTAACTCACCATGAATATGGATGGATTGCACAGCTTGGAGAAGGAGCTGGAAAATTGACACTCTCCAGAGCAGGAGAGCCTAGCTCTGCCGGTGCTCCATGAAAGACTGTTTCTGTCCTCCTTGCATTCAGATAGAGACATGCCATTCAGCTGATAAATGCCCCTTTGTGCTGGATGGGTTTCCTTCAACTTGTGAGATGCCCTTAATGAGAGCTGGCTGCATGATGCCCTGGGCTCTGCCCAGAACCAGCCCTGCCAGCCCGGATGCCACTGGAGCCAGGGAAAGATGTCGCATCTTTAGGAGCTTCCCCAGAGACTGCACCCTCTGCACAGTGCAGACAACATCCACAGTGCAGACAACATCCACAAGAAGACGGTGTATTATATGCGGGGCGGATCGTAGATCTGCCTTGAATATGTGGCCAGGGGCCTAGCAGCTTGGCCTCTGAGCAGCGGTGGCCCCTGGATGAGCCCCTGCGGTCAGCCAGCCCCCACACCCCCTGGCCACAAGGACACATTGCCTCCTACCAGCTCCCTATAGGACAAGGTGAGTCCTGGGCAGGCCGTTTCACCCACCAAACCTCCGCAGCCTTCTGCAGACTGGGAGTAGCAGCTATGGAATAAAAATGGAATATCTCAGCTCTCAAATTCTTTTGATCAGCTTTGGCTAAAAGCAAGGAAGGACATCAGAGGCTAGCCCACCTTGTGGGATTCAAGGAAACCTGGAAGAAATGGTTTTTAGACTAAGAAGCATAGACCAGGCAGCAGCCAAAAGGCAAAAGGCCAGTTAAAGTGGAACTGCACTGCTCCCTTGCCTGGCCACCCTGCAAATAAGGTCCTTCAGGTCCCCTGCTTTTCTATAACACAGACTTTACTGGGATGAGAGCAGTGCTTGCCCATCTGCTAGACTGGATTTGCTCAACAACAGTGAGATGTGACAGCTGACAGTATATTATCTGGTCACCTGGAACCCAACTGGCATGAAAACCATGTCAGCTGACCCTAGATGGGATCTCTTTTCAGGCCTTTTCTCTTAATGGATTTAAGCAAGTAAAATAATTTAAAATGGTGTCTTTGTAGTACAGTTGTTCTAAAGTGCCACACTGACAATTCTTGACTTCCTACAGCAGAGGGTCACAGCCCTTATGCTGAAGGATGATTATTAAGGACATCTATATGAAGGAACACCCATGGCATGTACTCAGAAGTGGGGTCCCTCAGTCAAATCCATGACTTGGCCCAAGGGCTCAGAATATGGTACCACCACCAGCCTCATCAGCCTCCCTGGGATCTGAGCAGAAAGGCAAGTGCTGGGCTGGTGAGCCATGTCCCTCAGCAGTTCTGATGCTGCCCCAACCAGAACTGGGACAAGGACACCCATCTAGTTGGGCCACATAGTATCCTGAAGGCCTACCTCTGTGCCCTTCCCACATCAGGATCCACGCCTGGGCCTGAAGCCCCCGGCCCACCACAGGTCCCTGGGGTTTTTGTTGAGATCCGAGGTGGGCTGTACTTCTCCAGGGAAAAGAAGAAAATCCTCAGGTGGCCAAGAGCTCTTGAGGGCCTCACCATGACTTCAAGGTGGCTCCCAGCACCCATCTGGGGAGGACAAAATGGCTCAGGAGACCTGGGTTCAATCTCAGCTCTGGGCACCTCAGTTTCCCCAACACTCCACAGTGGACAGTACACACCAAGTCCCCAGCCTGGGCGGGGTGTTTCCACTTGGTCATAATCCATGGGATGGATCATGGTCATAACTCACAGCCTATGAACAGACCCTAATAGCAGGGGTGGAAAGCATCCTGGAAACTGTGAGTGCCAAAGCAGATAGCCCTCTGAGCCTCAGTGGCGGGCAGGAAGATACCTGGGGCGGGGGGTATAGAGAAGATACCCTCAGGAGCATCTGGGGCTTCCTGGAGGAGGCAGCCCTCTGACTGGGAGAATGAGGAGGCTCTGGTCCTGGGCAATGGGAGGCAGGCAGGGGGAACTGAGGGCTGGGTGTGCACAGGCCCCACAGGTCCCTCAGAAACTCTTTGCTGAGCACCTGGGCCAGATGCGAAGCTTTCAGACCCAGTTTATTAAGGAATAGCAATGGCTGGCCCACAGGGCCTCCTCAGGGCCTCCTCATGGCTTTGGGTTGGGCTCTTGGCCCAGTCAGCTCCCTGGACAAGCCACAGCCAGCAGTCAACCTTCAGGAGAGGAAAGGGGTACCCAAACTAGACCTGAACCGCCAGCAACAGCTCTTCTCTAAACCACAGACCACTCGCCTGCCACCAGGGCTCCAGATGTCTGTCCTCATTCCCATGCTCACCTGTGACCCAGTGACTCTGTGGTTTAAGTCAATGGTCAATGTCAGGGCCAAGAATACAGAGCCCAGCAGCCCTGTCATTAGTGGTTTGTGGATCACAGGCTGGGCCTAGCCAGCTGGGCTGAGGGATGCCTGGAGGTTGGATCAGAGCAGACATGGCCAGGGCATGCTCTAGGCGGGGTTGGTGGGTGTGGGGGGGCAGTCAACATGCACACAAACAATAACAGTGCTTTCAGACTCTGACCCAGGGCCGGGGCGAAGAGGGGCCAGGGGACACTGCAGACAGGTGGTCTGTAATCAGGTGACAGAAAGGAGATTGCCTTGTGGAAGCCTGGGGGCAGGATTTCCAGGTAGGGGAAATACGAAGGCCCTGAGGTAGAGAGGAGTCCATGGAACAAACGGAAGGGCAGTAGGGGTGGCCAGGAGTGAGGATTTTTGAGATAAGACTTCAGAGGCATTTTAGCTGGCCAGTGCCATAATCTAATATACTTTTTCTAAATAGGATTGAGGAAGAGGGGAAAGTGTTTCGATCTGTTTTGTTTTAAAAAGAAAACCTATTTAGTAATGAAAAATATAACATAAATAAAAATAGGATTGAAATCAGCTGTATCAGAAAAAAAATTATAGCACCCTCAAAACAAGATAGACCTTTTTCCTTACTCATACTCTGAAGTTTTGAGGTAGACAGCCTAGGGAGGGCTTGGGCTCAGTGCTCCAAGCTTTGGGGAAACAAACTCCTCTGTCTCTGACTCTGCTGTGAGACTCCCACACCCAAGTTCTACTTCTGGTCCAACATAGCTGCTGGAGCTCTCTGGCCATTACACCTGTATTTCAGTCAGCAGGGAAAAGGAAGTAATGAAGAACAGCATACCCCTTCCCTGATGTTGCATACTCCCTTCTGTCATTTGGATGTAGCCACACAGGCACACCCAGCTACAGGAGAAGCTGGGAAATGCAGCTTCTATTCTGGGAAGTCATTTGCTGAGCTAAAATCAGGACTGTAAGGGAGGAAGGGAAAATCAACAGAGGGGGTGCCACTGTCTCTGCCACCTTTGCCTTGGCTGGTGGGGACAAGGGTTTTGCTGACCATAGATGCCTGTGGATGACAAATAGGGTCAGTCCCACCCCACCCTAGGGAGAAACAGATGCACAATGGATCGGGGCTCCTCACTGTTCTTTCTCCACAGTACCAGGTGGGTCCCTCCAAGCCAGCTGGCTTTCTTACCCACACTGATGGTGGCTGTGTGACATTCCAGAATGCAATGGGCATAATTCAGTGGCTCCCCTCATGGTAGAACACCCACTTTGTTTTCAGGGTTGAGGAACTTCGAGGGTCAGCTGCACCTTGCTGTGTGGCCTTGGGCATGTCAAGTCTTGCTGGGGGACCACGTGAGGTGGTACACCTGCATGGGTGCCACTCCATGTTGCCATGCTCGACTCAGGCATGCCTACATGACCTTGGCAGTGCCTCCCTTTCTGTCTTTGAAGTGGGGGTGATGGCACAGGACCTCCTCACAGACCTGGCCTCCTTCCCATCTTTCTGGAAATGAGGTGGCAGCCCTCCCCTATCTCATGCTCTGTGCACTCACCTGGTGGGAGCTGTGGTCCCTGAAAGTACTTGACAGAAGTGCAGAACCCTGGGCCCACCCCACTGCCATGTAACAGTCCCCCACGGTGGGTACCCAGTGGGCAGCCACCAGCTCCCAGGGAGTATCCCTTGTCCCAGGCTCGCCGCCCTCCCTGGCTGTCAGCATGTTTGGGCCAGCCTGGGCCGAGGAGAGGGAGAGCCACTACTGCAGAGCTTCCTGGGCCAGGACTGTGCATAGGCCTGTCTCACTCAGCCTGGGGCCCAAGGGCAGGCCTTGCTACCTTCCAGCTTCCAACTCATCCCTGCTCCATGCATGCCTTTCAGAGGTGGAGAGATACAGGGACCTGGCCACTTCCTAAGCCTCCTGTTCACAAATGTGGTCTGTCTGAACACAGATTCTCCCAGGCCTGAGGTGCCACATCTGCACTCTCCCCATGGTAATGCTTTTCCCCAGCTCTTGGGGTCACTGGGGGAGGGGAATAACAGGGGCAGGAGGGTGTGGCAGGACCCCATCTCTCCTGACCAAGAGTGATGCTGCAACCCTGGGTCTTGTTCCAGGCATGTCAGCAGGATCAAGCCCCCTGCTAAAGATGGGAGCATGAGGAAGGAGCTGAGGTCAAGGCCTCCACTGCACTCACATAGACCGGGTCACTTCATCTTTGGGCAGCCCCATTTTATAGACAAGAAGCATTCCCCAGTCACACAGCTCAAGAGGTGCACATGAACTTGACACAACGCTGCATGTGCATGCTCATTTACATGTGTCTGAATGTGCTCATTATACAGGTGTCCCCTCCTCCCTGTCCTGTGTCTCTCTGCTAGAGCACAGCTGGCTGGCCTTGGCCTTCCCCTTCTGGGACACTCCCCAATGGCCACTTTCCTATGGACCATCACTCAGTTCAGTATCTGAGAACTGGGAACCAGCCTTGGACTCTCATGTGGGTCTCTCTCCAGGAGAATTTAAAACCAAGTAGACATGGGGACACATGGTGGACTGGCCCTTTCAGCCTATCCTGCGAACAGTCTGAGAAACAGATCCTTCATAGGCAAATGAGGATGACACAGCAAATGGGAAGTCCCTCCCTGAGGACACATATTAGGCTGGCAGGCTTGGAGGATAAGACCCTGCCCAGGGCCGACCACACCCAGACCCCAGGAAGGTCAAGGGCCTGCCAGGCCTCTACAGTCAGTACAGAGCAGGGTGACAAACCCAGATCTAAATGTCCAGTTGCTCTGTGAGAACTTTTCCTAGCTTCCTACTTTTGGATGGAAGGAATAATGAACCTCAGCTCAGAGCTGTCCTAAGGCCCACAGGACAGACATTCTCAGGATGGGAGATCAGGCATCCTGGAGCTTTACTTCAAAAACCCATGGAGACCAGTGCAGGACAGGTAGAGATACAGAAGTTCCTCAGTTCCTCTCCTCCCCATAACCTCCCATCGGTCCCCCACCTGGGGCCTCTCCCTGCATCCTCAGGGCCCTCTCTTCTGGTCCTCTTCACCTTGGCCCCTTCAGGAGCCAGTGCTGCTCCCAGGGTAGGAGTTGGTCGCATTTGGCGGGGGAGGGGCAAGAGCTTTTGCATGAATGGTGCCAACGTCTAAAAATCTGGATTTCCAGCTGCTCATGAATAGTTAGGTGTGGGTTATGTGAGAATTAATAGTAACTGCTGCTATAAGTGGCTGCCGTACCCAGACCTGCCCAGACCCAGGCATTGCCATGTCCCTGCGCACAGCAGCTGCTAAGGCAGGACTGAGGAAGTGACCACCTCTCTACACTTGTTTCCTTAGCTGTGAAGTGAGCCAACAGCGGCTCCTCCTTCAAGGGACAACTGTGTGTGGGCAAAACCAATGCACCACTGGAAAGTGCTGCGGTAGGTGGAGCAACTCTGCTGCCACTTACACACAACCAGGCCTGGCAGTCTGAGCTGTAGGCTGTGGCACTTCAGGGCTGTAGGTAGGCCAAGCTCCCAAAGCAACTCCCATATCCTGGACCTAAGGCCCCTAGAGATGGACAGAACTCTGAGGAATCAGATCCAAACGCCTCCGTGAGCAGATGGAGAAACCAGCCTTGTCATACAGCAACAGGGGCCAGTTGGGTTTTGGCTCCCTCAGGTGGCATGGATGTACCTGTGGGTCAGGGAGAGGCCTGATCAGGGTTTAGTGGAAGATTTCTTTCCTTGTAAATCCCCAGGGTGATTTGCATTTTCCATGCCATCAGTTTCACTTACAAAACAACACCTCCCAGCCCTGCTCCAACAGCAAGGGTGAAGCAATGGGCAGGGGCAGAGGAGCAGGTCCCAGCCTGGAGTGCGGAGAGCAATCATGGGCAAGGCCAGCACTGGGTTCCAGCATCCATGGATGCCTGCTTGTTGGCCCCACCGACATTAGGGTGAAGGCACTACCTGTTAGCTATACGACCTCCCTAGGAGTTTGGAGCTCTGCCTCCTGGGCCTCTCCCCAGCTGTGCTTCAGTTTCCTGAACGGGAATGCCTGCTTCCTACGGCTGTAAGAGAAGTGAAGCACTTGGGCCCATGCAGGGCTGCCCCACACCACCTCCCATCCACCCACAAGCCCCTTGCTGCAGCCCCAGAACCTAGAACAGGGCCTGGCACACAACAGGCACTCTGGGATTACAGGGTGAAGAAATTACTTTCCAGCAGCAGCTGGGTTGTGGCTCATGGGACCTAACTTGCTCATCCTGACCTTGGCTCTGCTGCTCACCTTCTCTGAACTTCAGTTTACAGGAAGGGGAAAAGACCATGTCTGCCTGGCCTTGTACTAAAAGCACCATGTTCCCTCTCACATGTGGAGAAGCTGATGCACAGAGAGGTCAAGTCACCCACAGTGGTTCAGGGTCATGGGGTCTGCAGTCTGGCCCCACCAGACCCTGAGATGGGCCATGGCATCCCTCCTCAGTGGCTAGGAGAACCAAGGGAGCCAAGGTGACACTGCTCACGGAACACTGGGGGTAGGGGTCGGGGGCACTTCAGTGACGACATCAGCAGACTCCTTGGGAGACAACAGAAGTAGGGAGCTTGAATGAGGAGGGGTCAAAAGCAGCTGTGCCTGAGAGCCCAGACACGTCAGGACAGGAGGACACAGTGGCTCCAGCCTTGAAGAATCAGCCCTGGGGGATTATGCAGCGGCCCCTCCTGCCCCACACACCTGGGAGAGGCCCAAGTCTCAGGAAACAAGGGCCAAATGAACCAAGGGCTCTGACCACCCAGATCTGCTCACACCGGCACCGGGTGCCAGCCCAGGCAAGGGTGCCCTGGGGATACTAAGGAACGGGAAAGCCTAGCATGTATCCGCCCAACCCGTGATTCGCTCTCTGCCACCTCCTCCATTCCCTCCCGAGCTCGTGGGAGGCCTTTGCGCCCCCATTTTCCGGGCCGGAAAGCCAAGGCTCAGAGGGTGGAGGCCGAGTCAAGCAGAACAGAAGGGCTCATTGACGCAGTTACTGTGTGCAGGGCGGGTCCTCAGGGTTTGCCGCGCCAGGAACCCGTTCCCCCTCCTCCCCAATACATATCCTCGTGGCAGTAGTGCCCGCTCGCTTTCCTTCATGGCGCGCCTGGCAGTTTGCGAAGTAGCCAGGTTCTTGGCCTCATTTTTATGGATTCAAAGTATCGACGACGGGGGTGCACTGGGGGATGTACCTAGCGGATGACCACGAGAGGCTGAGGCAGGGGAGCCAGAACGGAGCGAGGGGTTCTCACAGGGAGGAAGTGGTAGGCAGTGTCCTGGAAGTGGGGCCTCCAGGGCCTCCACGGGCCCCGCCCGCCCCCGCCGGGGGCGGAGCCTGAGACGAACGTGCGCGGTGGG
>NW_006442597.1:1135195-1165492 GCF_000325575.1 Pteropus alecto | reverse complement strand
GGAGGTGTGGGCGGCCCTCAGGTCCGGAGCAAGGCGGCCCCAGCGGCCGTACCATGGACTCGGGTCTCGAGGAGTACGAACTTAACGGCGACCCGCGCCCGGGCTCTCCTGGCTCCCCGGACGCCTCGGTAAGCTCCTTTCCCCCGCACCGCTGTGCGACCTTGGCGGGCGCCCGCCCACTTTAAACTCCGCGCCCGAGGCACCTCTGGTTGCCAAGCCAGCTGTGCGCTGCGTTCGTCTTGCGGAGTGGCGGGGGTCGCCGCGCCCTGAGCGCCCCGAGCCTCACCCACGCCGTCGGGGGTCCGAGCAGTGACCCCTGGGCTTCTCCTACCCGAGTAGGTGAGCGGGGTGGGCTGGCAGACTGCCTTCTGGGCCAGGCCAGTTGGTGCCCACGCCTCCCCGCGACCTGGCCTTCCCCGCTTCCGCACCACCCTCTAACTTCCAGCCGCTGCATCTCTGGTTCGCTGTGCTCTGGGTGGGCGGGGAGGATCCCAGCCTCCGGGTCCCAAGCCAGCAGCTGGTAGACAGTTACGTCACCCACGTTGTCCACGGAGACCGCACGGGTCTGGTGCGTTCCCTGATGGGAAACTTGGGGCCACTGTGTCCTCTCTCCTCTCTTCCCCCGCAGCACCCGCGCGCCTTCCCTCCCCCCACCTCCACCCGTGGCCTCTTCAAAGTCTGCCCTGCTGACCTGAGAGGAAAGTGGGCACAGGGCAGAAACTGGAGGTTGTCCTGCCTACATTTTAGAGCTGGTGCCCTCTTGCCCTTAGGTCCCTTTCTGCTGCTGGGCAGGGCCCAAGCGGTGGTCTTTGCCACTTCCGGGGCCTAGCACTTCACCAGCGCCTATTTGTGAAGGAATCCGGGGCACATCCCTCAAGAATTGATTGACTTTGGACATTCCCTCAAGAATTGATTGACTTTGGACATTCTTTCGGTTTCTGACCCCTCTGGGGATGGGGGCAGGGCCAGCAACCTCTCAATGGTGTGAGCCTGACTGGGACAAAGACACTGACAATGCTCAGTTGTGGGTGACCAGTCTTGGAGATGCTCAGGCCATATTGAGGTTGCGGGGGAGGGGGGGGGGCGGGCGAGGGGGGAAGGTCCCAGATGGCCTAGACAGCCCTTACATGTGCCCCTGGCCCCACAAGATAATCTTCTCCATTTTTCTTCATGGCAAGCCTTTCTGGGGACCCAGCTGCCTTGCTGGCCCTTCAGTAAATCCTCACAGCCCTGGGGTGGCACAGGATGTTTGTCCCAGGTTAGAGATGAGGAAACTGAAGACTGAAAGGAACCCACATTTGGCCCTGCCATGGCATATGAGCACTTTGGAGCAGCGGGCTGTGTGTGTGTGCTTGGGGATGCTGGTATACCTCACTGGGCCTTCTGTCCATGGTCTGAAAAGAGAACAAATGACCCTGCCTGCCTTCGAGGAAGTAGGGAGAGCATGTCAGGTAACAAAATGGGATGGATCCCGGTCACCTCTCAGCCTTGGCTGGGCCCTTCACTCCAAACTTGCTCTGCAAGCCTCATCTCTAGAGCACTGCACTGGCTCTGGGACCAGAGTTGGGGCAGGCAAGTGGCACTACACCCTGTAAACAGAGCAGAGGAGCCCCTGGGCAAAGTGCTGAACTCCCAGGGGCTGGCGTGGTGGCAGTGGGAGTGTGACATTGGCACTGGGCCTTGGACAGCTGGAGTGGAGTGGGGGCACGTCCCCCGACAATGTGGGAAAGGACATCCCAAGCAGGGGGACCAGTGTGAGAAAGTTCCAGAGGCTGGGCCACTGAGTATATTGGGGCTGGGGAGGAGGTGTATTGGGAGGCCAGGCTTTGCTGGGAGCCCATATGAGAATGAACACATTCGTCTGGCTGTCTCCAGTCACAGGCAGGGAGGCTTCAGGAGGAGTAGCCAGTCTCAAGTCTACTCCGCTCATCTCTCCTGGGCCCAGGTCCACCCTCCCCTTCCCATCCTCAGGACCTGCCTTGTTGTGTTCTTGGGCATATCACTCTGTGCCTTAGTTTCTCATATGTGAAATGGAGTGGTAGCAGTGCATCCCTCAGAGGTCGTCCTGAGGACTAAATGAGCTAATGTGTGAAGTACCACAGCTGGCCAGGCACACTGTGTCATCAACATCCCCACCTGCCACATGAGAGCCTCTCCCAGTATTAATGCCTGGGCAAGTACCTTCCCCAGGTGGGACTCTTGGACATGCATGGTCCTCTCCCTGCGCCTCTCCTGGCTTTTCTGTGGCCTTCTCTCCTGGTGGCCCTGCCAGAATCTGAGCCTCAGGAACCTGCATGAGGGTGAGAAGAAATGCTTGCTGGGCAGAGGGGTAAACCTTGGGGTCTTCAGACACATCACCTCTAGATCAGGAACTCTGGGTGGCAGGGTGGGTGGTCTAGGTCACTGCTGTGTCCCCAGTGTGCTCCCGGCTGTGAGAGGACAAATGAGAAGCCTGGCCTTGCCATACAACCTTGGGCAAGTGCAGATCTGCTCCAGCCTCTGTTTCTGCTTCTGTGAAGAGGGGTGGGTTGGCTTACCATCCCAGGTGGCTGGGCCTAGGGAGAAGTCACACCTGTAACCTGTGGGCAAATGGGCCTCGCTGGGCCAGGGCAATGGGGAGCTCCACAGATGCCCCACTTTGTGTGCCCAAGCCCCCACAGCCCTCATATGTGCCCAAAGGCCCCTCTACCCAGGGCCCCCACAGGAGTGAGTCAGTATCTTTGTTGTCAACTTTCTTTTGGCTGCCAGTAGGAGGAATGGTAAACATCCATTTTAATGTGAAAGTGGCCCACAGCCATGTCATGCTGGAGGTTGCTTGGCTTGGGGACAGTTGCATTGGACCCTGCAGCAGATGCTGGCATCTTGGCCAGCTAACAACATAGCAGGGAGGTGGTAGGACAAGGCTCCTGGAGCCACATCTGGGCCATGCACAGCCTCAGCTTCTGGAGGAACTTTGCTCTTCTCATTTCTGCTTTCCTGGCAAATCCTGAGGCTGACAAGGTCCTGGCCAAGTTCTAAAAGATGACTCTGATGTAGCCGCAGGGTCACTGACAGCCAGTGCAGAGCCCACTGGAAGTGGGTGTGCCCAGCTCATGACCCAGCTACAACAGGATCCCTGCTCCTGCCCCCACCAAACTTCCTGCATGGAGCTAAAGACCTCTTGGCTGGCTGGGTAGGGACAATTTGGGGATAGTGTGGGCCTGTGTGGCTCAGACAAGACTTTCACCCAGCCTGTGCATTGGGCACAATGTTAGCTCACACACTGGAGGTTTAGACGAGGGACACCCAGGCCCTGCCAGAGCCAGCTTGGTTCTCAGGTCCCACCCCAGAGGGGTAGACACCAGAGCCCACATATCACTGGTACTGACCGAACCCGAGAGGGGTGGTTCCTACACAGGAGGGGCTGCAGTGGGCTAGCAGCTGGAGCTGGACACCCAGTGCTGCTCAGCTCATAAGATCCTATTTCTCAGGCTTGTCCTTTTTCCTCCTTGTCACAGGTTTGTTTATGGAGTTGGCTAACTGGCAAAGTTTATTTGGGAGGTAGTCTTTCAAAGACATGATAGCTAGGCAGTGAGGAGAACCATCCAAACTGCCTCAAAAGGCTGACCAGCCACCAATCCTCTGAGTCCTGCATTTAGTCCCCTGTCTGCCTGGTTTACAGTTGTGATAAACTGAGGCCTAGGGTGGTCATCCCTTGGGTCTGTCATGCAGCAGGATACAGGGGTGATAGATCGGTGGTGCCAGTGGCAGCCCTAGCCAGGTCCTAGCAGGCTAGCCAGTGAACCTCATAGACCTTTTGAGATCCTTGGTTTCTCACTCTGCAGATGTGAAAATGGGCTCTGGGAGAATAGGCAGGAATTCCCATGTGAGTTTCTTATTCCATACTGTACTCAGGATCTGGGGTCAGGCAGGATTGGAGGGAGTCAGTAACTGAACCCCTCAGTCCCTGCAGGGGCTTAGTGGGTGGGCCTTGGCCCTGTTCTGTCCTGTCCTATCCACCCGGGGGAGCAGGAAGTGTGCAGGCAGGAGGCTGGGAGTGAGCTAGACAATGCAGGCCCAGCCGGTGCCTCAAGCAGCCCTTCATCTCCTCCCATCCAAGCCTGGGATGGACCAGAGTGTCCTTTATGCTGCAACCAGACCGGGGCACCCAGGGTTCCTCAGACCTGGATTAAAATCCTGAGTCAAATCAAATCCTAACTCCCCTCTCCACTGAGCTGAAGACACTCAGCAGTATAGCCTGGGCCAAGTGCCCTGGGTCCTTGCAAGCTGCCTGTGAACAGCTGCCATGAGACCCACTGTCCACAGAAGGTGGACGGCCATGCATACATAGAGTCAGCTCCCTCCCCACAAGACTCCTTTCTGGCTTTTTGGAGAAAAACTCCAGCAGCCCTGAGGTCACCCTGCTCCTGGGACCATAGCTGAGGTTCTGGGAAGTCCCCTTGGGCCCAAGAATACATTAACCAGGGTGTTTGTTTTCTGTACCACCCTGGTCATGGCAGAGATCTCAGTGGGAGATTCTCAGAGTGATTCCTGGCAGCAGGGTGGCCAGGTGACGGGTCCAGACCTATAGGATCCCAGACCTGCAAGAGGTGGCTTCCAAGGCAGCAGCCTCCTTGGGACTGTTCTGTGAGTGGTCACCTCCAAGCCCAGAGCTCCCCACACAGTTCAGAGCCTCCCCTCTTCCCCAGCCCCAGGAGGCCTGGGGTGTCAAGGTCAGGCATGAGGGAAATGTATCAGCCCTGGGCCCCTTCCTAGGGTGGATAAGAGGCCATGCCGGGCAGCCTTAGGTTTTGGAGCAGACAGGCTGTTTGAATGCTGATCTGCCCCTCCCTCGTGGTGGCCCTGGCAGGCCCCTGAGCCTGTCTCTCACTCTGTAAAATGAGAAAATCACACTTTCTCTCAGGGTTAGGGAGGGCACTCTGTGGGTGGTATAGCTCCCAGAGTACAGATGGAGAGACCGAGGCCAGCAGAGGGAGAGCATGTTGTCAAGACCTCACAGCCAGTCTATGGTATCTAGGATTGACCAGGGCCCCCAGCCTGTGCTCCCCTTATTGCTGTACAGGTTAAACAGGAAGCAGATGGCCATGTGTGCGGGAAGCGCCCTGCACCAGGAGGGGTATGTAGGTTGGGGCTCTGAGGCATTGGCCAGACCCCTAGAATGCCCAGGATCCCTGCTCTGTGGCCTCATTGCACACGTTGGAGACCAAGGCCCAGAGCGGGCTGGCTGTCCTGAGGTCACACAGCTGGAGCCTGTGCAGGGGGCCTCTGAGGGCTCAGCCCCAAAAAGGTAGCCTCTGATCCTAACACACTCCATGGGGAAGGAACCACAGTGTCAGCCGCCAAGGCTTCTAAGCCCCAAGGCCTGGTTTCAAATCTCAGTGCAGCCCTCACTTGCCTTTGGCTTTGGACAAGGGGCTTCAGTTTACCCACACTAAGTGGGTATGAGGCCGGGGGGCTCCCTAGGGCAGAGCACCCTAGCTGAAAAGTGAATAAGATGGTGGGCTGCACCTAGAGCACCCAGGAGAGAGGACAATGGGGACACAGGCTCCCTGTGTTGGGGGCACCGCCACTGACCATGTCATTCTGTATTTGAATGTGCATATGGCTGCATGGCTATGAAATATTTAAATGGTTCAGGAGACCTCAGACTATAAAGGAATTCTTTCTCCTGCCCAGAGGCTACCACAGTTAGCCTGGGTGCGTACATATCTCTTCATGTGTTTATTTATGCAGCCGTACATGTATACTTGTTGTAAATGTATGTATATGTGTGCATGTCTATGTATACTAGTACATATATATGTGTGTCTACCTGTGTGTACATCTGTTACATGCGTGTATAAGCTGATGTTTATATTTTTAGGCACATAAGTGTATATATGTTTATGTGTGTTTATACATGTGTATATATGTTGCTTACACATGTGTATATGCTCATGTGTGTATATATTTGTTTATGCGTGTGTACATGTGTGTATGTATGTAGATGTGTGTATAAGCTCATGTGTGTGCGTATATGGCTCAGAAGGTGGAAGCCCCTTGTAAGGTCTGTACCTGGCTTTTTCTCTGGGGTTGGAGACTGGGGTGAGCATTGGGCTAGCTTCAAGTGAAGGCACTTTGGCACTTTTGGTTTATGAAACATAGGAGCACACCCCCACTGCAGGCCAGTGCCTCCCAGATGCCCATCCCTGGAGGAGCACACGGGTGATAGAGTGTGGAGCTAGGGGACATCCTCATGTGGTGGGGGGCACAGGCCCTTAAGCAGTGAGTGGCCTGTGCCCAAACCCTGAGGAAGAGTAGCCATGTCCTGGGGGTACAGGGGCCTGAGGGACAGCCCACCCAGCTGTGAGTGTGGCTAGAGACCTGGCCTCGAAAGGCAAAAGGGAAACCTTAAATGGAGAGTTACAGGGGAGACCTAGTGGGGCTTGGCTGTGTGTAGAACATCTCAGAGAGCAGGGCTGGGGCCTGGGTCTGTGGAGGAGGCCGTCCCTATGTGCCCTTGGGCCTAGAATTTTAAACTAAGCAGATTTGCTACTTCAGAGCCACTCACTTGAGGAAGGTAGGGCAGGCAGCAGAGCCACCTGTGTTCTGCGTGTCCATCCTCCCTTCCTCCTGGGCATGTTATTCTAGGCTAAATTTAAACTTAAAGACATACCATTAAAATGAGGCCTGCCTTTCTGTAGGTCTGTACTTTCCACAGTGAAATTTGCAGCTACAGGAAGTGAAGGCAGATTGTCTGCCATGTCTCCTCTCCTGGTGTTCGTGTCCCCTCCCAGCACCTGCCTCCCAGACCTGCATCTTTCATGAGTCTAGAAACAGGATCTCCTGGGTGGCCCCAGGAGGCCAGCCTGCTGACCAGTCCCCTAGGAGGCTGCAGTCCCAGGCTAGTGGCTCAGAGGTTCTTGTGGACAAAGGCCCAGGACCCAAGGGCGCAGATTTGTCCTTGGGGTCTGGGGAGGGGTCCAACCAGGGGTAGTTTGAGGTCATCTTGACATGGACTGAACAAAGACAGCATGAGGGGCACCCAGGAGTGGCAGGGACCTGCACTGAGGCCAGGGTGTTCTCAAGCAGAGGTGACGGAGAAGGTTTCAGAACTCTTACTCCTGTTTTACCAATATGAACATGAAGACAGAATGAGTGCAGGAGCTCCACTGCGTGGCATGTCATCACCAGTATAGCACTGTAAGTGTGGCCTCAGTGAAGTATTCTTATCACAAATCATAGTAAATAAAGGGGGCAGGAGATGTTTGGAGGTGACGGATATGTGATGGCCTGGAGGGTGGTAGTGTCATGCAAGAATATTTATCTCTAAACTCTTCAGGTTGATTACATTAAATGTGTATAGCTTTTTGTATGTCAATCATATCTCAATAAAGTGGTTTAAATGTTTTTAAATAAACATTAAAGAAGCTAAGCTTGACTTTGGCATAGAATGTTGAAGCATCTATTAAGCGCCTGCTACGTGTCCTCTGCAGCTGGAAGGTGGCCTGAGCAAGATCAGTGGTCCAGAGAGGGCTTGTTTCACAACTGGGCAAGTAGCAGGGATCCGGGATCTAGCTCCCATTCCCACACGTCACTTCTGTCTTGGGACTAACCGCCCGCCCAGACCCAGAGGAGAAGGGAGGCCTGGCACCGAGGGCAGGGGCATCCAGGGAAGGCTGCTAGATGCCACTATGGCAGGCAGGCACTGGTGGCAGTTTCCAGTCTGAAACCAGAATGTGTGCTGAGGTTGTGTTTGTGTTTCCTTTCTTTTCCAGGACTTGATTCCTAAGGAGGGTCTTAGTGGGGCTGCATAGCCTTTTCTAGAACTCTTGTTCTGTTAATAAACACTTCCCTCTTGAGCCCTCACCTGGGCCCTATACGTGCAAGCCAATAAACCCCACTTCTCTGCCAGTTCCTGAGAGGAGACTTGGGTGGGATCCCAGGGTAGCCCCTGCCTGCTTCCTATGGGAGACCCGCTGACTGTCCCCTCCCTGCAGCCATCCCGCTGGGGCAGGAACCGGCCCATCAACGTAAACCATTACGCCAACAAGAAGAGCGCAGCAGAGAGCATGCTGGACATTGCGCTGCTGATGGCCAACGCCTCTCAACTGAAGGCTGTCATTGAGCAGGGCCCCAGCTTTGGCTTCTTTGTCCCCCTTGTGGTCCTCATCTCCATTTCCCTCGTTCTGCAGATCGGCGTGGGTGTGCTGCTCATCTTCCTGGGTATGTACCTGGGCAGGTGGTGAGAGAGTCCTAGGGCAGCCCCACCCCATGGCGGGCTGGTTCACCTTGCACACCTCCTGGGTTGGAGCATTCATCATCTGATACCCTCTGAGCTGGCCCTCACAGAGCTGCACAGGGACCCTGGCCCTCATTTGGCCATGAAGTCCAGGATGTGGCCCTCGGAGAGACCCCTATGGCTCTGTTCTTCTACCCACCCAAGGAAGATGCAGGAAAATGTCATAAACATATAAGAGTTGACATGTATTGGGTTCCTACCATATACCCTTTAGTCCTTATGGTGGTCTACAGGGACTAGCTGGTGGTCCTGGCCCCTCAGGACCTCTGCGCCCTAAGAGAGGGTCCGGGCTTAGAGCAGCAAGGGCTTCAGGGTTGTCTCTACCTTTTCCTGGCTGTGTAACCTCAGGTTGGTTACTTTGCCTCCTGGACTCAGTTTCCTTGCCTCTTCCTGGCTAGGGCCTTGGGTATGTGCGAAGTTTGCTAATTACCACAGGGCACCCAGAAAGGTGCTTGCCTATGTATGCTCAGCATTTTGTGCCTTAAAATCGAACGTAGGCATTAGGCTGGCTCCTCTCACTCCATGACCAAAGGTGCCAGGCCCCTCCGAGCTTCCTTCCAGCTCTCCGGGCCAGCTCTATTGTCAGCAGTATATTAACGCAGACATGTCTCTCTGGGAGAAAGAAGTGGGCCCTGCGGGGTTGCTCGGCTCCAGTGCTGGGCCTAGTGCAGGCAGCCTGGGCAGTGTCCATGCCCTCTTGTCCACAGTCAGGTATGACCTCAACAACCCAGCCAAGCACGCCAAGCTGGACTTCCTCAACAACCTGGCCACCGGCCTAGTCTTCATCATCGTCGTGGTCAACATCTTCATCACTGCCTTTGGTGTCCAGAAGCCCGTGGTAGACATGGCACCCCAGCAGTAGGGCTCAGGTGAGTCAGGAGGGCTAGCCTGGGCTTCCCACTGGCCCACAAGCAGGCCTAAGGGCTCAGGGCCTTTCACTTGGAGCCCCATGACCTTGTGTCTGCCCCTGCCTCGGCCTTATAGGGTGAGCATCCGTGGCCTCACATCCATACACCACATTTAGCCCCCATCCTTGCTCAGAGAGGCCAAGCACCTGCTAAGGTTGCCCTGCTAGGGGGCCGGAGCTGAGGCCAGGAGACCCTCATAACACAACAAAGCAGCCTCGACAAGCCTGGGGGGCTCAGACAGGTACCCTAAAGTGTCATGAGGGCAGATGCAGAAGGTCAGCAGAATTCAACATTCTCCTGAGCTTATGACAGTGACCAGAGCATGGGGCATAAGTGTCTTGCGTCTGGGACCCTGCAAGGGCTGCACACCGTGGGCCATGTCACCTTGGGCCCAGGGGTCACTCCTCAGGCCTGCCCCAGAGGAAGCGTGGGCACCACTAACAGACTGGGGATGCCCCACGGCAGAGTGGGACCCCACAGAACCCTTTGGATGCCAGCTCGTTCTCTCATTCATGGCACAATGACCAGACTATTTATTAATCACCCTGTGTATGTTCCAAACACAACTCTGACTCTCCCCAAGAATCAGCTCTGTGGCACGAGTTCCCCACCAGCCCCTGCTCTTCAGTGTCCTCTGTCAGAGTATGCTGGGGCCAGGTTTTTAAATTCTGACAGTGACCCAGGAGGGGAAACTGAGGCTCACACGGGTCAGAATTGGGCTTTTCTAGAGTTGGAGCAGCCCTGATGCTCGTAGACTGGTCACCAGACACACCACTGAAGCAGGGTCACCAGGATGAGACCTGGGCCCCTCCAGCCTGGGTAACCCTCACGCCTCTCCTCTCCTTTGCAGACACCTCAGATTATGCCCAGCTGCAGCCACCCAGACCCCAGAAGCCGCCTCACCCTGGGGGCCCACCTCCCTGTATGGGGTACTCCCCGAAACTGCGAGTCCAAGACTGGGCAGAGGCCACTTGGGCCACCCCAGGGCCTCCTCCATTCTCAGCTGCTCCTTCTCCTGGAGCAAGTGTCAGCAAGACCCAGAAAGGTCATACCCAGCATGGACACACGGCAGGCCCAGAGATGGGCAGCAAGGGGTCAGGGCCAGCCTCAGTCTCAGGGCATTTCCAGAGGGATGAGGAAATGCCCCTCAGCCAACGCATTCTCTGAGGGACCTGTGGCTTCTGCACCTCCTGAACCAAGAGACTGGACTGCCAGCTCCTTCCTTCCACCACAGCTGTGGGCCTTGCACATGTGCTCCACTAGTAGTGACTGGACATGGGGCTGGGGCCTAAGCCCCCACTTTTCTAAGCACAAGTGACCAATAAAACTGATGCTCTTCCTGTGTGGCTACCATCACTGTCCTCCCTCTCCTGGGCCTGGGCCTTATACTATGCCCCAGAGCCCCAGCCTGTGCTGGCCTCTCCTCCCACTCAGGGCAGTCATGGGGACATAGTTCAAACCACAGGTCCCTTCACTAGAACTGCAAGCTTGGGCAGCTCCTTGGCACCTGACATCTTGGGTCAGGTATTCAGGCAGACACCAAGGTCTTAGGGCACCAATGCCCTAGTGTCTTTATTTTTTACTTCAGAGTATATAAGAATGGTTCAAAAAGCTCCTGGTAGCCTAGACTCAGATGACCTCGTGGCAGGGAGTCCCACTACAGGTGATCATTTGCTCTATTAGGAGCCTACCCACAGGTTTTCCCCTGCCCCCAATCTGGCTGGGGCTCCAGTGAGTGACACACATGCTGCGCTGACTGCCAGAACCTTGAGTGTGAACCTCCCAGAAATGGGTTCACGGACATGACCACACAGAATAACCAGCTCAGAAAACCAGCCTTGACACAACACTACCCTCTATACAGCAGACCCATCCATGTGTCACCAGGCTTTCCATTAGCTCATTTATAGCAGAACAGAGTAAACTCCAAGATCCCTCCCTCTGTGTTGGTTTTGGGGCTCCCAGGTGTTCCCTCAGATCCAGTTCAGGTGGGGCATTTTTTTAAGGTGATTGGCCCAGGGTGCCCACATCAGGGCTGCGGGGGCCGGGAGTGGGGAGCAGCTGGTTCCCCATGTCAACTTTGGGGGCATTTGGCATCAGAGACCAAGACTGGACCCTCCTTTGCAGGGTTTGGGGAAAGGGTGGCACACAGGATGACCTTGGGGGGGGAAGTAGCCTCCATTAGAGTCTCCAGACATCACCCATCCTGTCTTTGGCACTTGGCCTGATGACCAGCCCCTCATGAAAACTTCCAGCACTCTCACTGTTTCCTGCAGCCTGCATGCCACATGTCTTCCCTTCATACCCACAGCTGTGGCCCACTCCAAGGTCATAACCAGCACTGCCTTTCACTCAGGCCTTGTGTGCCAAGGAGAGCAGGGTTGGCCCAAGCAGTTTGAGACCCTGCAGAGACCCCAGCAAAGGCCAGATGCTATCATCCTTACCTTACCTGACTGGAATCCCTAGCTCCCTTTCATCCACCCCTAGGCCTCCAGGGCCTGAGCTCTCACTTTGCCTCTTGTCTCATCAGCCATGACTCCTGCTTGCTATACTCCGTATCTCCTTGAAGTAGCAGGCCTGTCCTCATCTGGAACCCTCCAGGTGCCTGGTACACCTGGGAACCCCTGTGGTCTTTGCCACTCGTCCTCCTCTCCCCATCTCTTCTCTTCCCCTCCCCTAACCTGAGCCTGGTGTGGCTCCAACGCCTGTTCCCTTAAGATAGTCAGGTGACCCCACCATGTGGTCTGTGGGGCTGAAAGATCAGCTCAGCACAAAGTGATGGATAAACAGGAGTGCTTGTGGGTGAGACATTCAGTCCTGGGCTTTGCTTTAAAATACTCCAGGAATAAGCATAGGGAAATGATAAAACAGGGTTGAAAAAGTGCTAGTGACTGCAGAGTAGGGCCATAGGGTGTCTCTGCTCTGGTGAGTGTCTAAATATCCCATAAAGAGGGTTTTTAAACTTGGGACAAGGTTCAGGAAGAAGCAAGTGAGCAGGTGGGCAGTGGGTGACACGTGTTTCCAGCCAGAAGGGGCAGGTGCAGAGCTGTGCAGTGGGCCGGCCCTGGGGCAGGTTGTGAGGAGGTTCCCGGACTCACACCACCTCTCCTGCTGGTCACTATGAGTGCATCTTATCTTCCCCTCTCACTTTTGACAGGAAGTAGCAGGCTTCTACCCCCTACACTTTCCACCTGCCACCTGGCCCTTGTGCCAGCCCTTCTGAGTGCCCCATCCCATCCCCTTTGCCTGCTGTCCCTGGCCATCCCAGTGTGTCCAGGGTGGTATCCGGGTCCACTCTCTTAGGCCCAGCTCTGCCTGGAGCCTGGCATATACCTTGTCCCTGGGATAATCTGGTATGACCTGTAGCGTGTGGTGTGACTGGCCAGCAGCCATGAGGGAGAGATACCAGCCTGTGTACTGGTCTCATGAGGCAGCGCCTCGGATGTGGCCAACAGATACTCTGGTTCCTCTTTTGGCCAGGACTAGAAGTCTGCCTGGAGGGGGACAGCTCCAGATGGCTCAGCTGAGTCCTGGACCACCAAGAAAGGCTAGCCTCCTGGGTGCTGGGGGCACTGGGGACAGGGCATGACACTGGGTGGGTCTGTGTGTCTTGGCCCCCACAACCCCCATCCCAGGTGGGGATATGCTTCTGGGCCCCAATGGCCCCCAGCCCCAAATGCCCCCACCAGCTCTCAGGCTTGAACCTTGACAGCCACTCCAGCCCCTTAACCCTCACTCCAGACACAGCCCTGTCTTGGGCCTTGGCATGTGCTGTTGCTTTCTGAAGTCAGTGCTCAGCCCTGAGGTCCTTCCCATAGGCCCTCTGACCTTTCTAACAGTTATTGTCACGGTGGGCTATTTGGGTTTACTTGGCCTTTTCTGCTATGGGATGGCCTCACTGACCACCTTGCCAGTGTCTGAGTGTCTGAGACCACCCCACACACTTGCCACACTGGCCCAAGACCAGGGCTGCATCCCAAGAAGGAAGGTCCTGTCCACTAGTCTCCCCTGAGATGGGGGAGGTGGGCCCCCATTTATGCCTGCTCTACTTACTTGGTTTGGCCTGACTCTCCCACCAGAAGCCACCACCTGTGACCTGTGTTCTTGGTACTGTGTCCAGCATACAGTAGATGCTCTGTAAATGTCTACAGCACTCACTCATCCATGTGTGCTGAGGCATAGACAGCGGAATGGGGTGGAGCTAGCCCCCAGATGTGACAACTCTCGGGCTACTCCTGGACTCCCATGCACCCACTCCTGTACAACTCTCCCCCACCCTGTGCCCCATCCTGGAGCTCAGCTCTGTCCTCCCTGGGGACACCAGAGACCCTGAGAGTGAGCAAGGGGTGTAAGGAGCAAAGAGATGCACACACGGAGTTGGGGGGATATCACAGAGGGACACACATAGAGAAGGGGGGTTGGAGAGGACTCAACGGTGACGGAAAAGAGCCTTGCAGAGGGACAAGTGCTGAGGCCTTGTTAACTGGGTATGGCCTTGGGGGAACCTGGTGTGCTCAATGTGGGGGAGTGGGCCATCATACAGAGCTTGAGCGGGGGAAGCATATAGAGTAAGACAGTGCAGGTAGATTGAATGCTTAACCTTACTGTAAAAGATAAATGATGATGGATGAATGGATAAAGAGATGATAGATTAATCGATTGGTAGGTGATTGATTGCTAGATGATAGATGGATGATAGATGGATAAATATAGGTAAATAAATGATGAATACTTGGTCAATCGATAACAGATTAATGGATAAATGATAAATGATAGACAGCTAGATGATAAACAGGTGATAGAGTGAAGATAAATGATAGACAGAAGATGATGATAAGATAGGGGTAGGGGTAGATGGGCTATCCCCAGGCCACCCTGGCAGGGTCTTTGGGAGAAAAAGTAGCTCTGTGCCAGTGGGAGCCCAGGCAGGAGCCCTCCTTTCCTCCAGAGAGCCCTTGCTGATGTTTCCTCATTGCTTATGTCCCCTGCATGCATCCCAGAACACTGGTGGATTCCTGCCTGAGTCAAGCCCTGGGTGTGTCCTCTAGGTCTGGTTTACTCTACAGGGTTCCCTCCCCTGGTTCTCTATCCCCACCATTTATACTTGAGACCTTAGCTCGCTTGATCTGAGGAAGGAAGAGGAAAGACAGGGTCAAATACACGCACACACACACACATCTGCCAGCCCGCGGCCCCTCCACCTCCCCGCCACCCTGCAGATGACAGCCAAACAGGGTAGGGCCCCCAGAGAGGGAAGGTGACCATGCGTTCCTACACCTGTTACATCCATCCCCTTCTGTTTTCCTCCTCTCTCATTTGCCTTCTACTGTGCCTTTAATTGACTTTAATTCCTCTTTCCTCAAGGCGTTAGTTTTAAAAATCAAGAAGCTAAATGCTTTAATGTTTTTCTTCTTTTTCTTTCAAGAATTTATTTCAGGGGGAAACTAAGCTGCTGGATCTGTGTGGCCAGATGAAGCTGCCCAAGGGCAGCAGTGCCCCCCCAATACCTGCTGGGCCCTTGCTCTAGGTGCTGTCTCAGCTGGGAGACGGGGTTTTGTCCCGCCTTGGGGTGGGATAAAAATCAGAGTTCCATCTGCCACCAGGCCAGTGCTAAGGGAGGGCCCCCACTCCCTAAAAAGAGTCCCTTTCTAATCCCCACTGTATAGATAAGCTGACCTAGGCTCCAGCATGTAGGCCTGGGCACAGAGCCAGCCCACACAGCTCTCCATCTCTTGAGCCCCCTCCAAACCTGACCCCTCACAGATACTTATCTGTGAGACTGTGGGTCCCAGGATCCATCATGCAGAGATCTGACCCAGGGCCTAGTCAGGCCTAGGGGTTGTGCAGAGGTTTGGGGTGATGTAGGGGACACATTAGGGGGATGGGTGGGCAGAGCTCCTCTGAGTTCTGCCTTAGAGTGCTAACTCCAGTGGGAACTGCAAATAGCAACCCCAATTCCAGCGGTGTCAGCACCAATTGACCTGGCCCCTGTGCTTGCAGAGTCAACAACACATTCTTGCCAAGAGGAACCATGTGTTGTGCAAGATGCAGCTGCATTTAAGGCTCTGAAAACAAGAGCCTATGTCACACCCAGCTCTTAACCAATGCCTCCTAGGTAAGAGCCACTGGGACTCAAATTCCCTCCCTAACAGAAACACCCATTAATCAGATTCACCCCTCCTTTACAGTACACCAATCCCAACACCCACCCCACTCCCTACCTAACCAACATTTCAAACCCTCCCTCCACATTGTCACACCTTCCCTCCCTCATTCTCCTCACTCCCTTCCTCCTTCCCTCCCTCATACCTTTCCTCCTTCACTCTCCTTCACTCCCTCCCTCACACCTTCCTCATCCTTTCTTTCACATCATCCCTTGCACACCTTCTTTCAAACACCTTTTTACACCTTCCCTCACTTCCACCCTCCCTACACTTTCCCTCACACTCCCTGCCTCACTCCTTCTCTCACATACTGTCCCTCACTCTCACCCTCACACCCTCTTTCACATGACATCCCCCATGAATTCCCTCATACATGCCCTCCCCACACATCTTTGGTAATGGATTCTCTCTCTTCTCCACCCCAAGCAACCCCTCCAAGCCCCTGCACAGCTCTGGAGGTAGGAAAGGCATCTCAACATTGTCCTAGCCATGATGAGAAACTGCAGTCATAGGTTCCTTAAAGATAGGAATATATTCTGAGAAATGCCTCATTAGGTAATTCCATCATTGTGTGAACATAATGGAGTACACTTACACAAACGTAGACAGTGTAGCCTAGCACACACTTAGGCTATATGGTCCAGCCTATTGCTCCTAAGCTACAAACCTATGTAGCATGTTACTGTATTGAATACTGTAGACTAGTGTAATTAGATGTGTTTTGTGAATCAAAACACATCTGAACATAGAGAATGTACAGTAAAAATACGGTATACAAGATAAAAAAATCATACACCTTTATAAGGAGCTTGTTGAGTCAGCGAGTGGTGATAAGGAGCTTGTTGAGTCAATATGAAGGTTGAAGACATTACGGTACACTACTAGAGATTTTTAAAGACTGTACACCAAGGCTACACTAAAGTTATAAAAAATATTTTCTTCAATAATAAGCCTTAGCTTAATATAACCTTTTTATTTTATAAACTTTTTGATTTTTTTAAACTTTTTGACTCTTGTAATAACCTTAGCTGTAAACAAAAATACATTGTACAGCTGTATAAGTATTTTCTTTATATCCTTCTATAAGCTTCTATTTAAAAAACTTTTAATTTTACTTTTGAAACTTTTTTGTTAAAAACTGGGACACAAACACACACATTAGCCTAGGACTACACAGGGTTAGGATCACCAATATCACCGTCTTCTACCTCCACATCTTGTCCCACTGGAAGGTCCTCAGGGATAATAATAACAGGAACAGAATTGTCATCTCCTATGATAACAGTGTTTTCTTCTGGAATACCTCCTGAAGGACCCGCTTGAGGCTCTTCTTGAGATGTCACTCCTTTCAAAAATATGTTCACGATGGTTTGCTTGTTTTATTTCTTTTTTTTCATCATATATTTGCTCATAAGCAGATAATGCACCATAAACATTCCTATTAATTAAAACCTTTCATTGTCAGGGTCCATGTTTTCAAATTTTTTAAGGAGCTTGTTGAGGTAGGAAAGGCATCTCAACATTGTCCTAGCCATGATGTCCCAGCCTGCAAAAGCTTCTGCTAAACTCTTCATTATGAATTTTCTTGGGGGTTCTTTTTCTTCTCCTGTAGTTTCCTTTTCTCTTGCCTCTTCTTCAGCTACGCGTTCCTATTCCAATAGGAACTCATTAGTCAATTCCTCAGGAATCACCACTAGGAGCTCCTCAATGTCATCCTCATCCACACCCAGGTTAAAGATGTTTGCCATCTCAACCACAACCTTGTTGATTTTTATAACCTCTTTATTCTTGGTAAATCCTTTGAAGTCATGGATGAACCTCTTGAGTGTCTTCTTTCAGATGCCATTCATATATTCCTTGGTGACATCACCCCAGGCCAAGCAAGGTTCTTGATGCAGTATAGATAGTGTAATCCTTCCAGAACTGCATCAGCATCTTCACAATATCTTCCTCTTTTGCAGCAATATCCTGGGCAAAGGTCCTCCTCAGGTAGTAAGCCTTAAAAGGTGCTATATTCCTTGATCCATTGTTTAGATCAAAGAGGTGGTATTTGGAGGGAGAAACACTATTTCGATGTCGGGATGAAGATTACCAACAAAAGGAGGATGTCTGGGAGTATTATCAACAATAAGCAAAATATCGAAAGGTATGTTATTCTCCAAACAGTACTTCTATTATTTCACTATCACAGCAATTCAGAAGAGCATCTTGGAAGAAGAGCTGGGTCATCCATGACTTCTTATTGCTCCTGTAGTATGTACGTTGGCAGTGTGTCCTTATTGATATGTTTGAAGGCCTTGGGGTTCTCACTGTGCCAGATCACAAAGGGTTTCCATCTGTAGCCTGTGACATTGCCCCCAAACAAGACTGTTATCCTGTCCTCAAAAGCCTCGAAACCTGGCATGGACTTGGCCTCCTTATGGATGAAAATTCTTTCAGGTATCTGTTTCCAAAATAGTAAGGTTACATCTATACTGAATATTTGCTCTGGCAATTAATTTTCTTCCACAATTAACTTATCTAGAGTTTCCAAAAGTTCTTTAGCTGCCTTCACATCAGCAGTGGCAGACTTATCACTCACTTTCACATTATGTAATATATAACAATTCTTGAATTGTTTAAACCACCCAAAGCTAGCAGTAAATTCAACATCATGGTTGGGTCTTTCAACGTTGCCAACAAACTTCTTGCTTTGGCCATCATAGACATGGTCCTCAGAGGGACCTCTTCTGTGTCTGGTCTTCAATCCAGGACATTAGAAGTTTTGCCATGTCTGATATAGGCCCTCCTTGAATTTTTGTTAGTCTCATTGCCTTCAATGAAGCATATCCATTAATAGCATCTATCACTCTGTTCTTGTTCTTTAAGATTGAAGCTATGAACCAATGGGACATGCCTGAGTGGTGATTTTCTACCTTCATAGTCCTTAATCACTTTTAATTTTGTTTCCAGGTCAATCACTCAACATAGCCTCTTACTAGCAACATTAGCAGTAGATCTGTATGCTAAGGGTCCATGATGAAAAGAACAACATGAGATTAAATCAAGCACAAGAGAAAATAATGTAATCTAGAAATGAGGTAAACAAGAGATGATGAGGCTGCTGCCAGCATAACACAGCATACTGTTTTACAGCAAACTTTTTAAATAAGTAGGTACACTCTAAAATAATGATTCAAAATATAGTAAATTTAAAAACCAGTAACATATCATTTATTATCAATTGTTATTTTCCGTACATAATTCTACGTGCTGTACTTTTATATGACTGGCAGCGCAATAGGTTTACACCAGCATCTCCATGAATATATGAGTAATGCATTGCACTATGATGTTACAACAGCTAGGACATCACTAGGTGATCAGAATTTTTCAACTCCATTATAATCTTATGGGACCACCGACATATATGTAGTCTGTTGTTAATCAGAATGTCATTATGTGATATTCTTACTGAAATGTTAGGGCGGGCTACTTGGAGGAGGTGGCATTTTACCCAAGATCTGAAGTGTGAGTAGACTGGGAATTATTAAGGAGTGTTCTAGCCAAGGGAGCAGCATGTTCAAAAGTGTGGAGGCATAGATCATGAGCAATTATTTTTGGGGGGATGGGGGTGGAGAGTTGGAGACAGTGAGGGTCTTGAAGAAGGGAGTGCAACAAGAGAGGCTGTGGCCTATGGTGCCTTTCATGTCCCGATGGACTTAATTCATTCCAGGTCACAAGCACTGACTGACTAGGTAGTTGGCAGACTTGGGGCCTCATGGGGGAAGGTGCTGAGCCTAGATATAGCCACTCCATTGTTTTCCCTCCCCAGAAGAAGGGCCTTGTAGGTCTTCAACCAGTTGGTGGTGGGCAGATAGAAGAGGGCCTGACCAGTGGTCTAGGCCATCGCAAACCTTAGCTCCAGGCACAGAGTCCAGGCATCATCTTGGAAGAGGCCATCAAGGTTGAGAGCTAGGGAAGAGTCGATGAACAGCTTGGGCTCAGGGGCTGGCTTTGGACCTTGAGGGAAGGGCTTGGTGGGTTATGGATGGAAAAAGAAAGCAGTCATGGGAAGTGGCCCAGCCCAAGCCAGGGACAAGCACCCTGGACCATCACAGCTCACCAGATGGGTCCTGAGGTCCTAGGATAGGCACTGACCACACCTCACTCTAGATGGAACTCTACTGCATGGCCCTAAAGAGTTGTGGCCTCTTGGGTCTCAGGTAATGGCCCAGCTGTCCATTACCTGAGACCCAAGACATTTGGGTCTCAGACATTTCCTCAAAGACCTTAGTCTGTCCAGGCTGCTATAACAAAGTCCGCAGTCTGGATAGCTTAAACAAAGAGCATTTATTTCTTAGTCTGGAGGCTGCAACTGTGAGATTAAGAAGTCTGCAGATCCAATATCTGCCTTTACCCAGGCCTCTCTGTTGCCTGTATCCAGGTGTGTCTATCACCTTCACCCAGGAGTCTGTCACCTTCACCCAGACATCTGTCACCTTCACACGGGTATTTCTGTCACTTTTACCCAGGGTCTCTGTCACCTTTACATGGTCCGTCACATTTTCCCAGCTGTGTCTCACAGAGAGTAGGACAAATATTAAGAACATCCCAGGGCTTCTGCGCAGAATAAATTTACCCAGGAATCAGGATCTTGCCCCCTCATGGTGGGTGGAGGGGCTACAGGCTAGACAAGATGTGCCAGGCAGAGCCATGTGGGTCTGCTGACCTTGAGAACCTTTGCTGCCCCAAGCTCAGAGCCTAGAGGTGGCACAAGGATTAGTCCCATCTGTCTGGTGACCAGAAAGCAGCCTCTAGTCCAATCTCTGTAGTGATGGGAGATGGTTTACATGGGATCTAGAGCTCAGTGCATCTTCCCAGCCCTGGACAGGCCCCAGAAAAGGACTGGAGGGGAGTGGGCAGGTTCACAGTATCCCTCACCCCAGACCCCAAGCAAGGTCGAGGGCTTCCATGCAGGGCACAGCCATCAGGGGCTCCATTTACCCTGCCAAGCTCAGGGGGACAACCTTGCTTATTCCACCAGAAACCTGCACTAGCTGCGCCTGCCACCAGTGGTAAATTCGTGGAGCAATTTCTAGGAACAGCACTTTAACTGAGCAGTGAGTTCTATCCCAAGCTGTGCTCAAGGAGATGTTCCCAGAGTAGCTTCCCACTGCACAGATGCCCAGAGCCTGCAGCCAAGGGGTAACAGAGTAGTCAGCCACTGTCCTCAGTGTCCAGCAGGCAGGAGGGCTCTTACACATGGCTCTTCTTTGCCCTTGCCCTCACTTCTCCAGTGGGCACACAAATGAGAGAAATAGCATCTGAGCTGGTTGCATGGAGCCAGACACCATTCCTGGATCGGATTCTTCTACCCCCATGTTGTTTCCCACTTCCTTGGGCTCAGGGAGCCCCTCCAGGGGCCCAATGGCATCATTTCTGGAGTCAGTCTGCCTGGCGTCTCCGGAAACCCCTTGTGGAAAATGCAAACTCATGATGATTCTCGGGTTGACAAATACGCTTGTTTCCCCAAAAAGAAGCTGGTGGGGGAGAAGCTGACAGAGGGAGGAAATCAAAAGAGGGACTCATTGGGAGCCAGGCTGAGGCCTCAGAAGCACGCTCCTCATGTGTGTGCACATATGTATGGGAGTGCTGTGTATATGTGTGAGTGTTGTGCATGTGTGTACATTTGCATGTGCATATGGGAGTGCCGTGCACATGTGTACATATATGTTTGCATTTTCACCTATGTGTATAGTTGCCTGTGCATGTGCCTGTGCACATATAGGGAGGGTGGGTGGAACCCCATTCTCACTTGCTGTGTGGTCTTGGGCTTGGAGCCTCCTCAGATCCCTCATCTGTAATGAGAGTGGTGACAGGGCACTGAAAGAGAAAGTGTGCTTTACAATCATGCCTGCAAGAAAGCAGAAGACATCCATGGGCAAGCATGAGGAACTTGGTCAGCTCACAGGGCCCCCAGGGGCCTGACAGTGCACATCGAGGGTAACACCAGGCCCTCTAGGACTTGTATGTCATATTTCCACAGCAGGATCCTGATCCATGGCAAGAGAGAGAGGTAGAGACATGCTGGTCAAGGGGGCCTGAAACTGAGGATAGGGGCATGGACACCCTAGTCAAGGGAGGCTGACCACTGAGGACAGGGGACGCAGACACCCTAGTTGAGGGGGGCCTGGCATGGAGGAAGATGGAGGCATAGATGCTCTGGTCAAGGGGTCAAGGGGGGTCTGGCATTGAGAAGGACGGGAGTATAAACACCCTAATTGAGGGAAGCCCAGCACTGAGAGTGAGGGTGCAGACACCCTGATCCATGGGACTAGCAATGAGGAAGACAGGGCATACAGATACCTGGTCAAGTGGGGCCCAGCACTGAGGAGGAGGGACGTGTGTGGCCAAACCGCAGGCAGCAGATGGCGGGCGTAAGGAACCAGAGCTCAGGACCTGGGAGGGCACAATGATGTATTTTATCTCTAAATTTTCTAGAATGTCCCTTGGACTGTTTTGTTTTCAGAGTCTGCATTCCCTCTTCTGGGATCCTGGACAAGATTTTGTGTTTCCAGTCTCTGAACTACTAAGAAATCTGCCATTGGCTCCCATGTGGTGGTGGGGAAGGGGGGGATATGATGCTCTTTCCTGAGAAGGATAGTCTATGGGGCCAGGCAGAAGCCCCAGGGCAGGGGGGGTGTCTCCTCAAGCACGTCATGGGATGGGAATGAGAATGTGGTTGAGCTCGCACTCCCTCAAGTGCAGGGTTCCCTTTTTTTGGCTGAGTGACCTCCCACCTTGGCCTCATCAGGAAAATAGGAACAGCAACCCCCATCTGCTGTGGTAGCCAAGAGGAATCAAGTCAACTCGTATGGGGCAGCACAGGTCATTGGCTGGTGCCCCACAAGGCCCAGGGCTTGGGTGACAGAGTGATCTGGTGCTGACTGCATATCCTACCCATCTGGGGCTGGGGGCTGGGGAGGGAGAGGGAGAAGTGATAGGCAGGAATTAGTGTAGGAGGTTGGAGCTCTGGAGAGAAACAGTGGGAGGTAGGTGGCCACGGAGAGAAGACATGTAGCAAAGGGGATAGCATGGGCAGTGGGGTGGAGGGATGTCTCGGGGGGCAGTGGGATGGGAGAATTTCTGGGGGCCAGTGGGGTGGGGGACATCTTGGAGGACAGTGGGGGAATGTCTTGGGATAGGGGCTGGAGCAGGTGGAGGGGTGAGGCCCAGGCCCACAGCGATGGAGAGTATGGCCTGGGTAGGACCTGAGCCCAAACTGGATGAGGGACTCCAAGAACCCTCAGAGTCAGCTACTGCTAGAGGCATGTGGAATCTCAAGTCGGAATCATCTAAAAAAAACTCCTAAGCGGAGAGAGGAGACTTGCACATTTAATATCATTAAGCACCTTTGTAAAAAGGAGTAGTGCTTCTTACAGTAATTATAAATAGTAAAACAGCATTTAGAAAAGAAGCTGGCCTCCGGGCAGGTGGGGGCTCTTTGGTGCATGATAGGCGGCAGCGGCTGGTCTGTCAGAAGCCCCCCAGGTCGTCTGTCAGAAAGGCCAGCAGGAAGCGGCTGACGTGCCTGTCCACGATGACCGGAGAGAAGCCCAGGACGCGCCGGGCCCCTGGCAGCACCTTGGGGTCTAGAACACGAGGGTGTCTCAGAACTGGCTGAAGATGTCTTCTCTTAGCCTGACGTCCTGCGAGTCTTATAGCCGAGTAATGTGGGGTACCCTCCACAGCCAAGTGGGCCTGTCAGGCACTGACCCCACACGACCTCAACAATCTCTGCATGGCCAAAAATGGACTGTAGGGCTGCCATGCTAGGCCGAGAGGGGGCCTCAGCCATGGGCCTCCCGTCTATCTGTCAGGGCTATGACACTGGAGAAGACCCCAGACTGTGGGGGGTACCCTACTCCAAGCCCCATGCAAGGCAGGGCTTTCTAACCTCTGAGCTCCGGCTATGCCTCTCTTCCATGAGGCATCATTCTCTAACCTCTGGGGGTAGTGGGCCACCAAGGGCCAGGTATGGGAATCGGGACTCACCACTGCTGGGCCTAGTGGGATTGGGCCCCAAACTCTCTATTTTCCTTGAGCCCAGTTGCTGTCCCACTGCAGGTGAGGAAACGGGTGCAAAGAGGCTGGGGACTAGTGCCTCCCTACAGAACTGTGCAGACAGTGTGCCCAACAAATGTAGGAGCCCATCTGCCTTGGGGTTTCATGGGGGTTGGGCTGAGGCCTGGACAGGCAGCACCCACCTGGAGGGCAGCAGTAGATGAGGAGGGCCAGCCCTGCGGCCAGGCCAAGACAGGCCAGGAAGGCCACAGGTCCTGGGAGAGAAATGAGCATCAGGGGCTGCCTGCACCTTGGAAGGCGGGGAGGAGTCCTGAGGCTGCAAGGGATAGGCTTGTGTCCCACGCTGGGATCAGCCAGGCAGGGACACCCCCAGTGAGCACCTCAGGGGTTATGTCCATGAAAAGTCAGGAGCAGAGCCCAATTTGGAGTGGAGAAGCCCCGAGGTAGAGGCCTGGGTGTGTGTGTGTGGGAGGGGGCCAAAAGGAGGAACCAAGAGGTGGTTACCTCTGTCACTGAGCTCTTGGCTTGCGGTGCCTGAGTCTAGCTCTGTGCAATCTGAGTTCTCTGGAAACAAAATCACAGAATGTGGTTAGTCATGGGTAGGCCAGAGAGGAAAGTCCTCACCCACCCTCAGGAAACCAAGGGGGCTGCCAAGGTCCCTTGGTTCCGGGACCATCCAGCCCCAAGCTGAGTTGTGCTAGACCATACTGTACTGGCACTGAGCCCTCAGGCCCCCCTTGGGGAGTCAGTGCCAGGGCGGGGACCTTGTACTTTCTAGGACCTTGAGGGCCATGGGGTGGGGGTGGGGGTGGGGGAACCATCATTCCCTGGTGGCCAGGAGTCACAACATGCAGCATGAACACCTGCGCATTGAAGGTCTGATGTTCAGTTATCAGCAGGGTGCTCTCTCCCCAGGCCTCCCAACCAGCCACTTGCCAGATGGCCCTAAGAGCACCCGGAAGCATGGAAGGTATTTGACTCCCAACAAGGCTGTGGGGCCCTGGTGGCTGGTGTGACAAAATAGTCCAGCGCCAGAGCTCAGAGCCAGTCCTGCCAGCCTGTCCTTTGAGTAAGACATCAGCCCTGGGTATCAGCTGAGTGGAACCATGCCATCCTTCAGGGCCTCCGACTTTTTCTAAGAATCAAGGGACAGTAGCCGCTCCTCCTGGGGACCAGGGCAACCCTACCTGCATCTTCCCCATCCTGCTCCCAGAAGTTCAAAGGGACCCTCACACGTCTCCTAGGCCCACAGGTGAGACCCTCTTAAACAAAACACACATGCCCTGGACCTGCTATCTGGGCCTGAGACTGTTCTAGAGAAAACCCATACTGGGAATCTACCTGGGTGAAGAGTGGACACAACCTCATATCACCATGGGGGCCAGTTCACTCAAGGCTGATACAGCCCATAGCTGTGTGCCATTTCAATCAGAAGGGGAAGGATTCTCCCAGTGCACTAGGTTATAGCAAGAAGGGGCAGATGCTACATTTTGTATAAAAACTGGCACAAAAGAAAGAGAGAGAGAGACACAGAGACAGGTAGGGAGACAGAGATATCTGTGTTGCTGGAAATACTATCTGCCCTCTAGAGGCCACATGAGACAAGACTTGGCCAGAGGTGGTCCTCTGGAGAGCCACTGAGCACACAGATGCTGAGGCCTGGGGACTGAGACACACACTTACGCAGAGTGTGCCGGCTAGGCAGGCGGCTGTACAGTGGCTGGGCATGGATATACAAGGCACGGTAGAACTCCTGGCAATCCCGCTCATTGCTCCGCTGCAGGTGGCCCAGGAGGTCACAGAGCCGCACACGCAGGGATGCTTTTGGGTTTCGGAACTGGTGGCATAAGGAGCGCAAAGGAAGATCAGGCTGGAGGATACTGGGCCAAAGGTGGCTGTGGAGTGGGGTTAGAGGGGCCCTGGGGTCAGCCCCCCAACTCCCTCCAGCCTCAGCTTCGTCATGGAGAGATGACTTCCCCTGGATGCTCCAAACACCCCTGGGGAGGTAGTGACTATGACCCATGGCCTCATGGTACCTTGAGACTGTGCTGGAGTCCCAGAATGGATGCTAATCCTCACACTCCCAGTGAGGGCAGAGAGAGGTCACCAACAAAGGTAGTGGTGACATTATCCCATGTGGGAACTTAGTGGCCTGCTGTGTGACTTCAGAAAGTCGCTTCACCCCTGAAGATTCAGTTTGTAAAATGGGAATAATAAACCCACATGGTAGGGTTGTTTCAGGGAATCAATGAGGTAATAGTGTGATAACTTCTAATAGTTTACAGTCTACAGGAATGTGATTCAAGTATTTAAAAAATAAATTGAGGTAAGGATAAAAGAATTGGTTCTTTCAGTGTGTTGGATGGAGAAATGTGTGGTTTTAAAGGTCAATGGATGGAACACTTGATTGGCATTGACCACCAGAATCAAGAGGCTGTGACCTGGTGCTGCCACCTGGTGGAGGCATGCCATTCTACATGGAACTGGAATTGAACCACAAACGTGCAGAGCAGTGAGTGCAGGAGCCATTACGTATTCTCCAGGAAAAAGACTATGTGGGTGTAAGCACATGTGCAGAGATTTTTCTTGTGCAAATATCAAAAATCATTTAAAAATTTTACAATGAACATGTATTAGACTTTTAATCACAATAGTAATATATAAATTTGAGCTATTTTTAAACTTCTTGTACTACTTTCATCACTTAAAAAGTATCTGAGGGGTGGCTCCATAGTGTAGTGGTTAGTATGTCTGCTTTACATGCAGAAGGTCCTGGGTTCGTGCCCCAGGTGGAGCTATGGACCATACCCTGGGTACACCAGGCCCCCTGGGTGCACCAGGCCCTGGGTGTGCCAGATACCCTGAGTGCGCCAGGCCGCGGGTGCACACCATGAGCGTGGGGGAGAAGACGCCCCGCCTTCAGAGATCCAATTCTTAAGGGGAAACGGCAACATCCATAGGTCAAGGGTGGAAGTAGGGGGTGGGGGAAATTAAAGAGGGGAAAAAAGAAAAAAAGAAGTGTCTGAGCCAGTAGCAGGTCCATGTGCATTTCAGTTCTGTCGGGGGTCAACCTCACCTGTCTCCAGGAGAGGTCCCGACCCTCTGGACAGCCCTGCATGTGGTACCATTAACCTGTGCCAAGGTAGGAAGCTGCAGTTCCAGGAAAAGGGCTCACTCAGTGACCAAGTTGGGACATGGGCCCTGTATCCCAAGGTCCTGGCTGGCACCCACCCTCAGGGGAGCCAGAAAAATGGGTGTGGCAGGCAAGGTCATCCATTCTCAAGCAGTGTCCATGAACAGGATGGGCCATATTACCCCAAAATCTTTGTCCATTTTCAGAAGAGTGAAAAGCCATGTGGCACCAGGGTAGGGCCTGGCTGATACCATTACTCCCTTCACCCCTGCTCCCAGGTTTGTTGCATGTTATCACATGTCTCCTGTGATACTCCCAGCATCTCTGGAAGGGGCCAGCAGACACAATGACATACAGAGACTGAGACTGAGAGAGTTAATGTTCTGGGCCCAAGGTCACCCCAAAGAGACAGGTTTTCATGTCCGAGCTCTCCTGCCTTCTACTTTCTCCCAACCCAGACAGGAAGGAATAGAAGAGATGCATCCGGCCCACCCCTCAGCACCTTTTCCGCATCCTTGTTGCTGAGGATTTGGGGATATTTTTTTTTATGATCCTGTCCACCTGCTGCTCACTCAGACGCCCATGGCCCATCAGAAAAGGCGTGTCCTGAACCAGGCGGTCACAGTAGGTCTGCTCTGAAACAGAGGTAGAGAGTGCGGAAGGCATGAGCCAGCACAGCCTGAGGAGGGGACAGCAGACCCCCACCACGACGCAGTGTTGGTACAAACCCCTTGCATCAAGGCCCCCGTGCCCACGGGAGGCCTGCCAGCTGTAAGCACCTGGACAACTGCTGACATCCCAGTCAGCGTGGGTCTTACTCACAGCCCAGAGGCCCCCAGGCCTTGCCAACCCCCTAGCCAGAATATGGGGTGAGTGGGTGCAGCAAGAACAGTCCAGAGTACTCAAAAGCAGAACAGGAATGTGATTCAAGTATTTGCCTACTCTCTTATATGAAAATAAACTCTGAGGTACTAAGAGTATACTGTCCACAGGCCCCCACAGGGCCCTCTGGACATATCTAGGCCTGGGGAAAGGCACGGGCAACCTGGAAAAGGCCCAACCCACAGCTCCCACAGCCTCCAATGTCATGGAGACAGGAGCACAGGGTTCAGGGTAGTCCATGCTGGCATGACACAGGATCATGTGAGCAGAAGGTGGACAGGATCATCCCCAGTCTGTCTGTAAGGCTTTAAGAAGCTGCCACCAAGAGCAGACCAAGAGGCCTGCCCAGGGAACTGGGAAAGGCTTTTTCTTCTTTCAGAAGCACCATTAAAGAACCTTTGTTGCACCTTCTTCTCCATTAAGAACTTTCCTTAGAATGACAAGCTTTTAAAGAGAAGGGATGGGGTAGAGGTCGGCAGGCAGGAGACACAGGGTCTCCAAGGGAGGATCCTGAGTCCCTGTGGCACCAGCTTCCTGAACAGGTACACCACCTTATTTACCTACCTGTGGAAGTTTGTCCCATTCCCTGGTGGACATAGGGGCTGGGGGGTGGGCAGGGCTGTATAGGAAGAGAGTTTTTATATGTGATTGGAGTTAAGTTGGTATCAATTTGAATCAGATTGTTATAACTTTAGTAGGTTATGTATAATCCTCATGGTAACCACAAAGAAAATAGCCACACAATATACACAAAATGAAATAAAAATGTGTTGCTACAAAATCAACTAAAAAATCAACTAAAAAAATCAACTAAACAAAAAAAAGGCAGTAATGAAAGGAACAAAGGACAAAAAAGCTACAAGACATACAGAAAAGAAAGAGCAAAAGACAAAAACAAGTTATTCCTATCAGTAATTACTTTAAATGTAAATGGACTAAACTCTCCAATCAAAAGGCAGAGATTGACAAAATAGAACTGTGGTTTGTGGTGCTGTGATTTATAAGAAATATATGTTTGGTCTTTGTCCCACTTCCTGGCAAACAGCTCTTAAATCCCAGGAATTTCTTAAGCACTGAGCCATGAATGTGAGAATCTTTTGAGACCCTTTCAACCTCACCTGAGTTTGTGTTAATGAGGTGACTTTTGGAAAGCCCCCGAATAACCACAGGGTGGGTGGGACCTGGTTGCCAGGGGAACCAACCAAATGATTAGAGGGTTGGAACTTTCAGCTCTAACCTCTGGGGAGGGGAGAGAGGGCTAGATGTTGAAAAATCACCCCTTTCCACATGCCTTGCCCTATGTTTCTCTTCCATATGGCTGTTCATTTGTACCCTTTGAAATATCCTTTGTAATAAATCGGCAGCAGTAAGTAAAGTGTTTCCCCCAAGTTCTGTGAGCCACTCTAGCAAATGATCTAACTCAAGGAGGGGGTTATGGGAAATCCAATTTATAGCCAGTTGGTCAGAAGCCTAGGTGACAACCTGAACTTGTGACTGGCATCTGAAGTGGGAGCAGTATTGTGGGACTGAGCCCTTAACCTGTGGGATCTGGTGCTATCTCCAAGTAGATGATATGAGAACTGAGTTAAATTGTAGGACACCAAGTTGGTGTCCACCAGAGAACTGGATAATTGCTTGGGGGAGAGAGACGAACCCCACACATTTGGTGACCATAACTATCAGAAGTATTGAAAAGTTGAGGTTTTTTTGTATGAGTAGAGGAGAAACAGTGTTCTTCTCTCAGGATTAACAAAATGTATAACTCAACTATATGCTGTCTTCAAAAGTTTCATTTTAGATCTAAAGACACAAATAGGGTGAAAAGGAAATGATGGAAAAAGATATTCCATGCAAACAGTAACCAAGAGAGCTTAGGTGGCTATACTAATATGAGTAAAAAAGACTTTAAGTCAAAATTGTTACATGAGACCAAAAAGTACATTATATATTAAGAAAAGGGATATTCTCCAAGGAGGTATAACATATATGCACCAACTATAAGAGCACCAAAATATATGAAGCAAACATTGGTAGAATTGAAAGGAGAAAGCTTTATAATAATACTTTGAGACTTCAATACACAACTTTTAATAACAGACACAACCAGACAGATCAATAAGGAAACAGAGGATGTGAACAGCTCTATAAACCAATTATAACTAACACACAATACTCCACCCACAGAAGCAGAATATACATTCTTTTCAAGTGCACGTAGGATACTTTCTAGAATAGACCTCAAAACAAGTTTGGCCACAAAATAGGGCTTAATAGATTTTAAAAAGATTGAAATTAGGAGAAGAAAAAAAAATGGCATAGATGATAGAGGTTCTGTTCATCCCTTTGGCAAACAAGTCAAAGTTGTGATGGAAACAAGGAGCAGCAGCAAGGAAAAATCGCCTGGGATTTAGAGGAACAACCACACAACTAGGCAGAAATCCAAGAAAGCACCCTGCAACAGCAGAAAGGACAGGGTGAGGATGCAGGGCTGCCCAGACTACAGCGGCTGAGTGAGACGGAGGCTGCAGCAGCAGCAGAAGCCTCTTAAAGGGGCCGAGTCTGAGAGCAGATTTTCATGGTGACGGACCTGCTCGCTCTGAGCACCAGAGCCAATTTGGCTGCACACAGTGGGCACCAGGGACTTACAGGGAGACACTGTCAGAGTGAGGACCGAGGCAAAACTCATTTTGTACAGAAGTGCCAGCGGTATCCATTGTTCCCTGTTGAGCCCCCACCCCCATATTCCCAGCTTTCCAGTGCGCCAGACACAGTGCCACCATAGCCGTGATGTCATCAAACTGGATACAGAAGTCGCTCCACCCAGAGGATTCCCTGAAACCCCATCTCCCCCAACTCGCGGCC
>NW_006442597.1:1116935-1135069 GCF_000325575.1 Pteropus alecto | reverse complement strand
AACAGCTGTTTGAAGAAATAATGATGGAAAACTTCCCTAACCTGGTGAAGAAAATAGACATAAAACCCCAGGAAGCTCAGAGAATCCCAAAAACCAGGGATCCAAAGAGGCTCACACCAAGACACATCATAATTAAAATGCCAAAGGTCAAATACAAAGAAAGAATATTAAAAGCTGCAAGAGAAAAGCAGATAGTTACCTACAAGAGAACACCCATAAGACTGGCAGCTGATTTCTCAAAAGACATTTTGCAGGACAGAAGGGCTTGGCACAAAATACTTGATGTGATGAAGACCCAGGATCTACAACCAAGAATACTTTATCCAGCAAAGCTATCATTTAGAGTTGAAGGACACATAAAGAGCTTCCCAGACAAAAATAAGCTACAGGAATTTATCACCAGCAAGCCGATATTACAGGAAATGTTGGAGGGACTTCTTTAAGAAAAAGCATGTATCAAAAACAGGAATAAAGAATGGTAACAACTACATTCCTATCAATAAGTACCTCAAATGGAAAAGAATTAAGTGCTCTAACTAAAAAAGTGGATGAATGGAAAGGAAAACAAGACCCCTACATGTTGCCTATAAGAGACTCACTTCAGATTAAAAGACACACACTAAAAGGAAGGGGATGGAAAAAGATATTGCTTTGATGGACCTAGAAGTCAGAGAAAGATAAACACTATATGATTTCACTTATATGCGGAATCTAAGGAATAAAAAGAACAAACTAATGAAAAACAGACTCAGAAATATAGTGGACAATTTGGTGACAAACAGAGGGGAGGTGGTTTTAGGGGGCTGGGAGATTGGGGTGAAAGGTTAAAGAAGTACAAATTAGTAGGTGATGAATGGCCATGGGGATGGGGAGCATGGCACAGGGAATGCAATTAGCATTAATACATTGGCTAGGTGGAGGGTCAGGGGAGGGAGGGAGCAATTGGGGGGATCATTTTACAAACTATATAGATGTCTAACCAATGTACTGTATACTTGAAACTAATTAAAATAAAGAAATTTTTAAAAAACCACCATAAACAAGATCAAGAGAGAAAAAAAGGTTGAAATTATACAGAGAACCTTTTCTGATCACATGGAATAAAGCTAGAAATAAATAATAGAAGGGACGCTGAAAATTTAACAAGTATGTTGAAATAAAACAACCAATGGATCAAAGAAGAAATCACAAGGGAAATTAGAAAATACTTTGAGACAAATGAAAATAGAAATACCATATATTACAAGGGATGCAGTGAAAGCAGTGCTGAGAAGGAAATTTATAGCTGTAAATGCAATAAAATAGAAGAAGGATCTTAAATCAATAACCTAATGTTATAGTTCAAGGAATCAGAAAAAGAGTAAACTAAAACCCAAAGCAGCAGAAGGAAGGAAATGATAAAGATTAGAATGAAAGTAAATGAAAGACCAAAAAATAGTAGGAAAAAAAATCAACAAAACCAAAAGTTGGTTCATTGAAAAGATCAAAAATTGACAGACCTTTAGATAGACTGACAAAGAAAAAGAGACTCAGAAATTAGAGTGAAGACGTTACTACCAATTTTACAGGAATAAAAAGGATTATAAGAGGGTACTATAAACATTTGTATGCCAATAAATTGGATGACCTAGATGAAATGAACAAACTCCTAAAAATACAATTTACCAAAGCTGAATCATATAGAAATAGAAAATCTGAATAGATGTGTAACTAGGAGGGAGAATAAATAAGTAATCAAAATTGTCCCAGCAAATAAAAGTCCAGGATCAGATGGCTTCACTGGTGACTTCTACCAACATTTAAATAACTAATATCAATCCTTCTCAAACTCTTCCCCAAAAAAACTGGATAGGAAGTAACACTTCAGAACTCATTCTCTGAAGCCATCATTACCTTGATACCAAAACCAGACAAAGACATTAAAAGAAAACTATAGACCAGTATCACTCATGATTACTGATGCAAAAATCCTCAACAAAAATACTAGAAAACTGAATTCAGCAGCACAGTAAAAAGATTTATTCCTAGAATGTAAGGATGGTTCAACATACAAAAATCCATCAATATAATAATTCACATTAATAGCATAAAAGAAAAAATATGATCATCTCAAGTGATACAGGAAAAGCATTTGACAAAATGCAATACTCTCTCTTGATTTAAAATCAGTAAATCAGAAACAGAAGAAAACTTCCTCAACATGATAAAGGTCATACATAAGTCTACAGTAAACATCATATTCAATGATAAAAGATGGAAGCTTTTGCCCTAAGATCAAGTATAAGACAAGGATGCCCACTCTCACCATTTCTATTCAACGTAGTACTAGAAGTCCTATTCAGAGCAAGTAGGCAAGAAAAGGAAATAAAGGCATCCAATTAGAAGGGAAGAAGTAAAATGATCTCTGTTCACAATGACATAATCTTATATATAGAAAACCTCAAACTTAAAACTGTTAGGACTAATATATTCAACAAAGTTGCAAGACACAAAATCAACACACAAAAATCAGTTGCATCTCTATACACTAACATTAAACAATCCAAAAAAATAACACAATTCCATCCACAGTAGCATTAAAAATAATAAAATACTTAGGAATAAGTTTACCAATGGAGTGAAAGACTTGTACATTGAAAACCACACACACAAAAAAAATTTCTGAAAGAAAAAAACACAAATAAATGGAAAGACATCCCATGTTCATGGACTGGAAAACTTATTATTGTGAAAATGACAATACTACTCAAAGCAATCTGCAAATTCAATATACTCTGTATCCAAATCCCAATGATGATTTTTGCAGAAACAGAGAAGGCCCACCTAAAATTCATATTTCAAAGAACCTTCATTGCAAAAACAATCTTGAAAAAGAACAAAGTTGGAAGACTCGCACTTCTCAATTCCAATACTGCAAAGCTACAGGAATCAAAACAGTGTAGTAGTGGCATAAGGACAAACATACAGAATGATGAACTAGAATAAAAAGTCCAGAAATAAAAAAAATATTTTGAGTGGAAAAAAACAGAGTGAAAAGACAGCCCACAGAATGGAACAGAATATCTGCAAAGCATATATCTGATAAGGGATTACTATCCAGTTTGATGTAGTCCCATTCATTTATTTTTTTCATAAAATCCTCTTTAAGTCCAAGGTTCTTGAGTTTGATCCTATGTTTTCTTCTATGTATTTTATTGATTCCGGTCTCATATTCAGGTCCTTAATCCATTTTGAGTTAATTTTGGTGTGTGGTGACAGACAACAGCCTAGTTTCATTCTTTTGCAGGTGGTTTTCTAGTTTTCCCAGCACCATTTATTGAAGAGGCTTTCCTTTCTCCACTGTATGTTCTTGGCTTTTTTCTCGAAAATTTGCCCATATAAATATGGGTTTACTTTTGGACTCTCGATTCTGTTCCACTGGTTCGTGTGTCTGTTTTGCTGCCAATACCATGCCGTTTTGATTACTGTCGCTTTGTAGTACAATTTGAAGTATGACAGAGTGATGCCTCCCCTCCAGCCTCATTCTTTTTTCTCAGGATGACTATGGCAAGTAGGGGTCTTTTGTGCTTCCATACAAATCTGATGATTTTTTGTTCTGTTTCTGTAAAAAAAGGCCAATGGGATTTTGATGGGGATTGCATTAAATCTGTAATGCTTTAAGTAATATGGTCATTTTAACTATGTTGATTCTTCCAATCCAAGAACACGGAATATCTTTCCATTTCTTTGTATCTTCTTCAATTTCTTTTAATAGGGTCTTGTAGTTTTCATTATATAGGTCCTTCACATGTTTCGTTAAATTTATTCCTGGGTATTTTATTCTTTCTGTTGCAATTGCAAAAGGAATTATTTTTTCCACTTCTTTTTCTGAAGCTTCAGGATTACTATCCAGAATATATAAAGAACTCTTACAACTCAACAACAACAAATTCACAAACAACTCAATTAAAAAAGGACTTGACTATGCATTTCTCCAAAGAAGATATAAAAATGGCTACTAAGCGTAAGAAAAGATACTCAGTATCATCAATCATCAGATACATACAAATCAAACCATAATGAGATATTACTTCATTCTCATTAGGGATATATATATATATATTTCATATATATATGAAATTGGAACTATCATGCATTGCTGGTGAGCATATAATATGGAGCATATAATATTACTTCATTCTCATTAGGGATATATATATATATATTTCATATATATATGAAATTGGAACTATCATGCATTGCTGGTGAGCATATAATATGGTGCAACCACTAAGGAAAAACAGTATGGCAGTTCCTCAAAAAGCTGAACACTGAGTTGTCATATGAATGAGCAATTCTATTCCTAGGAATATACCAAAAAGAACTGAATGCAGAGACTCAAACAGATACTTGCACAGCAGTGTTCAGGGTAGCATTATTCACAGTAGCCAAAAGGTAGAAACAACCGATGGATGAATGAATGAATGAATAAACAAAATGTGGTATATACACATAATAAAATATTATTCAACCTTAAAAAGAAAATTCTGACACACACTACAGCAGGGGTGGACCTTGAAAACATTATGCTGTTTAAATAAGTCAGACACAAATGGACAAGTATTGTATGTCTTCACTTATATACCTAGAATAGGCAAATTCTAGAGACAGAAAGTAGAATGGTAGTTACCAGGAGCTGTAGGCATAAAAGAAAGGTGAGTTATTGTTTAATGAGGATAGAGTTTCTGTCTGGGATGATAAAAAAAAGTTCTAGAAATGGATAGTGGTTATGGTTTTACAATGTTGTGAATGTATTTAATGCCACTGAAATAGTTAAAATGGTACCACATACGCACATAAAATAAATGGATAATTAAACTGTGGTTCACCTATATGATGAAATATAATTCAGTGATAAAAAGACCTATGGAGTCACAAAAAGACATGGAGGAAACTTAAATGCATATTGATAAAAGCTAATCTGAAAAGGCTATATATTGCATGATTCGAACATAAAATGGAAAACTATGGAGACAGTAATATTGTGAAGATGACAATACTACTCATGCCAGAGATTAGAGAAGAGGGAAAGGTTGCCAGGGGTTAGGGAAGAGGGAGGGGTGAACAGGTGGAGCAAAGGATTTTTACAGCAATGAAACTACTCTGTATGACACTGTAATGGTGAATACAGGACATTATGCATTTTTCAAAACTCAGAATATACAAGGAGTGAACCATAATGTATAGTTAGTACTAATGTATCAATATTGGTTTATCAAGTGTAACAAACGTACCATCACCAATGCAAGATGTCAACAACAGGAGAAAATGGAGGGGGTGGGGATGGATCCTCTGTACTATCTCCTCAATATGTTATACAGTAAAATTGCTCTAAAACAAAATCTAGTAATTAAAAAGAAATCCTATTTGGAAATTCCAGTGTTGAATTCTGAAGAAAAAATGGGGGTCACAGAAAGCAAATGAATCCCTGGGTCAGGTGGGGTTACCTGGGAAGGAGCAATGGAAATGTTCTGACTTGATTAGGTCTGGGCTGGTATACACTTGTCCAAACTTATCAAAGTATTCACTAAAAAAGAGTGCAGTTGATTGTAAGTAAATTATACCCCAATAGAGTTTTTTTTTTTTTTTAAATGGGGTCATCATGTTGGAACAAATGGGTCTCCTCCCCGATTTCCTCTGTAGAGTCAACTTAATAGACCGTTTGTCTTCCTCATCTCTCTCATTGTCAACTCCTTCTGGCTAGTCTTTTTGCCCCAGGACACAAATTTCTAACTTCTAAATTCTCCCAGCCTGGAAGACAAACTCATCAGCAGCCCCATCACAGTGAGAAGCTGCACACATGGACACTGAGAGACCTGCCACAGCCACATGAGCAGGACCCGCCTGGCCATCTGGCTTCAGCACTCTGACTAAAGTTAAGAATACCAGCCAGAGTTCACAGAGTGTGCCCCATGGCCAGGCACTCTGATTATCTTCATTCTTCATGCAGATTATCTTCATTTTTCAATTGGTGTGAGCACAACTACCACCCCCACTATCAGATGGGGAAAGTGAGGCATAGTGAGTAGATAAAGTATCTGCCCAAGACTTCAGCCATCTGGGGAGTGATGAATCAAGGTTGGGACCCAAGCACAGTGTAGGCGCCACCTCTCAACATCCAGACTTTCCACTTCACTAACTGACATACTAATTAACCATGCACTTAGCTGCATCATGTCTGCTCTCAGCCAGGCTCACTAGGACAGGCCCAAGGCTGTCCTGTCCAGTATGTGCAGCTGTGCACAGGGCTAGCACACAGTAGGCACTCACTGAAGAGTACTGGAATGAATAGATGTAGGTCTGAGACCCAAGAGCGAGAGCTATTGGTGGACCATGGCCCACACCCAGCATGGGATCCTCCAGTCCTGTGAACCAATAGCCAGGCGGAGCCCCTGTTGCCGCCAGCTGTGACTCATCTGGCACAGTGGTACAGCCTAGGGACTGAGGCTTTGAGTCCTGTCTCACCCTGCATTTCCTGTGGTTGCTGTAAACTGCGCACACAAGCCACACCCAGGCAGCCACTCAGGGCACAAAAAGGTACAGGAAAGGAAACTAATTTGGTTCCAGGTCCTGATAAACATTCCCAGACAGTTTTTACAGAAAGAATGCTGACACAAAACCCACCAAGACTTTGCCAACTAACTTTGCCAAGCCTCACCTCCTCTACCTTTCTGCCTAGCTGGTACCAGGACCACAGACTCCCAACTGGTTACCTGCCTCTCCCTGACACTTACGGCTGGGTGAGAGCTGGCCCCACCTGCACTCACCTAGCCCCCCAGATCCCTGAGCCTTCCCACATGGTGGCCCCCCAACTGTACCATACTGCCCAGGACTCCTACCCCAGGCCAAAAACACCTGTCCCTGTGGTTTCCACCTGGCTAACTTGTGCTTAGCTCACTATCCTCCCAGAGAGGCTCTCTTGAGTTCCCCTAGCTCCTACTCCACCGCAGTACAGATGCTTGGGCCTCAGTCTCCCCTCCTGAATGGACTTTCCCAGAATCCCTTCCTAACCCAGAGTCTGACCTGGCCTTGGGCATGGAGGAGCTGAGACTGCTCACTCCCCAGCATGCCACAGGCAGGGACTGGTTCTGCAGCAACAGTAATAGCTGCAGTAACATTTGGCCAGTGCCTGCCCAGTATAGACACAGTAGGTCCCACACATACTCCACAGCCTCTCACAGAAGCCACAGAAGCAGCATGCAGCAGGCCCCTGTCAGTGCACAGAGCAGTGAGCTATGGAAGACATGCCTGGAGCCTTGCAGGGCTGCTCATTTGATGCTCCCAGGCCTATGCTTTCTGGGCCTTGGTCTACTGTCCCAAAAATGAAGGGCTGTGAGGAGAAGGGTCTCTAGAGGCCCAGTACACAGAGATGGCAGGAAGAGAGGGAATCAGGGGGCCTGGGAAGGACACAGGTCTAGTCCTAGCTCTGCCACTGACCACCTGAGGCGCCTGGTGCTTGGCACCTGCCCAACATGAGCCTTTGTTTCCTCATCCACACATAAAGATGATATTCCGCATGTTCCCACATAGAGCTGCGGGATGGGAAATGCCTGCTGCAGGGCCAAGCACAGGTTAGGTGCTCAGAAAGAGCAGCCACAAATAAAAAGGGTTCAGAGGCATGACGGGAGCAGGTGGCAGCTGGGGTCTCTTCTGGCCTAGGCTGGGACAGTGGTGTCCCTGAAGTCACCAGTGTGCAGGATCCAGGCTGGGACTCCAGTGAGTTCTGGGGAGAAAGGACCGGGACTTCTGGGGCCTTCCTGACCCCCTAGATGACCTCCCCTAGATGACTTCTGCCCCATGAGGCAGAAGAGTGGGCCCCTCAGGGATGAGATGTGGCTTCTGGGAGCTCCCACATTCCCTGATCACTCTGCCATGGTTCTGTCACAGGCCCATCACCCTCAGGGCTTCTCCAACAGGGGAAGCTCCACAGAGCACTGTGACCCCACTTGGCTTGGGCAGGAGGAAGGTGAGGCCCCCAGAGGCCCTCAGGAATGTTTGGGCTGGTGATTCCATTCTGAAAAAAAGATGTTGGAGGGCCTGGGGCCGCCCAGTGTGGAGCACAAAGCTTTGGGGGGCTCAGTCCGTGTTCCGGATTCCCCTGGACCTGTCCTTAACGGAGCGGTGCAGCTAGAGAGGGAACAGAGAGTCCCCAGGGTACCACACACTGCCGCAAAATGCAGCGCCTGTGGGGCCTCTTGGTCACGTGGCTGTGAAGATGGAGTGTCTATCTCCTACCAGAAGCACAGTAGGACCAGAAAGAGTATTCCTGACACCATTTCCACTTTTACGTCCTACTCTGTCAGGTGGTCTCCTCACCCCAGCACCTCCCCCTCCCCGGCCACAGATGCACACCGGCCTTCGTTCCTCAGAACCTTTCAGGGCCTGACCACACCCTCCACCCCAGAACCCTCCAGGACCTGACCTCGCCCTACGGAAACCTACCGGACTTGACCACGCTCCCAGTCCACTGAACTCCGCAGACAGGGGAGGCTGTCATGGGCACGCAGTCACGGACAAGGTCACTGGGCCAACACAGCGAGAAGCCGCCCCCGGGCCGAAGTCGGTATAACTAGGTTCTGGGGACCACCGGGGTCGCATGCCCATCCAGGGACATCAGGCACGACCTTGGCCCGGCCGCGCTCACCTGTCATGGCGTCGGCACGGCGTGCACTCGGCCGGCACCGGCCCGTAGCCCTGCCGCCGTCTGCCACTCAGTCCGTCAGTTTGGCTGCCGCCAGCGGGCCGGGAGAGACCGCCGCCCACCTGTCTGGCTTGGCCTGCCCTTCCCGGAAGGCCCCGCCCCCAGCGTCATTGACGTAGCTGCCCCGCGCCCCGCCCGCCTCACTGAATCCCGCCCCTCACTGAGCCGGGCTTCCTCCAGCTTCAACTGCGGCGCTACAGCAAGACTTTAGCCCCGCCCCTAGCTGAACACCAGCCCCGCTCCTGGGCCACATCCCACAGGAGCTCCAAGTCTCGCTCTTCTTTGAAGCCCGCCCTTCCCGCTAGGCCTCGCCCCCGACGTCGGGGACGTAGCTATCAGAGCCCTGAAACCCGCCCTGACAGAGCCCCACCCTCACGGAAGTCCGCTACGCCCTAGCCACCGCCCAGAACTACGCCTTTCACTGAGCCCCGCCGGCGCCGCCTACGGGGTTTCCAGGAGCCCAGAACCTCGCTCTCGTCCGCTGGTCCTCCGAAACTCTTAACCCAGTCCCTCACACGATCCCCGTCCCCAGCTCCGACGCAGCCTCCTCTGCAGACGACGCACACCTTTCTGGCCCTGCCTTGTCGGAGCACCACCTCGATGCAGACCCCGCCCCTGGCCACAGCCTTCCTAGCTGCGGGGCTGAGGTTCAGGTGGCTAAATCTACCTGGCGCAGTCCGCCGTCCCGCTGGCACCGCCGCGCCTCACTCCCAGAATGAGAAAACTGAGGCTCTGAAGGAAGTGACTTACCCAAGGTCATGTAGGAGGTCAGGTCGTGCGCGTTATATGGCCAGGCCTGCAGCAAAAGGCCAGTAGGCTTTGGCTAGGGAAATCAGCCAAAGAGGGCAGTGCCCGCACAGTGACTCTCCCTAATCTAGGGGAGAAGTCGGACTCAACAGTGTGATGCGGGGGCACTCTCCTCTTAGGGCTCCCCACGTGTAAAAGGGGAGCACCAGCCTGTCAGTGTGACCCTGTCATTTAACCTTAGTTACCCAGTCTGTAAAATGGGTGACCTAGGGCAAATCTCTCCTTCTTCGGAGCCCACTCCCCGCCTCTATCGCAGACTGCCAATTCCAGCTGTGGCACCTACCCCAGAAGCTCCCAGCCCTACAAACTACCATTGTGTAGGGCTCCCACCACAAAATGGAGAGCTGTGGTAGAAAAGGAAAGCAGGGCCTTCACAGCAGCCATTGCAGACTGGGTTTTGATTTTACTTGATTCCTTCTCTACCTGTGCCAGCTGTTCCCCCATTAACATGTTCTAATTTGAGATGCTGGAGCTGGACCGGGAGTGGAAGCCCAAGCTTAGCATTAACTTCTTGGACAGCACAGGGATGGTGTGCTCCCCAAGTCCATGCACTCTCATGTCTGTGCCTTAGCTGTCCCTTGTAAAACAGGGTTAGGACCTACCATCAATGTTGTGTTCAGTCAGGGGCACCCACAGAATGGATACAGTTGTCTCCTGGAAACCCCAAAACCATTGGGCTGAGTCATGGTGGTCACTACCTGAGAGCCAATCCCTCCACAAACACTGGGGGTGCATCTGGCCTGGCTTTGCTAGAAGACCCAGCCTGAGCCTGCCCCAGCCAGGGAGACTACATGGACAAGGATCCCCCAGAATAGAGGACTAGCTCCGGGCTCCAGAGCCTCCCTCCTTGGGAAGTCCCACACAGGGACCTCCAGGGGCCTCTAGAAGAGGACCTCTTGAGCCCAGCAAAACCCAGCTTGAACCCTATTACTCCACATCCTTCACCTTGTGTCATTTACCTCTCAGTTCATTTCTCCCTCTAGAAGTAATGTCAGTGCTACCAGGGCAGGGTCTGGATGGACAGGGGACACAGTGGAGACAGTGGGGTATCCCAGACCCACCCACCTCCAGGGAGCCCCGACTGCTTTCTACATTGCCAGCATTCCACCTTCACAGCCACTCCTGCCACAGGATGGACAGGGAAACAGGTTTGGAGTGGGAAAGTTCCTCTTCCAAGGTCCAGAAACCAGGACTGGGCCTCCCAGGTGCAGGACTCTCTCCAAGAACCCCCGCCCCAGAGCTCACAGATGGAGTGCCCCTTGGATGTGCACTCCAGGCTAGTGGAGTGGAAGCCAGCACTGGCAAGAGCCTACAAGCCTAGATCCCTACCTCAGGAACAAAAGGTGTCCCCTTGCTGGAAGCGGTGCAGAGTCCTTGTTGCTCCCCCAGGCTATCACGGAAGTGAGCACTTGGGTGTGAAGTCCTGCCCATTCACAGTGAGAGGGCAGGGATCCTCAGGACCCTCACTCACTCCACTGAGCACTGTGAGTCTCACACACAGAGGGGACCTGATCACCCTGTGCACCGTGCAAACCGAAGTTGCTTCCCACCTGTCCTTGGGTGTCACGGGTGCACTGGCCCTGACCCCAGCCCCAGCCTGAGAGCTTCCATCTGTCTTTAGCTTCTTTCAAATTTTGTAACCATGCTTTATCTGATCAGAAAGTAAATATAATTTTAAATCATCTGGGAAAGCTCACACAACATAGTGTCTGCACTTGCTATTCCCCTGATTTATTCAGGGCCTCCTTACTTATTCAGGCTTCTTCTCAGTCTCCCCTCCAACAGGTCAGTAAAGTCAAATAGCAAACAAGAAACCAGAGAAAGGTTGGCAGCTCATCTCCCTGATTAATAAAGAGCTCCTATAAATCAGAAAGAGGTCAACACTCCTATGTTCAGAGAAAGAGGAAACATGCCATACCAAGCTGCTCAATTCTATTCATAAGATTTTCATGTTTCATGGATCCATCTAACACAAATCCAAAGGCCTGACCAGATCCTCTGTGGGTCTGGCCCTGGGGAAGAGGAGCACCTCCCCAGGCTCCCGGTCCTGTCCTCCAGGCACTCCCTGCTACCCCTCTCTCCACTAGAACATCAGCTCTAGGACAGAGGCCATATCATCCTCCAAGATGGCCCCATGATTCTCACATCCTAGGTTATACCATTCTGCAGTCTCCTCCACTCATGGCAAATCAGGCTGGTCTGTGGGACTGGTGAAATGTGGCAGAGGTGATGGTAATGAAGATTCTGAAGTTAGGTTATAAAGGGCATTGTGCCTTCTGCTTTTCTCTCCTGGGTCACTTGTTCTGGGGAGCCAGCTACTACATCATGAAGATGCTCAAGCAGTGCTGAGAAGAGGCCCCATACAGGAACTGAGGCCCCCAGCCAGCAGCTGGCACCAGATTGCCATGAGGAAGTAAATCATGTGGAAGTGGACCCCTGGCCCCCAGTCAAGCCTTCAGAAGAGACCCAGCTGACATGTGACTGCAGCCTCAAGAGAACCCGAGCCAAAGCCACTCTACCAAGCCTCACCCAAAACTGTGAGAGACGATGATTATTGTTTTTGAGCCACTACATTTGGGAGTAATTGGTTACATGGGAGTACATAACTAATGCACTAGATGTCTGATCAGAGGTCTGAAGTGAGAGAGTGAGCCACACAATAGTTGGGAAAAGTATTCCAGAGGAAACAATGCATGCAGGTGCCCCAGGCATAGATGACCTGGGTGACCTTTCTGTGCTTGAGGACCAGCCTGTGTGGCTGGAATAAAGTGAGCAGGGGGATGAGATCAGGTGGTGATGAGCAGGACATGCAGAGTCATGCAGGTCAGGCCTGCAGGATTGGATGTAAGGTCTAAGAGAAAGCAGTCAGGGATTTGGGCCTGGGGGATGGAAGTAGAATCCCTAATTTTTCTCTGGCATGATGGGTTCAGAAGTCTGAGCACATCCACATCTCTGATTACCCAGGTTTAGATAGCCAACAGCCCCAACTTCCTGTTTCTTGGGACACTTACCCTGAATCCCAGCCACCATGCAGGAAGGATGCTTAAGCCACATGTGGTGTTTCCAATGAAAGCCCCAGCTGAGGTCCCAGACAGCTAGTGTCAACTGCCAGGTGAGTGAATGGAGACACCGCTGGAAGATTTTAGCCCTGGCCTTTGCTAACTGCACTTTTGTAGGTGATGCACCAGCAAGAACCGACAGAAACAGTAGAAATAACAACATGGGAGCTGTGGTTTTAAGCCAGTGAGTCAATGTGACTTGCTATCTGGATAAATAGGACACTTAGGTAACCAACTGCTAGGCAATTGACTCATGAGGCATGATCTTTCCCAAACACTGTCCCCCAACTGGGGGATGTTCCACCTAGTGATGAGGTCTCATTTGTGACATCCTAGACCAATTTTGCTCAGCTTCTTTTGGGAACAAGAATGACACTCCAATATTTAAAGCTGATTGGTGTTTCTCTAACTTAGCTGTCACAGCCACTGAAAACCACAGATCTCATCAGCACCATGTGAAAGAGCTGACACAGGCCTCAGAAGATGCGGTGTAACAAGGATGACAAGGTCAGTTGCAGTGGTGTCACTCTTGCCTAGCTGTTCCCTCTCCCTCCCCACACTGGGGAGTCACCCTCCTGGCCCATGAGGTCAGTGTGGTCAATGCATTGCACACACAAGTAAGGTGTGTCCCCTCTAGACCAGATCATGGTGTTGCTGGTGCAAGTTCCTGGGCATCCCTTCCCTCCAAGAGATCTTGGAGGCATGCATTGCAACGGGCTGCTCCACCAGCCTTCATTGGACATGCAGTGAGAGCAAAGGATAAACAAGGTTGTTTGAGCCTCTGGGGCTGGGGCGGGGGGCAGTTGTCATGAGCTGAATGTTTATGTCCCTCCAAAATCCATATAATTTCAGCCCTAACCTCCCATGTGGCTGTATTTGGAGATGGGCCTCTAAGGAAGTAACTAGGGGTTGAGGTTCTAAGGGTGGGGCCCTGATCCCGTAGGATTAGTGTCCTCATAAGAGACACCAGATATCACTTTCATCTTACCCTTTCCCTCTTGGGATGAGAACAAAGAAAAGGCCATGAGGACATAGGGAGAGGGAAACCATCTGCAAACCAGTAAGAGGGCCTTCACAGAAATCAAATTGGCCAGCACGTGATTTTGGACTTCCAGCCTCCAGAACAGTGAGATAGAAATGGCTGTGGCATTTGTTACGGACGGTAGCCCAAGCTATCTGGGATAGTGGTTGTTTATTTCAGCAGCAGAACCTCGCCAATTCTGAATTCTATAACTACATGTTTCTCAAGCTGAAAAGGAAAGTGTGGGAGTGAGCCATGTGGTCTGCAAGGGCAATGTTACAGGCAGGAAGAACAGCAGGCGTTAAGGCCTCTCGGGGAGAGTGAGGTTGGGGTTTCAAAAAACAGCAAGGTGTTTCTCTCCCCAGTACAAGCCGGAATTGGTTTTAGGAGGACTCCGGGGTGGCTCCTCCTTCCCCTTCTCATCTGCAGCTAGGTGAAGCCTCTCTGCTCTGAAATGCCTGTGGGAAGATGCAGCTCTCTCCCTGTTCCTTGGTGGGGACATCCCCCAATCCAGCTGAGACTCCCTAGGCTGCAGCACAGACAGAGGCCAGCGTGCTGCACTGCCAAGGTCTCTTGCCCCCAGCTCTCCCAGGCAATGGCTCTGCTGTCCAGGCTGTACCCTCTCCAGCTAGGCACCACATCTTTTCCCTCCCTCCTTTAGTCCCTCGGTGGCCATCTGGACACCCACCTCTGTAACTCTCAGCTCCTGGGAACTAGAGCAGAATGGGGCCGCCTCCTTTTGCCACTTCACCCCAATCCTCCTGTCCTCTGACCCAGTAGCCCAGAGTCAAGCACCTGGGGACAAAACACCTGCCATCCTTTTGCAGGCACCCCCAAATCCTCATGGCAGGCCTCTTGCTCCTCACCCTCCCACCACCTCCTCCTAACAAGGGCTGGGGTGTGGAGAGGGTGTGATGGGGCTTGCTCATCCTGAGACTATGAGGAACTCAGAGCCCTTTCTCATCGGCACTGACCCTTGGAGGAATTGCTGAGCCCTGTAAGGAGCCAAGTGGTTCCTGAGAGTGATGATGCACATCCATGTAACCCTCTACAGGATCAAGGCAGCAGGGCAGCTGTCCACCCTTGCCCCGCCCCTGCAGCTGAGCCCACAGGCATTATGACTGAAGGTCCTCGCTTGCCTCTCCTGGACAAGCTGGGAGAGCAGAGTCTGCCAGCCCCTTCCCGCCCCAATCCCACCGCAATGTGAACATTGCGCTGTTCTGGCTGAGGGTGGGGTCTGAGCTTACCCACCTGGAGTCCCTACTGGGTCTCCTGGGGAGCTCGAGTGAAAGCCAACATGTTTAAAGGATTACTGCACCCACTCCCTGGCCTCAGGATCCTACTCTGGAACCCACCCCCAAACATAAAAAATATCAGTACCAAGTATAACAGCTAAAATGTGAAAATGCCCAGCAATCCTTGGTGGGAGCTTCCCAACAGATCACAGGACAGACAGACTCCTCTGTGTAGCCTGTATTAGAATGTGTTTTAAGTGATGGAAAACACAAGAGTGGCTTCAGGTCATCAGGATCCCCTCCTCATGGCCGCAATATGGCTGCAGGGCCTCCAGGCAGTAGCCTCTTGAGGGCCGCTCTGAGAGTCAGTTCTAATCAGTGGCAGGAGTTAGGGAAGGTCTGGAGTTCCCTCAATGGCCAGACAGGTCACACCCTGAATCGCAGGAGACTGGAGGTCAGATTTTAACTGGACCAGGATAGGCATGGGCTCTGCTGCTTTGACAAGTGACAGGTTAGAGGATTGTGATGGCTCTAAAGGTGCCCACCTGCCTGATGCTCCCTCTACCTAAAAGTGGAGTCCAACTGCTCCCATGTTGAGCAGCAGTGACCCAGCATGACTTCCCAGGCCCTGAAAAGCAAGGCTTGCAATCAGGACTCTCACCGTGGAAACCAACCACCATGGTGTGAGGAGGCCCAGGCCATTGAAGGTACCATTACCCCATGCTCTGCCAACAGCCAGCAGCAACCCCACGTGTGAGCCAGCCAGCTTTCCATATGCTACCAGCTGACTGCAGCCACCATGGGACACTCCCCATGAGACCTGCCCAGCTGAGCCCTGGCTGCCCAGAGCCCCTAGTGGTAATAAAAAGGGACTGTAGTTTTAGGCCACTACGCTTGGGATTTTGTTATACAGGGATTGAAAATTGAGCCAGTGATTTTTATCTTTTCATTTTTCAGTATTACAATTATTTCACACCCCTCACACATTACAGATAATGAATGCAGCATCCAGCTGGGTCCCTGCTTACAGGCAGCCCTCTGTGGAAGAAGATGCATTACTGTGATTGCTGAGAAGTTGGCGCTCTCTTCTTCTGCTATGCAAAACTAATGTGCTTAAAACGTCTATAGTCTTTTTGAAGGCACTCAGTCAGAGAGGGGCTGCAGCTGGGTCTGTGAACCTCAGCAGTGGTTACAAGGAAGGCTATCTATAAAAACTGCTACAGCTGGGCTCCCCAGGACAGGACACTCCTCACTGGGGTCCCTCCCCAGACTTTGAAATCAGGATGGTGCCCTGAGGGATCCCTAAATCCAGAAGCTGACTTCACTGACTAATCTTGAGCTGGACACATGTCGAGTTGTAGGTGGCTGGCTGGTGGGGTTGCCCCAGTCCTCCTCGTGTGGAGGGCGGCTCTGGCCTGGGCCTCAGTCACCTTGGGACATAGGTTGTAGGCTCTCTAGGCATTCACAAGGTGGGCCTGGGGGCAGGCAGGGTCTGCCCTGGGTCCTCTGTATGCACCATCATCTGGGCCCAGGGTGAATAGGCGGGGGTGCTGAGAGTCCAGGGGTTGTTGTCCATGCTGTAGCCACGCCAGCCAGCTCTCTGGTGCACTCGCCACGGTCTCTGCAGGGAGAGGAGGTATTAGCTAGGGGAAGAGGAGGGACCCCATATAACTCCAATCCTGAGCCTGTGCCAGACATCCAGGCCCTCCCCACCCCCAAAGCCCAGCTTTCAGTGGGCTTGGGGCAGATGGCTACTCTAAAGTTGGGGAGCTTCATTTCTCCTGCTGGATCTGCCCTGAGTCTGAGAAGTCCACTCCATCAGTACCCTGCCCTGGGCCTCAGGCTCCTCACCCAAATGAGGAGGGTGATCCAAGGAGAGGCCCAGGACTTAGGGGACCTTGCCTCCTTTGAGCTGCCTTCCAAGGCTGAAGGGAGGGAGAGGCTTCCCAGGGCTTTTTCAAAGGAGGCTTATTTGGAATGTGCATAAATTGCAGGGATCAGGCTGCCTCTCCAGGCTGGGACTTCCCAGAAACATCCAGGGGCACACCTTTGCTCCTACCAGGTTGTCTTCTGGTGGTGTGGGGCTAGATCACCTACCTTCCATATCTTCAGTTCCCTTACGGCCCGAATCACAAACCAACCCATTCTCCAGGCTGATCAGACCTTGGCCTGATACCATCACCTGGCCCACCCTGTCTTCCTCTTATACTGGCCTCTGCTCCCTGATGTCTGCCTGACTGTTCTACCTCTAGCCCTCCATTGGACTGCTCCCTTCCCTTAAGTTGCTGTCTCTCTCCTTCCCTGATATTCAGGCTCTCCCAATCTGTTCAATTCAGGCATCACCTCTTCCAGGAAGACTTCCTGGATCTCTGTTCCCGGCCACACTCAATTCTCAGAAAAGATTTAGGAAGTAGCAGGAATTAAGTTATCCGTTGGTTTGATGGATAAGTGAATGAATCAATTAATGAACTGGTGAAAAGAAAAGACAGCTTAGTGCACACATCCATGAACTTTGGAGCCAGAGCCTGAATTCAGACCTACCTTCACGCTTAGTAGTTGTGTGTGATTCTGGATAAGTTTCTTAAAATGGGGTAAGAACAGTGTATACCCCTAAGGTTAGAACCAGGACTATCTGGAAGAGCTTAGAATAGCACCTGGCACATTTTGTAACCTAGGAAGCATTTATGAAATAAAAGCAAGGTAAAGGGGCAAATCTTGCCTTACTGATGACAGTTTCACCAACAATTAGTGGGGGAACGGAGGCAGCTGGGCCTTGCCTAGCACGGCACATCCAGAAGCCCCTGGGCTACAGTCAAGAGTGTCCCAGCATGGGAGCCAGAGGTCCCAGGGACCTTGCCTCCATTCAGCTATGCAGCCCTGAGCAGGAGCCACCTTCACTGAGTCCCACTGAGCCAGGGGTGGGGGTATGGCAGGGAGAGCTGACGGGGAAAGGGCTCTCACCCCAATGTTCGCCCAGCTTCACTTACTTCCTGCCTTGAGCTACATTGACTAGACCTGACATTCAGAGTGGCCCCCAAGCTGGCCTCTTGTCAGGGGTTCCTCCAACTCCCTAAGGGAGGTGGCTATACAGCTCTGTGCCAGCCATCAGATGAAGAAAGAACAAATCTCTTAGGTCTAACAGCAGGTGTCTGTGGGGCAGGTACAGGCCCCAGGCAGTCCCCCTGAGAGATCTGCAGTCTCATCTCAGCCAAGAAGCTCCTGTAGCAGCTGTGGGTAAGCCTCGTCCAAGACACCATATTGCCTTGAGAGGC
>NW_006442597.1:1104614-1116897 GCF_000325575.1 Pteropus alecto | reverse complement strand
TCCCTCATTCCACTGGTGCTCTTCCCAACTGAGACATGGGACAATCTTTTACAGGCCTACAATGGGGAGGAGGGTATCACAGGGCAGGGGAAACCTGCCAAGAAATCTGCATAAAAAGGAGAGACATGAGCAGGACCACCCCAACATAACTAATACAAAAAGAAAAGTACTTGCAGCCAAGTGATGAATAAGGCTTCTTCACAGTACACAGAGCTCCTAGTATTTATAAGAAAAACGTCAGCAGGTGATTCACCAAACAGAAATGACTAAAACTAGCAATGCAACTGGTAAGCCAAGGGATGGAGAAAACGTTCTTCCTCACGGTTAATCAAAGAAACGCGATGAAATGCTGATGAAAACTACCTGCGTGACAACTGCTCAGTCATCAAGTGGAAACACAGCTTTAACACTCAGTGATGTGCAGCTATAAAAATGGTTCCATTAACTTGTGCTGGCTCCCTGAAGAAAAAATTTGGTAATAAAAATATTCATACTATTTGGCCTAAACAGTCAGTTCCTAGGATCACCTCAAAATGTCATCTCAAAAAAGAAAACCAGCTCTAAGCACCAATATTTACCCAAATAGGAGTGTAGTCAGGGAGGTTCTCACAAACACTTGAGTTTTTGGAGCAAAGCTCTGGGGCCCCTGGACCACCAGGGTAGCTCAATGACCTGTCACATCATGTGGGAAGGGTGTGAAGCAGCATTTCTGCCATATCCCTGCAAGCCTAATGTCTGAAGCTCAATGGAGGGAGACAGGGACCAATTCCCCCCGCACGCCAGGCCCAGCATGTTGCATGCAGACATGGGACTAGATAGGCTCATGTCAAACCCAAACAAGTCACCACCTCCTGTTTCTCAGTTTCCTCATTTGTGCAGGAGGGACAAGAGTAGAATTAACAACAGCAGCTGGTACTCATTGAGCCCTTATGCTACAACAGTCACCTCAACAAGGGATTGGGGGCGGTGTTAGTGGGCACTGTGAGATCCTCATTGTACAAGTGAGGAAACAGAGGCAGAAGTGGTCATCATACAGCTGGGGCAAGCACTTGGCTCCCTGAGAAGTTTTCTGCAGGGATAGGCCTTCTACTTCTGCGATGCAGGCCCTGTTTCTGAGAGCTGTCCTCTACCCAGCTCTTTGGAGAGGTGGCCTCATTGGGGTCTGGGAAGAGAAAGCACTAGATAGGCTGGTACATCCTGAGGGAGAAAGGAGGTGCTCAGAACACAAGGGGCATGAGCAGGCTGCAGCCTGCATGGTAGGGCTCCCACTAGAGAAGGGTTAGAGCCCATAGGAAATTTCATCCAGAAGACTCAGGGGACGGCAGTCACTGAGGACGGCAGGCAGGGACAGGAGACCCATTACACTATTCTCTCTGCTTCTGTGTATTTGTGAAATTTTCCCCAAAATAAAGCTGTAGAAAAGAATACTCATGAGTTCACAGTGATATGAAAACAATAAAACAAAATGAAAAGAAAAAGAAGAAAAAACAGAACTCATCCTCACTCCTCATAGGAAAAAAATGACAGAATTACAACAGAATTAAAATCACTATTTTGTTATCCCCAGGGAGAAAACTGATTTCAGTAGGATCATCCCTGGATGCTGGGGCTAGGGTGAGGTTGGAGGCAGCAGAGTGACCTCTTGCAGAGCCCTTCATCACCTGATGTGGACTGCCCTGGCCAAAGAACCTTGTTCACATGCCTGGAGGGGGCACAGCCTGACCTGCGTCAGTGATCTGCACCAGCATCACCACAGCACCTGTGACAGAAATGCAGCCCGAGTCCCAACACCGGACAGTCTGGAACATGGTCTCTGTAAGGGACCACTGGCCACCAAAGGCAAAAAGCCTATCCTCATTTAAGGAGCCCATAGACCTGGCAGCCAGTAACACGCATAATCCTGGGTCAGAGGGCACGAGCTAAAAGCTGGTGACAAAATTGGGAGACATTGTATCTTTAGTCCATATTCAGCCAGGGTTAGAGTCCTTGAATCAGAAAAGAGTGCATAAGAGAATGTCTGTGTGTGTGTGCACGTGTGCACGTCAAAAGCGGGACAGAAGTAGAGAGAAAGATGGGAGGACAGAAAGAGGCCACGTGCATACCATGGAGGCTGCTGGGTCCTAGTGAAGTTCTGGAATACTAGCATCCAGAAGCTTCACCTTCTCCACAGGTCTGAATTCTCAAGATAAAGCCATGGGGTGGGTGGGTGGTGGCTCTGGGCACTAGGATGCAGGGTCAGGACCAAGGGCTAGCAGGACCACCAGCCCGTCTTTGGGCCAGGATTTGAGGCCCAGGTGAGTCTGAGCAGCATGCAGGGGCAGCCAACACCCCTGGGGTCCTGGTTCCTTGGCCTAGTCCTAACCAAGCCAGGGGTCCCACCCTCACCCCTTGGCCCACCGTTCCCCAGGCCCATGCCTACGTGATGAAGCTGTGGTTGTCGTGTGACTGGCCAGGCTGGCTCCTGGACTCGCCACCACCACTGGAGTTGTTATTCAGGCCCTTGAGGCTCAGGTAGGCAGCCTGCACTGTCTCCAAGTCTTCACCTCTCAGCTGGAACCACAGCTGGGCCGTCCTGGGGAAAGATGCAGGAGGATGTTCAAGTTTGTGTGTATCCAGACCACCACCTGCAAGCCTCTGTAAGGCCGACAGTGAGTATTTTAGGGGCATACAGTCCCTGTTGCCACTCCTTGGCTCTGCCTCCGGAGGACAGAAGTGGTCACAGATGATCTGTAAATGCCAGAACATTATACTTACAAAGACAGGCAGTGGAAAGTTCTAGAAAGAGATGGATCATGATGATGGCAGCAAAACACTGTGAATGGAACTAATGCCTATGAATTGTACCCTTAAAGATGGTTAAAATGGTAACTTTTATGTTGTAAATATTTTACCACATTTTTAAAAAATACCTCTCAAAAGGACAAATTACAGTGAAGAAGCAGCCAGTGGTGGGCCAGACTCTGCCTGCAGGCTGTAGTTAACCCATCAGCCCTGCATGCCCAACACTGCAGAGCGCACACCACACAGGCAAAGCCTGCAGGATGACACACCCCCATGGACCCACAGCCTGCATGCCTTCCACAGCCAAGATGCTCCACGACCAGGATGCCGAGCCTTGGCTGCAGTGGGGTGACCCTGACGCACCCTGTCTGCGACCAGAGTGGTAGCTCTTGGTAGGGTGATCCTTCTCTCCACCCTCTTGAACACCCTCAGGAAGCCCTGAGTAGCCCTGGGTGCTGGTACTCCTGGCTCCAGGGGGAGGTCAGGGCTCAGGGACACAGGACCGCCTCCCGGGAGGACACTCGGGCCACTGTACCTGTCAAAGTGCCGCCGCTCACTCCTCTTCATGCACTTCAAGAGGCAGCAGGTGAGGAAGGCCATGGACATGAGCAGGATGATAGCACAGCTGACGATGGAGGCGATTACAGCCACCTTAAAGCCGAAGGTCTCATGGGGCATCATGGCTGTGAGGAAGACAAGACCAGCTCCCAGGCATGGCTCACCCAGACCCAGAAGCAGATGCCCTGCCCACCCTCAGTGAGCCCTGTTCTATAGGAGAGGCAGGGAGGTACTGGCAGCTAAGCTAAAGGTTTGTGCAAATTGTTGTAGGGGTGGGGCTATCAGGAAAGACGCCTCCCAAGAAAGCGGTGTTTGAGCAGGGTTTTGGAGAGTGTGTAGGAGTTCATGGTGGCACATTGTGAGAAGCTCTGACAGGAAGTTCAGTAAAGCCCCTCTGGCTCTCACCCATTGCAGCCTGGGTCCCTGAGGCTAGATGGCAGCAGACAGCCCTCAATCTGTCTTTGCAATGTCCCAAGCTGGCAAAACACTTCAGGGGCCTTCACCGCATATCAGCTGTTTGAGCTCAGCTATTTGACCTCAGTTATGTGCCCAAAACTAGTTCTATTAGATTCTAAAGGATGTTTTGGGAAAACAAGGCCCGGAATCCTAATTTGACCTATACCATGTACTCTCCACTATAGTGGACACTGCTCACATCGCCTAGTCCCCAGTCCCATGCCCTAGCAGGACAGTGGCCATCCAGACTGCAGACTACATCTCTCAGCCTCCTTTGTAGCTGCATGTGGTCATATGACCATATTCTGGCCAGTGAGGGACAAGTTCTAAGAGCCTTCCTTGCCCTACCCCTAATCCTTTAACAACTACCTGGAACACAGTTGCTGCTATCCTGGATCACACAATTAAGTTAATGACCAATAGAGTCACAACATGGAAGGGGCCTGGGTCCTACCATGGGGTACCATATACGCCTAAGACTGCCCATTCTGAGGGTTATAGGTAAGAGAAAGCTCCCATAGCCCCTGTTATTTTGGTTAACTCCCGTTATCTTGGATTTTGTGTCTCTTGGAATCTAATCCTAATAGATATACTCCTCAGAGATTCACCCAAAACATGAGCATTTTAAAGGCTCTGAGAAGTCCTGCAGCCTACTCACCTGACTTTTTCCAAACTATTTTGACTACTGAGCCCTTTTGATTGCACAATACACATTACACAATACACATGGTCTCACTTTGAAAAATGCTGTACTGGGTATTATTCATCAATACCCTGTACAACAAATACAACCAGAAAATCATCTTTACCTTTCGACTGGGGCCACAAGGCCAGGTGCATCCTGGCTCTTGGTATCCCCAATTCTAGAATTCTAGGCATGTGGAATATGCTATTAAGGTTTGCCACATGCATACATAAAAGAATGAATGAATGAATGAATGAATGAATGTAGAATAGGTAAGTGTTAGCTCAGACAGCATAAGTAACCTCTTAGAGATGACAGGCCAAGTCAGTGGCAGATCTAGGATCACAGCAGCTGCTAGGACTTGAGTTCACACTGTGGATGTGAGCCCCCCAGGGGCTACCAGCGCCAGAAGCAAGACCCTACACAGAGGTCCAACCATGACTTGGCACCTTCTCTGTGGACACTCATGCTGTCCAAGTAACAAGATCAGGCCCCCTCCCACCCAGGGCAGCAAATGATCTGGGGACAGCTCAGTGGGGATCAGGCCTCACACTTGCACACAGGGGTCCCTGATGACCATTCAGCAACACTCCCCTTCCAGGCACAGGTGAGGAGGCCGGATCCCACCATCTGGTGGCCTGTAGGGCAGTGGAACACAATGACAGTCCCCACAGAAGTGCCATCACCACGTAGGACTTGGAGGGTACCCCTGGAGGGCGGCTGCACTTGGATACATGTGCCTAGGGAGAGAGAGAGGAGAGGCAGCATGAGAACCCCACCCTGGAGGGTAGGGGCTGGGCAGGAGCCCCCATCTGGAATGGGCACCACTGCCCCAATGACCATGTGATATGTGGAAAGGTCACCCAGTCACCCACACCACCAAGAGTGGCAACCACAGAGCCAGTGGCCTAGGGACAAATGCAGAGCTGATCTCTACATTAAGTGAACTTTCAATGTTCTGAAGAGCACAGTGTTGAAAAAAGAAACATGCTGGAATACTTGGCAATAAAAAAGAATGAAATCTTGCCATTTGTAACAATGTCGATGGACCTAGAGGGTATTATGCTAAGTGAAATAAGTCAGACAAAGAAAAATAAATATATGATTTCACTTATAAGTGGAATCTAAAAAACAAAACAAATAAACAAAACAAAACAAAAACAGACCCATAGACACAGAGAACAAGCTGATGGTGGCCAAAGGAGACGGGGGTGGGGGAATGGAAGAAATTTTTTTTTTAAAAGAGAGACAAATTAATGTAAAAAATAAATAAAAGAATTCTGAGCATGGGGTTCTTTAAAAAGAAAGAAATGTAACTCAAACCTACAAATCAATAATAAATTGATTTTATAGTTATGGAAAAAAATAAAAAATCAAATGCATATGCGAAGCTTGAAAAATAAAAACATGCATAGGAAGACAATAAAAGCATTAAATACACAATGATTATCCAAGCATAGCTCCGAAGGCAGAATCATAGCGGGGAAAAAGGGAGGAAGAGAGAAATTGACAGATGTAATTGCATGAAGAGTAAAAAGCAAAAACTTTTATTACTCCCTAATAATTGAAAAAAAAAGATAAACATGAATGCAAATATTAGGAAGAGATATTTCGAGAATACAGGACAAAGTTTCACCACCCTTAATTTATGAAGGGATCTCACGCATCAATAAAACTGAACATTCAAATAAAAAAATGGACTGATGTATGAGCAAGCATTTCACAAAAGAGATACAAATGACCAACAAGCATGAAAAAAAAAAAACTCGCCCTCACAGTAACTGAAGAAATTCTAATTCTGATGAGTGCTAATCTTTCACTTCTTAACTTGCCGAAAAGTAAAAACAAAAACAAAAACAAAACAAAACAAAAACCACTTGCAAAGTTAGCAAGAGCCTGGGAGCAACTCCTCTGGCACTTTGCTGGTAAGAGCAGATGCAAACCTTCTGGACAGAGCTTGGTAAAATGTAAAAGAGCCTTCTGTTGTATAGACACCGGAGGATTTAGCCAAAGGAAATAATCATTAATCTGCCGCCAGGATTTCTACACCAGGATGTTTGCCTCAGAGCACATGGAATAGTGAGCTCTATTCCGTGTGTAGAGATCAGTATAGTAAATCGAGGTACATCCTGATGACGAATGTCAGCAAGGCCGGCCTAACATGTTACAACAAGGTCCTTATATAAGGACACAGAGAGACACTCCAGAAGTGGCAATCATGAGCATTTTTATAAAATAATAACAATGACGCTTATATGGAACTGACTTGACTTGTCACTGTTCCACATGCTTTATGTACATTAACTCACTGATCTGCATAGCAACTTCTGAGAGAGAACCATCATTCTCCCCACTTGACAGGTGAGCAAACTGAGGCACAAAGCAATTAAGTCACATCCTGATGTTGCACAGCTCATAGGTTGTAGGGCAGAAATTCAGAACAAGGCAAGGCAGCTACAGGCTAACTTGCATACCCAGTAACACACAGAGACACATGTGCACACACGCCATGTGCCCTTTCTGTCTGGTTTCACCTGTTTGGCACAACGCGGGAGGCACTGTGCTGCATGTTTGCTCTTGTTCCCTGCTGATGAGCATATGAGTGGTTTCCCATGTTGGAGAATCTGGAATGAAGCTGCTATGGATGTTCCCCAGCATGTCTCCCCAGCCCAAGTGCAAGAGGCTCTTCCTTCTGCTTTTCTGAAATGTTCTGATTTTGAGCATTGACTGGGTGTGCTGGTTGTCTGGCCCATACTGGCAGATACACTGACCAGGGGCGCCACATGGGCCACCTATGCCCAACATCCTCTGCACAGACTGCAGCCAAGGCTGAAGCAATGGTAGGAGAAGGAAAACTGAGGCTGGCTCCCCCAGGCTGGGGACCTCATTATTCCACACCAACCAGAGACAACTCTTTACCTGTCCTCCTTGTGATGCTCCAGCCAGGACTGCCCCCTGCACAGCAGGCACAGATGTCCTGCCCACCCACCCCACCCCGATCCTCCACAACCCAGCCAAGCTCCTGTGCTTCCAACCTGCTTGTCCTGTGGACTCCTCCATTTTAACTTTGATGGTTGTCTCCATCCTTTACTTGCTTCAGCCCCAAATCTCAGAATGTACCTGGACTCTTTCTCAATCCTCAACCAACTCATCAGCAAACCTGCTTTCAAAATATAGACCCAGGACATTTGTAGTGGGCTGGAGTGTACCCAAAATCCAGGTCCACCTGGAAGCAGCCATGGGGGGGCTCTATTATGGAATGCACAATACCCCATTTTGCACAGGTATGGGGACAGAGCACACCCAAGACTGCCGAAAGCAGTGTCATTCTAGAGTGGCCACACACATGCATTCACACATCCTGTGCCAGTGTTTCACGTGTTGGCACACAACCAGCCCCAAGGCTCAGGGAGGCGAAGCCTCCTCTGGTCTGGCTGTGCGGCCCTGCCCAACTCAGGGTGAAGGTGTTAACGGGGCAGCGGCAGAGCCAGGCTTCAGCTTCGGCCACGCATTCTGCTGCCCCATAGGCTGAGGCTGCCCAAGCCCCTCACTGTAGGTCATAACAGGGAGAGTCAACCTTTGGCTGTGTGTGGCCAAGCTGCAGTTAGTCCACCCTTTATCTCTGCTTCACTGAGAACCCAGGGGGACCTCACTAGGCTGAAATGTGGGACAGGGGATAAGGCTGTGGGGCCCTTTTGGTTTGTGCACTGGGGGTGCGGACTTCTAGATAAGTATAAGCACTGAATGCCTAATGGGTGCTTTACTGTTAAAGCCCTATGAGGAAGGTAGCCATCTCCACCTTACAGATGAGGAAACTAAAGGACAACAAGGCTGAATGACATGCCGAGGATCACAAATGGGAAGGTGGTGGGGTGAAACTGCTGGGCCATAGCTGTTGTGGAAGGTGCACATTCCGGTGTGTCCTGTGGCTGGGGGGGTTTGGGCTTCTGTCTGCAGCATTCCAGAAAAGGCAAATCCACAGAATCAGAAAGTAGATCAGTAGTTGCTGTGGGGAGGTGGAATGGGAAGTAACCATGCTGAGGGGGTGTGGGGCTTCTTTCTGGGGCGATAAAAATGTCCTAAAAGTGATAGTGGTGATAGTTGCCCATATCCATGAATATACTAAAAGCCATTGAGTTGTACATATATAATTTAAATGGGTGAATCATATGATATGTGAATTATACCTTCATAAAGCTTAGAAAAATTCAGGGGAAATATTTATGTCAATCAAAGAAATGCAAATTTGAAACCTAAAATACTGTTTGGCCTCAGCTTGGTGAAGATTAAAAAGACAAATAGCCCACCAGGTTGGTGAGGGTTCAGGGAGAAGGTACATACCTCTGGGGTGGAGGGCAAGGTAGGCCTGAGAGGCTGTCTTCCCCTATAGCAGGGGGCTGAAGCCAGGGAGGCAGGGTGAGAGGATGCAGCACCCACGCTGTGCCTGCATCTGGCCATTTCCCAGAATCCCACGCTTACCCTGGCTGGCCTTGGGTCAGTGGTGCAGTGGGATGCCAACTCTGAGTCCAGAGTCTGGACTTTTAATTAACCAGCATGCTCTGTCTCCATAGGCACCAAAGCAGAAGTGAATAAATGCATGTTTGCATGCATGAATGAATAGATGGAAGACAATAGATGAGAGCTATGATTAGCACTAGTCCAGGAAGAATCTCCTTTCTTTTCCAGGATCTGTCGACCTGGACGTGTGCTGGAGGTGAACAAGGGGTTTTGAAACCGGGTAAACATAGCAGGGCAGCCACAGGCTGGTCACGTGGCCCCTTCCCCAGGATTGCTAGGCAGCCATCACTTCCGAGTCCTCAATTTAGAGCTGTGACTTCTCTTTTTCTGTGGCTAAGCACCTTATTTCTTTCTCCCCAATCCCACGTAACCCTTGGGGAGGGGAGACCCTGTAGGGGAGAGGATCAGCAAGGTTGAGAGCTCTAGAGACACTTATAGCTGTCTGCCCAGGACCCATACCAGCACCTGGTGAATGAAAGAAAGAAGAGACGAATTCATGTTCCTTTAAAGATACAACTAGCACTTTACCAAAAAAGTAAGAAGCCTTGAGGGATGAACAAAGACTGGGCAAGAGATGTGAGGCCTAGTGACATGTTAAGGGTACAACAGAGCTATGGGGCGTGGTTACAAAAACATGGGAAGAAAGCCCTGAGTGTCACTGCTGCATGCCACCTACCACTTGGTAAGCTGGTGCCCACCAGATCCCAGGTGGGGCCTTCTTGCTTCCCTTGAGGGCCCAGCCCCCTCCAACCTCTGCTGAGCCTATGCCACCCACCCTTCTACCTAAGTCACAGACAGGAGCAGAGACTCCAGGAAGCCAGGCAGCAGGCCAGTCCTGCAGCTACACATGCCTGCTGGGGTGTCCTGGTCACTGCACCACTCTGGGTGCAGTGGCCCACCTGTAAATACTGTAGTGGCAGGGTGGGACAGGAGCTGGTCAAGATGACCTATAGCCCCAGCCCCAGTGAGGAAACCACCACTGTAAGAGCACCTAGAGCATGCAAAACAGTGGGGAAAGGACTAGCTGTCAACAGCAACATCCTATGCTGCGCTGGTTCCATTGCTGGTTCCACTGCCTTGCCGTCCAGATGGCACTGCAGGCAGTTTCACCACCCATGGGGGTCATGTGTCTCAAAGGACAGAATTAACCCCTTCCCAAGATGCCTTGAGCCTGTCCTGCATCTTGGTACCTTATAAAGGTGAGACGGTGATGCAGTGAAGGCACAAAGAATTTGGGGCACAAATCCAATGAAAGGCTACCCCAGGACTATGCCACTGTGAAGCTGGATACGGAGAAGTGCAGGGAGGTTTCCTCTGTAGTCTCATCTCCCCTCCTCTGCACTTTCATCAAAGGCAGGGAGCCCCTGCTCCTGGTAGAAGGGTGTTGTTTGAACAGGTCTTTCCTCATAAAGGAAAGCAGAAGGTCTGAGGAAATGACTCTTGTACGGAAGGGTGGAGAGAGGGAGGAGCCCTTGCAAAAGACCATAATGCGTTGTTACTTAGAACCTTCCCTACCTGGGAGGCAGAGGTCAGCCCCCTCTTATAGTGGGACTGCTCAGAATGACCCCTGGCCCCCAGTCCCACTCTGTACTGGGTCCGACCCTGCTCCACTACCTCCTGGCCTGGCCCTGGCCCCCCAGGGTCATGGAAGAAGTGGCCCCGCCCCATGGAGACCTTAGAGCAGTGCTAGGAGCTCAAGAACGCTCTCATTAAGGCCACATTCCTACCCCCTAGTCCATGGCAGCCAGGAGAGCTACACCTGCCCCCCTAGGCCCTGATGGGGTCTCCTGCATTCTCTCCCTGGGCCTGGAATGCTAGCAAGAACTCCTTTGGGCTGAGTCCATTTTCCAGATGAGGAAACTCTGGCCCACAGACCTGTCCAAGGTATCAGGTGTACCCTGGTAATGCCCCCATGAGACCTTTCCACAGGACTCGTGATCCACCCCAGGATAGGCAAGGAGGTGGCTTAGTGTCAGAAGCCTAAGGGGGCTTTAGTCACATCCACCCTGGCTCCCTGGACACCCTTTGCTATTCCCCACCCCCTGCCCCGCCCCACAGCCTAGAGCCCCCTGGACTTCCATATATCTCTGCTGGCCCCCAACAGCCCCTGCCTACACTTGGTGCCTGAGAAGTAAATCCCTCCTCCTCCCTCCCTTTCTGAAAACCCTTACAGACATCCAGCAGCTCCAGGACACCCCTTTTCTGGCAAGCTCTTCTTCCTCCAGCCTCAGCAGAGCCTGGCCCACCCACCTGCAGCCCACACTGCAGGACACTGGATGCTCCATTTCCCTCAGCCATTCCTGGGCTGGACCGACACACCCCACAACCTTGGGTATATTTTTCCTCAGTACTCTTTATGACACCCCTCTCCCTCTTTTTTCTTTACTATCTGCAAATAAATCTCAAATGAGAGGAAATAGAAAAAAAGGGAATAGATTTGATGCAAACAAGAGACAAATCAAAAAACAACTCGTATGGGCTCATTGGACAGTGAAGTGGGCAGATCTGTCCATCAGGGCCACCCTGGCAAGCTCAATGCCCCATCTCACTCTCCGGCCCCAGCCTCCCCCAGCCAGCCTGGCCAGCGGGGGTGAGAATGAGTCTTGCCTGTTAATCTTTTATCTGGTAACCTAGACCACAGGCCTATTCCTCCTATCCTCCTTCCTGAAGTCCACACAGCCCCCAAACCTTGACCTCACCAGGTAAATAAGTTATCATTGAAACTAGCCATGGCAGAAGCGAGGGGCAGGCTGCTGGCCAGCCACCCAGGGCTTGGTGTCCAGCCTGGTCTCTGTGTGACCACAGAGTTACTTCCCCTGAGTCTCAGTTTCCCTAAATGGAGTACCCTCAGGAGGAATTTCTCAGACAGTTCAAAAGAGCACCATGTACACACAAGGGTAGTCTAGAGAGGCTAGGACCTCTAAGACCACTGCAGTGGGCACAGCCACATGCAGGAAGCCCACAGACCTGGCTATGTGTCCTCAGGCAAAACACTTGCCCTCTCTTAAACCATTTCCTCTCCCCATGGAGTGTGGGCATGGATTCAGAGCCACTGGAGGCCTGCATTTTGGCCACAGCCCAGACCCAGGTGTCCCAGGCACTCCCCTAATGGCAGGTCAGCTCAACCCACAGATATGTGTTCTCCTCTAGAACAGAACCAGGCTAATTCCAAGCCAGGATGAGTGTACCTCCAAATCACTCAGGGGAGAACACTGAAGCTCTAGTAGCTGCTTTCATCTAGCAGGTCTGCTTGCACCCTGGCAGGAGGCCAGAGCTGGCCTCAGG